>NW_024882334.1:0-324472 GCF_019059575.1 Amphibalanus amphitrite | reverse complement strand
CGAACGAGACGCCCGCGGGCCACTGCAGGCCGTTAGGTACTCGACACTATTCTGACCCGAAATCGTCCTAAGTGTCGACATTTCACTGACCTCTGCTCCTCTGACTCCAACACTCTTTCCTGGCAGAAAACGTGATCGAAATGCCAGATAGATTTATGACCTCAGTGGTCTACCAGTGTATTCTTTGGGTAGTTGGTTGTGGCCACGGTTTGCCCCAGCGTATTGAAGCGTTCTGTGGGAGATTGCATTGCTTCCTTCAGCAAGGCAAATATGATGTTGAAATGCAAATAAAAGGAATGGCTGTGATCGCTGATAGAGTGGCATAAAATGAGTCTTTCATGATCGTAAACGGAGATTTAACCTTATTGTGAAGGGGTTTCTGAACTTCTTCGATGTCATAACATTTAGAGGTTTTTTTTTCTTCTTTTGCTTGGCATTATCTTCTTTTGCTTGCAGCTTTAATCTTTTCCAGATAGCATTCCTGTTCCAATCACTCTGGTTTCTGGTCACGTTTTAACAGCCGACAGCGATCTTTTTACATTTACGCATCAGTATTACAAACACAACGCAGTTTTAAGCTCACTAGTCTGCGTTTATCGTACGGGAACATCCCGCGCGCACTGGATGGTATCGTTCTCATATTGACATCGAGAGATTCCGTAACGAGAACCATTAACACATGGCAGTATTGCTCACACAGGCAAGCTGGTTACTGTCTATCGGGAGTCACGGACGCAGCTCGCAGGATGCTGATGCATAGCCGCACATAAATGCATAGCTACATAATCTACATAGCTAAACGTAGCTTAACATAGCTGCACAATGCAGGTGCCCTTAGCTACACGGCTGCACAATCACTGACCTGCCGAGCGCACCCAACCGAAGGGTCGCCTGCGAGAGGAGCTACCCCAACAAACCCGCACCAAACGCCCCCCCCCCCCCCCACCGTGCAGCTTCCGGCTGGAACTTTACACCTAAATGCATCGAGGTTTTACACGAGCGCAGACCCAGCGATTCTGCTCGAATCGGCGGACAGGAGCGCTCGCGCAAACACGAGTCGTTAGGCACTTGTGAGCTGGGCTCAGTGCATACATATTAAACAATGAACGTAGATTATTCACGATCACCTTGCAGCTCGTTAGGAAATCTTGCATTGGATAACAAGCATATCTAGATAATAATGTATATGCCTAGCATTTATAACGTATAAAAACTTGCATCAAATGCGCGACTGCACACACATGATTGATGCGTCACAGATATCAAAATGTTATATTAAGGTTCAACATTTACATAAGCAAAATATACCAGTAACATTATTCACATCAGCAGAACACATGCTAAATGATGAATGAGGTTCATTTTAATAAATGCTTCGATAAGAACACATCTGACATCCGTCGAATATATGGCAACCAACCCATCCTGAGTCAAAATAAAATGCAGAGACATAAAATTAAACAATTTACGAGCATTTTACTACCTCTTGCATCTACAAATAGTTCAACGCCTAAGCGCATTAAATATGCGCTGAATGATGGCACATTGTAGCCCATAAATAAAGCGTACCGAAAAAATGTAAATGAAACAAAGTGAAGTAACCCGAAAAACGACCCTTTCTAGCACTGCATGCAGCCCAAAAACGGGGCATGTTCAAAAACTCTTTCCCCCATTACCTAATTTTTCAAGTTATTTAGAACAGTTTTTTTCCTCTGAGTTTCCAGAATGTGAGCGGTACGGCCTCGTGTGAACTGTGCAGTGCTGCTCTTACCATACATTGTCTCCAAAGCCCTTATAATTTTGGGCTTTTATGCTGGGAAATAAGACATAACTTCTCTTATTTCCCAGCATGAGAGTGGCCCTAGTCCCATTACTCAGAGGCGGCGGAACGGGGAGGGCACCGGAGCACCGTGCCCCCCCCCCTTTGATTTTGGCATTTTAACATTAGCCCTATGGGCTGCATGGAAAGAATGGGACCAAAAGTCGGCAGTGCCCCCCCCCCCCTTAATTGAAGGTGTTCCGCCGCTACTGCCATTACTTATCCCTATGGGCAACATCCGTTGACCCTGCGCAATAATAAATAAGATAAATAAACCGACATGGCTGACGGGAGTCTTTAAATCGTAATCGATGCGCTCATTTCTCATTATTATTGCCTGGCTCGGGCCGCAGCGACACATAGGTAGGTACGTCGTGTTCAGAGGTACTGGTGGCCGCGGTTCACGGAGAGCACGTTGAACAGAATGGCGAATAGCGCACAGGCGAGCAGAACTCCGAGTCCCAGATATCGGATCAGCGGCTGGCGATGTTTCGGCGAGTGACTCCGCAGAATGGCCAGTCCCAGCGACAGGCCCGCCACCCCGCCGGCCAGGTGCGCAGCATAACTTACAGCCGGCTCCACAGATGACAGCACCAGCCAGTACCGGTGGTAGACGGCCAGGGCCGCGTCACAGACAGCGATCAGCAGTACCGCCAGGAGACGCTGCACGCCCAGCTCCATGTGGTTGTAATTCTGCCGGAGAAACAATAAATAAGAACTGCACTTTGGAGTTCCACTGATTTTGCGCTAAACTGAGAGGGCTACATGTAGTCTGCAGGCACAGGATCCTCTAAAAACAGCTATGCATCAGTGTAAATATGCCTACAATTCATTTTTCGATGTAGATCATAAAAGAGGATATACCCTTTGAGGCCTCCCTCTCCTCTCACCACTCACCAGTAGTACGTTGGCAATGTGAGCTGTCAGCAGCGCATACACCCCTCCCGACGCGCCGACCAGGTACACCTGGCGGCCAGCATCGCAAACTGAGGTTCCCAGACTGCCCGCCAAGACTCCGGCTAGGTAGATAGCGGCGACTCGGACCGTACCGTGGCCCAACTCCAAAGGCACCCCGACCGCCAGTTGAACCAGGAGGTTAAAGGTCAGGTGCCACCAGCTGAAAGGAACAGACGGCCGGGGTCAGAGGTCAGCTCACGGAACGTGACCTCAGGGGAGCAGGGGTCAAATTACCTACAGGTTTTGAGAGACGTCTTCTTTAGTGGTGTCTAAAAGCCAAAGAAAAGCGTGTCTGCTCACTCAAGATTAGGTTAGAGGCTTCACATGAGACTGAACCGACGTTCCGAACCAACATATCAAAGCAATGCATTTAACCATGACATTTACGATCAATACGTTGATCAGAAGCTAGCTCATATTGAAAGTACACGCAGCTGATGATATTGATATTGAACTGATGATGATACTGACCTGGTGTGTAACACCATATACGTGACGAGTCTCCAGAGTTCCCAGCTGCGGTCAGGTCGGTACACCAGAGCCGAATCCAGTGGTACCGTGCCCATGGAGCCGAGACGCACCACGGAGGTCAGGTCAGGGGTCAGGTCAGAGGTCACAGAGGTTCGGTCAGAGGTCACAGAGGTCAGTGAGGTCGCCGACGGTAGGTCAGAGGTCACAGGGGAGAGGTCAGAGGATGATGACCTCGCCGCGGCCAGTGCGCTATAGTAGACGAAGAAGCCCAGCTGGAACAGAGAAATAACGTTACGATCAATAGTTAGTAGAGCCGTCTCAATGTATCTATGATTCTATTCACTAGCTTTTTAGAACGTAAAAAGGAGCATAAAACATGTATTTTTTAAGTGAAATCTAAGGTAAAAATATAGCTTTCAATTTGCTTAATCAGCTTGCATTGAAGGCAAATGATGCAAAGCATGACGAGTACTTTGCAACAGACACGAGTAGGTACAGCCCACCGGCCACCGCTAAAGTAATGTGCGGTTTAACCCTCGCACGACCAGGCCATTTCTCATAACACGAACGACCAGGGGGGGGGGGGTTGTTACGACCCCCCCTGGCGTTTCGAAACGGAAGGCCGTAGAGCTTAGCGGAAAAAACCAACGGATTGCTCTCAACGAGATCTCGCGATTGGTGGTATATTTTTTGGTCCTAGGTCAACATTTGACCTACTTTTGACCGGTCAAAGGTCAAATTTTCGGAAAAATAGACTTTTTTCAACTTTCGGCGGCGATTGCGGCAAAACGGTGGGAGATATCGACTTGAAACCTTCACTATCGTGTTCCTTGATCAATTCTCTATCGTTTGGTATGTATTTCGTTTCCCTAGCTCTAAAATTGGCGCGTTGGGAGCGCCGGAAGTCGGCAAGGTCACAGTCGGCGGCAGAAATTCGAAAAATCAAAATTTAAATTTTTGAAATCTGATTGTATTTTTGGATTTGGGAGGTCCATTTGCTCCCTATAGAAGCTAATATTGCTGCATATTCCCATTGAGGTGACAAGAATTAGCAAAATAGTGGTTCGGGCGCTTTTCAAAAATAGTACCGGACGCTGTTCCTCTTGTGACGTCATAGCTCCGTGACCTGACCTGACCCGGTCAAATTTCTTATACCATATGATAGCCAATACTTGCCCCAACATGCATGGGAAGTTTCATCACGATCCATCAACCGATGTCCGTACCACCGGCAGGAAACCTCGGGCGTTGGCACTCAGTTTGTGAAAATCCGGCCGGAGGCTGTACCTCTTATGACGTCATAACTCCGTGACCTGACATGACCCGATCAAATTTTTTTCGGCAAAAGATGCGCAAAGGTTGCCCCAGAGGGTATTGAAAATTTCAGCCCGCTACGACAAGCCGTTTAGCGTGCACTTCGAAAAAACCTCAGGGGGGGGGTTGATACAACCCCCCCCCCCCTAGGCGTTCTAGGGTTAACCCATCTCAACGGACGGTTTTGACTGGCGATTTTTTAATGCGGAGTGATCGAAAAGAAGACGTCAATAGATAAAGTTGAAGCTGCAAGGGTAACGATACATGTAAACTACCTTCAAAGTTGCATTGTAGTCTGGCTAATCGTTCCTAAGCTTCAGAAGCAGAATATACCCATGACCGAAATCGCACATTACTTCTGTTGTGGACTGTACGTTCTTTTTTAAACTTATACTAGAGGTACAGGTTTACGCGATAACTGTATGTTTTGATATGTATGATTAACGGATGCATTAGTTTGGGTGTAGAAACTTGCATTTTTATTAGTATTATTTGTGTAGAACTGTGTAACTGCTTTGAATTGAACTGTAAAGTATTGATGGTGACGCATGCGAGTTGTTCGAGCCCTTTGTAAGTTAGGATGTTACTCAATTCAACCCTACCCTACCCTACCCTACTCCAACCCCTACACTACCCTAACCTACCCTACCCCTACCCTACCCTACCCCTACCCTACCCTACCCCTACACTACCCTACCCTACCCTACCCCTACCCTACCCTACCCCTACCCTACCCTACCCTACCCAACCCACTCTACCCTACCCTACCCTACCTTACAATCCCCTACCCTACCGTACCCTACCCTACCCTACCCTACAATCCCCTACCCTACCCTACCCTACTCTACCCTACCCTACCCTACCCTACTACCCTAACCTACCCTACTACCCTACCCTGCCCTACCCTACCCTACCCTTCCTAACTCTACCCTACCCTACCCTACCCTACCCTACTACCCTACCATAGCCTACCCTACCCTACTACCCTACCCTACCATACCCCTACCCTATCCTACCCCTACCCTGCCCTTACCCTATCCTACCCTTCCCTACCCTACCCTACCCTACCCTACCCTACCATACCCTACCATACCCTACCCTACCCTACCATACCCCTACCCTACCCTACCCCTACCCTGCCCTACCCTTACCCTACCCTTACCCTATCCTACCCTTCCCTACCCTACCCTACCCTACCCTACCCTACCCTACCCTCCATGGGTGGAGAACCTGCCCCGGCCACCCCGGCCGTGGCCGGGGTAACTTTCAGCCTACCCCGGCGCGGCCGGGGTAACTTTTCTACTCTTGTAAATCCTAAAAGCTGTCTCCATACGAGAAAAGAAAACTCACGCTCTTCGAATGTTGACTTCCATGGGCGTAATATTGCAAATCAGGTAGGTATTTACCATTTACTTAAAGGGACCCTCCCACCTTAACATTAGATTTGAGTTGAGATAGCCAAAATGGGGTCCCTGGCTCACAATTACCGGTTTCGGCACTCACAACATCGAGAAATGCCTTAAATCGGAAATATTGAATTTCAAAATTGCAGCATTTTGATTCAGAGGGGCTAATGCTTAGGAATACCCCTCTGAATGTGTGACGTCAGCGCAGATATCTAACGATTTTTTAATGTTTGACTAAAACGTTTTGTAGCACGCGGTGGTATATGCTATTTGCGCGCAACAACTGCCGCAAACGCCGCACTTCTAAAATAAAGTCGCTAGAAACAGCGGAGATCCCAAAAAAAGGTAAACAAAAGTAAAAGTCTAATATCTTGAAAACCGGTGAATACTTTTCGCTGAAATTTGGTAGATATTCGTTTTCGCTCTTTCGGAACCGAGCGACATCACTTTCATGCCAATTCATAAACTTTTTTGAAGGTGGGAGGGTCCCTTTAACTTGCCTTAACCCGCGCCCTGCTGGGGGGGGGTGTTTGAACACCCCCCCTTGTGGTTTTTCGCGAATATCTCAAAAACGGCGGCGCGGAGCGCCGCCGTTTTTGGTACACCTTATCATACATCAATTCTACACATGTTGTGAAAATTTCAGACCACGGTCATTCAAGGTCAGGTCACCAGGTCACTTGAAGTGACCTCACCTCATAAAAACTTTCAATGTCTGTCATAGCTACACCGAGTGACCGATCGCTTTGAAACTTTCAGCGATTGCTAAGAGCAATAGCATGTACAAAATGTATATCTCAGAATTTTGATATCGATGACCTAAGGTCAGGTCAATTTTGCGACCTCCACATTATAAGTCAATGGGAGAAAATTGAAATGCGCCTCTTTTGGATGAAAGACATTATAAACACTCCCAAACACCGAATTACAAGTGGTTTAGACACACTGAACTTGAAAATGGTGTCCGTGACCCTTGTTTATGCCCTGAGGTCATCTTAGGTCACGAATGGTATCTAACAGTTTTTCGCAAATAACTTTTGATAGAGGCATGCTAGAGCGATGAAAACTCCTTAGATGTGTTCAGCTCGACGATACGGATCGACTGATATGCAACATGACCCTTTCCGGTCAGGTCATGACCTTGACCTGAGGTCAAATTTTCAAGTTGACCTTTCAAGGTCAAGTTATAGTTCATTCGATGCGTCTTGACGAGAGGAACACGATGCCGGTAAAAGTAAGCTCGTACAAGGCTTGGGTCAAAAGTTATTGCAGAAAAACTGTTTTCGAAAAAATCGGTTATTTTTGCAGTTTTTGCCCCCTGCAGGCAAAACCGTTGACGTTAGGTCAAATCTGAGAGAATTACTCAGAAAGGGCGTTAATAGGGCTATCGAATGCGCTTTTCCGCGGCGCTGTAGCTCTATTGGTTCCCGAGTTATGCGTTGGCTTCTTGGAAATTTTCGACATTCGACCTGGAAATCGGCGAAATTTTGCCTTCAATGACCTCTGGTGACCTGACCTTTGACCTGACCAAAAAATTGACCGAAGTGATTTCGTCATTATTTTTGACGCTCTTTCGAACGCCGCCTTCCGCGTATCGCTACGTGGCCCAGGAGCCGAGTTACAAGGGGGGGTGTTCAAACACCCCCCCCCCAGCAGGGCGTGGAAATCCAGGACCCCCAGCAGGGCGCGGGATAATCTCCAACCCTAAGACCCGCGTGTGGTCGCCAATGCCAAGATTGCTCTCAAATCCTGTTCAGTTTCGAAATTTTGGCGCACCTTCGGCGCACTTTTTCAAAACTACTGCTTGACCTCATTGCCTTCAACTGACCTGCCACCAACCGCAACCACACCCGTTTATGAGCGTACCCGTCAGGGTGCTCATAAACACCGAGCGGCCATCATGCTTCGAACTCGGACTGTTGTAACCGGGCCGAGTGCTCTCGCCACGCGGAATCCAACGCTCTAGCAACTGAGCTACGAGACCGGGACCGGTCGATATTCCTGGATCGACTCCCTGTTTGTATTATAAGAGCCGCCCAACATTGAAAAAGGCTACGCCCGTGGATGTCAGTGACCTATTTTAGTGCTTTGCTTGGTTCGATCTGTAAATTTCTCTGTAAAGATTCTACTATGGTGAGTTGTCTTTTTGTAGCTATTTTGAGACACAATAAAAAGCTGAAAACGCAACATTTAGGTACTCAAAATGGCATATGGTTTGGTTTGGGTTCGGTGTGAAATTGGAAGTTTAAGAAAAAAGAAATAATAATTTAAAAGCAAATTGCCTTTTCGATCATTCCAAAAATGTTATGAATAATACGGTGTCGGATACAACGCTCATCCTTGAGCAAACACAGCATCCTATTCCATGCGTCAGAATAGGGGTTTGATGATGACCGTTGAGAACAACGTGAGTATATCGTCTTCCCGCGACTATCGGTCGCCGGCCGGGGTAACTTTTTCAAACATTCTCCACCCATGCTACCCTCCCTACCCTACCCTACCCTCCCTACCCTACCCTACCCTATCCTATACTACCCTACCCTACCCTTCCCTACCCTACCCTACCCTACCCTACCCTTCTACCCTACCCTACCATACCCTACTACCCTACCCTACCCTACCCTACCCTACCCTACCCTGCTACCCTACCGTACTCTACCCTACCTCACCCTACCCTACCCTACCCTACCCTACTACCCTAACCTACCCTACTACCCTACCCTACCCTACCCTACCGAACTCTACCCTACCCTACCCTACCCTACCATACCCTACCCTACTACCCTACCATACCCTACCCTATCTTACCCTACCCTACCCTACCCTACCCTACCTTACCCTACCCTACCCTAGTCCCTACCCTACCCTACCCTACTACCCTACCCTACCCTACCCTACCCTACCCTACCCTACCTTACCCTACCCTACCCTACCCTTACACTACCCTACCCTACCCTACCCTACCCTATCCTACCCTACCCTACCCTACCCTACCCCTACACTACCCTAACCTACCCTACCCTACCCTACCATACCCTACCCTACCTTACACTACCCTACCCTACCCTACCCTACCCTACCCTACCCTACCCTACACTACCCTACCCTACCCTACCCTACCCTACCCTACCCTACCCTACCCTACCCTACCCAACCCTACACTACCACCGACAGTCCAAGTTTCAGCTAAATCGGCCCAGAAACGGCTGAGATATTGCAAAAACAAATTAGTTGTATTTACTGGCGAATCCCCTTGGCGAGCGGTGCCTTGTGTCGGCCTTCGTTGGCTCTGATGCTTTTCACTTAGTTTTCTAAGCGAACAACTGAACCTAAAGCACGTGCCTTCTGCTCGGCACCGGTCGCGCCCCCACCACGTGCACACCGCTGAACCCACACCGTCGAAAATTTAATGCGACAAATGAGTGCACGCGATCGACTTGGCGTGAAAATTTCACCCCCGTAGCCCTTACCGTTCCCGAGCAATAGCCTGTTTTTGCCGATTCTAATGCTAACCCTATGGCGCACATGAGCACGCGCCACGGGCGCACCCCCGACCGAATCGTGCCCAAAATTTAATACGACCTGTTGAATGACGTGACCCACGAGTCGTGAAAATTTCACCCTCCTGCGTCAATCGACGGCGCCTTAATAAGCCTTTTAGGGAGTAACCCCGACGGCGGCGGCGAACTTTTTAAGATTTATAATAGTAGACTAGAGGTACAGGTTTACGCGATAACTGTATGTTTTGATATGTATGATTAACGGGTGCATTAGTTTGGGTGTAGAAGCTTGCATTTTTATTGGTATTATTTGTGAAGAACTGGGTAACTGCTTTTAATTGAACTGTAAAGTATGATGGTGATGCATGCGAGTTGTTCGAGTCCTTTGTAAGTTAGGATTTTACTCAATTCAACCCTACCCTACCCTACCCTACCCTACCCCTACCCTACCCTACCCCTACACTACCCTACCCTACCATACCCTACCATACCCTACCCTACCCTACCCTACCCTACCCTACCCTTACACTACCCTACCCTACCCTACCCTACCCTACTCTTACCCTACCCTACCCTACCCTACCCTAACCTACCCTACCCTACCCTACCCCTACACTACCCTACCCTACCCTACCATACCCTACCCTACCCTACCCTACCCTACCCTACCCTACCCTTACACTACCCTACCCTACCCTACCCTACCCTACCCTACCCTACCCTAACCCTACCCCTAAATTACCCTTACCTACCCTACCCTACCCTACCCTACCCCTACACTTCCCTACCCTACCCTACCCTACCCTACCCTTACACTACCCTACCCTACCCTTACACTACCCTACCATACCCTACCCTACCCTACTTTACCCTACCCTACCCTACCCCTACCCTACCCTACCCTACCCTACCCCTACCCTACCCCTACCTCTACCCCTACACTACCCTACCATACCCTACCCTACCATACCCTACCCTACCCTACCCTACCCTTACCCTACCCTAACCCTACCCTACCCTACCCTACCCTACCCTACCCTACCCTACCCTACCCTTACACTACCCTACCCTACCCTACCCTACCCCTACACTACCCTACCCTACCCTACCCTAACCTAACCTACCCTACCCTTCCCTAAACTACACTACCACCAACAGTCCAAGTTTCAGCTAAATCGGCCCAGAAACGGCTGAGATATTGCAAACACAAATTTATCGTATTTACTGGCGAATCCCCTTGGCGAGGGGTGCCCGGCGCCGGTATTCGTTGTCAAAGGTCAATGACCTTCCGGCTCTGATTATTTCCAGTCAGTTTTTAAGCGAACAACTGAGCCTAAAGCACGTGCCCTCTGCTCGGCGCCGGTCGCGGCCCCATCACGTGCACACCGCTGAACCCACCCCCTCAAGAATTTAATACGACAAATTAGTGCACGCGATCGACTTACAGCGAAAATTTCACCCCCGTAGCACTTACCGTTTCCGAGCAATAGCCTGTTTTTGTCGATTCTAATGCTAACCCTATGGCGCACATGAGCACGCGCCACGGGCGCACCCCTGGCCGCATCGTGCCCAAAATTTAATACAACCTGTTGAATGACGTGACCCACTAGTCGTGAAAATTTCACCCTCCTGCGTCAATCGACGGTGCCTTAATAAGCCTTTTAGGGAGTAACCCCGACGGCGGCGGCGAACTTTTTAAGATTTATAATAGTAGACTAGAGGTACAGGTTTACGCGATAACTGTATGCTTTGATATGTGTGATTAACGGATGCATTAGTTTGGGTGTAGAAACTTGCATTTTTATTGGTATTATTTGTTAAGAAGTGGGTAACTGCTTTTAATTGAACTGAACTAAGATGCATGCGAGTTGTTCGAGCCCTTTGTAAGTTAGGATGTTACTCAATTCAACCCTACCCTACCCTACCCTACCCTACCCTACCCTACCCTACCCTACCCTACCCTACCCTACCCTACCTACCCTACCCTACCCTTACACTACCCTACCCTACCCTACCCTACCCTACCCTACCCTACCCCTACCCCACCCTAACCTACCCTACCCTACCCTACCCTACCCTACCCTACCCTACCCTACCCTTACCCTACCCTTACCCTACCACTACCCCTACCCCTACACTACCCTACCCTACCTCTACCCCTACTCCTACACTACCCTACCCTACCCCTACACTATACCCTACCCCTACACTACCCTACCCTACCCTACCCCTACCCTACTCTACCCTGCCCCTAACCCTACCCTACCCCTACCCTACTCTACCCTACCCCTAACCCTACACTACCCTACCCTACCCCTACCCTACCCTATCCTACCCTTACCCTACCCTACCCTAGTCCCTACCTTACCCTACCCTAACCTACCCTACCCTACCCTACACTACCCTAACCTACCCTACCCTACCCTACCCTACACTACCCTAACCTACCCTACCCTACCCTACCCTACCCTACCCTACCCTACCCTACCCTACCCTACCCTACCCTACCCTACCCTACCCTACCCCTACCCTACCCTACCCCTACCCTACCCTACCCTACCCCTACCTACCCTACCCTACCCTACCCTACACTACCACCGACAGCCCAAGTTTCAGCTAAATCGGCCCAGAAACGGCTGAGATATTGCAAAAACAAATTTATCGTATTTACTGGCGAATCCCCTTGGCGAGCGGGGCCTTGTATCGGCCTTCGTTGTCAAAGGTCAATGACCTGCCGGCTCTGATGCTTTTGACTCAGTTTTTAAGCGAACAACTGAGCCTAAGGCACGTGCCCTCTGCTCGGCGCCGGTCGCGGCCCCATCACGTGCACACCGCTGAACCCACACCGTCGAAAATTTAATACGACAAATGAGTGCACGCGCTCGACTTGGCGTGAAAATTTCACCCCCGTAGCCCTTACCGTTCCCGAGCAATAGGCTGTTTTTGCCGATTCTAATGCTAACCCTATGGCGCACATGAGCACGCGCCACGGGCACACCCCCGGCCGATTCGTGCCCAAAATCTAATACGACCTGTTGAATGACGTGACCCACGAGTCGTGAAAATTTCACCCTCCTGCGTCAATCGACAGCGCCGCAATAAGCCTTTTAGGGAGTAACCCCGACGGCGGCGTGGGCGTGGGCGGCGGCGGACTTTTTAAGATTTATAATAGTAGATTGGCATAATTCCCGACGCTTCTCTGGCGGCGTCACATGCAGCGCTTAGTCACCCTAAAACCACCGTCTGCGCGGCGCGTCATAAGTGCAACCAGTGCGCCAAAACTGCCACCGGGGCGCCATAAACGTCGTCGCGCCGGCTAGACGTCTGCGCCACCCCCGGTGGTCCGTCTGGCGGGGGGGGGCTGGGGGGAGGGACGGTACCGGTCTCCCTTTGATGAGGCAGCACAATGGTTTGCGGTTGGGTGGTCGATCCCCCTTCCCAGCCCCATAGTAACGGGATAGTGGGGTAGGCCCGTATCGGGTCAGCCGAGTGCTGAGTAGGTCTCTGCAGCGTGCTTCTGCAGGCTCAGCATCGGCTGCAAAACTGCAGGGCAGAAGCTTTCCTGAGCTAGCTTGTTGGTGCATCTACCCATCGCTGCACTGTGTTGCTGTCGTGCATACTGCAACATGTGGCCGATTGTTACTAGAGGAACATGTAAAAGCCTATCAGCGAATATGAGGATTTGTTAAACAGCTCAGATGGGAGACTAAAGGGACCTCCTTAATTCTTGCCTCCTTTTGTTCAGCCCAGCGGCGTATTTAGAAAATCGCGAAGGGGGGGGCCAAGGGTTTGGAGGGCGCCACCTCACCCAAGGAGGGCGCCATACGGTCGCGAGATAAAAAATCGCTCAGTGGGGGTTGGGGGGTTGGGAGGCGTTTTTTACCATGCCACCAGTTTTTTTTTTTGCGTAACCTCGTATAGGTCGTGCTGCATTGATTTTGCATCGTGTGTATTCTTTATACTCCAGGTCACAAAAGGTCAAGTGTTCTTGAAATGCTGCGCCGAAGGCGCGCGAAATTTTTGAAAACAACCTTTTCCTCCGCTTTTTAGGCACGCCTTTTATACGATCACTGTTCAAAGCTCCTCTCGCTCTTTTACCAAATTTGAAGGTGTAAAAAATACCTAAGGTTTGGTCGGGCCGCTGCCACACAAACTGTACAGAAAGCTTGGCTCATGGGTGTCGATGTATAAAAGTTTATTGGCGGTGGCATATCTACGCACCAGATCACTGTATCGGATTGATACCGGAGCGCGAGATGCGTAAACATCATCCAAATTACCTCAGACCAGCCTTCATAGCCTTCTCACAGATGCATACAGTGTACCCACATAACCAGTTTCAATCACCGAAACTTAAGATGCCTGCTGTTGCGCCCGAACCTGTTGACAATACTTAATCGTAATCCATATAGATGCCATGATGCACGTAAAGTAGGATCAATCCGTTAAGACCAAAGACGTGTTTTATGCATCGTAGAGCGTAGATAGTTTTGGTAGGTATAGATACTTCATTCATTGTGCTGAATGCACGTTCATTTGTGGCAGTTTTCACAGGCAAGACATCAACTATGTGCAATAGAACGACTAAGTTGAAAAACATGCCAAAGGAGTAAATAAATGATAGGAGGGCAGCGATCAACGGATGTTGCCAGTAGGTAGAAGGGCTGCGATCCACAGGAGGGCACTAATAGGTAGAAGAGCCCCGATCAACATCCCGAGTTTCGACAGTAGGGCACCGATAGGTAGGAAGTTGGCGAGCAGCAGGAGGGCGCCAATGGATAGAAGGGCAGCGATCAACAGGAGGGCACCAATAGGTAGGAGGGCGCCGATCAACAATCAACAGGAGGGCGCCACCAGGTAAGAGGGTGGCGAGGAACAGGAGAGCACCAATAGGAGGGTGGCGATCAACAAGAGGTCGCCAATAGGTGGGAGGGCGGTCATCAACTGGAAGTCGCCAATGAGCGGAAGGGTGACGATTAAAATGGGGGTGGCAATGGTGAGGAGGGCGCCTTTGCTCAAGAGGATGACACGAACAGGAGGGCGTCTGTGCGGAGGGCGCTGGTCAACAGGAAGGTGCCAGTGGATAGGAGGGCGGTGATCAACAGGAGGGTGCCAGTGGTTAGGAGGGCGGCGATCTACACGAGGGCGCCAATGGGAGAAGGGCCCCGATTAACATTCAACAGGAAGGACTAGGGAACCAATAGGTAGGAGGGCGGCACTGAACAAGAGGGTGCCAAAAGGGAGAAAGGCGGCCTTCAAAATTTCACATGAGGGCTCAATAGGTAGGAGAGCGCCAATAATTATGAGGACGCCGATCAGCAGAAGGGCGGCAATGTGTAGCAGGGTGGCGACCTACAGGAGGGCGCCTTCGGGTGAGAGGGCGCTTATTTACAGGACAGCGGATTACATAGGCGACCACCGTTACGCTTAGAGAGCTACAGCCTACAAATGTGGTTGGAGGGCGCCCGAGGGAGCCCTCCAACCGTATTTGGAGGGCGTATTTGGAATGGGCGTCCTCCGAGGGCGCCCTCCATCCGTATTTTCCCTGTAAACACATTCGCGATTGGAGGGCGCCCTCCAGTCGCGATTGTTTTTCGATTCGATTATATCACAATTGCATTTGCGATTGGAGGGCGCCTTCGGCGCCCTCCAATCGCAAAGGGCGCCTTCGGCGCCCAAGGGGGGGGCCATGGCCCAGTGGCCCCCCCCCTGCCTACGCCCCTGGTTCAGCCCAAGCTCAGTGATTAAAATAATTTAACTCATAGATTACATAAGCCTTCTAGTCTAGCATCAATAATCACGTTTAAGTCGCACATGAAATCAGCACTGCTGTATATAAAACACATCAGGTAGAAACCATACAAAATAAAAGCAAACAGCGCATATTTTATGGCTTGTGTTAACACGCGCAGTGGAAGGGTTGCGAGTACTACGCCCAGTGGAAGGGGGGGGCGGATGTCGCCCCCCCCCCCTAAGATCTCAGCTCCCAGTGGAGCTAGAAAGACGAAATTTGGAGGGTAGGTGGGGGCCGTGGGGAACTCTGTTGTGTGTGAATTTCATGACCCTAGGTCAATATCTTCAAGGTCAAATGAGGTCAAATGTGGTCAAATCTGCCATATTAGCGACTTTTTTGCGTTTACACGCCGATAACTCAAAAAGTTACGGGCCGATTTTTTTAAATCTTTCACTATACGAAAGAACAAACATTGGTGAGTATGTATGGTGAATTTCTAGATAATCCAACAATAAATATGGCAGTTAGAAGCCTGCTAAGGGTAAGATGTCGCCGGCTGAAGCGGCGTCGGCCGACGCGGGAAACGCGGCAATCACAATTTTGTGTTTACACACTCATAACTCAAGTTGTTACCGGCCGATTTTCAAAATTCTTTAACCATATGATTGCTTGTACATTTCTCAGTCTTCTCACCGAATTTGACGCGAATCTAATATAATTAGCGGTAAGGAGCGCGATGTAAAGACGGAACCGTCCCGCCCCGGCACAGTCTACAATTCAGGCGGCGCGTAACGGCTAGCGCCGGCCGCCGCGCCGCCGCGCCGCCGCGGCGGCAGGATGTTTGACTTTACACCGCTATTACTAGAAAAGTTGTGAACCGATTTTCTTACTTCTTGCACGAGAAGATCCGCAATTCAATTCTGGACAGGTAGCCGAAATTTCACATTGATATTATGCTTGCGACGCGAGTTACTGGCGAAAAACAGGAGGGGTGGGCGAAATCCGCCCCCCCCCCTTCCACTGCGCGTGTTAATAGTCCACCAACAAAGCATCTCTGGCCCCCGCAGGGCTCTGTCCCAGCTAGAAACAGTTTGCCGCATCCGGTCCCGGCTTGCTCAGCGGCTACTGCAAACCCTCACCACGCACCTCGCCTCCCCCTCCCCTCCCCTGCGGCAGGTCGACTCCCAAATATTATCCTCCCCCAACCCCCCTCCGTCGGCCAGACATCAGCTGACTGAAACTGCCGGAAACTGGCTCCCGGCGCCGTCTGGCAGCGCCAATGACGTCACAAGCAACGCCTGGCAACACGGTGACCCCTGACAGGGCGACCTCTAGCCTATACCTAGACCCGAGCGCCGGCCGCTGACGCTGCTGCCGGGCCTGGTCCGCCCCCGCACCGCCCCCGTCCCCGCCCCCGCCCCCGCCCTAAGGTGCTCTGATCTCATCTCAGTGAGTCGTAGGCGGCCCGGCGGCGAGCAGATTGGTTGCAAAACATTGCAAGTTCAGCCGCATATATCCACTTAACGGAGTCCTTTCTAGCTCACTATCCTGTGCGACACTTATAAATGTTCGGAAGGTAATGTTCCCAATGATGGAACCAGCCAGGTGTCTGTTGTTCAGTGGGGGTCTGTTTGTTTTGTTTCTCGGACGCCCAGCTAGGCCAAATCGTCGACAGCGGGCCTCGCCAAGTCGTGTTTCGGCCCCGGCTGGTCCGAATATAGAGCGAGGTGCTGTTTTGCTGGATAGCTCAGGCTTGAAGCTATTTGATTGGCAATTATACTGATCGCTGGCTGTTGTGGATATTGCTAATGACATCCGAATGACATCGTAGGTCAGCAATACAGCCTACTGCCAAAAGTCACGGTTTTGGGGTTGGGATAGCCTGGACAAAGACAGGAGAGGAGCTGAGAGGGAAGAGAACGGTTGACCTCGGCAGCCCCAGGCGCCGCGGAACGGGTGGCATCTGGTGACGTCACTGACCCTAATCGGTTACGTCACAGAGGTGAATTGGTGACGTCAGTGACCTGAATCGGTTACAACAGTGCACTAGCCAGAATCGGTGACGCATCGGATTCAGGGATCCAAGAAAGAAACGGATACCTACTGCATGCATCATAATGTGCACAAGATAATTGGGTTAAATAGTCACGCGAAATGCCGCCAATCTCGATGGATAGCTCAGATATCCTCCAGCCTTCAATTACGTGGTAGCTAGGAAAGCTTATATTTGATCCCCTAGATGTCACTAGCGGTAAGCGCCTGGAAGTATACTGTGCCGCATGACAGGTGATACGCACATTTGACTACAGGTGGCAGCAGCAGCAACAGCGTAAATGGTTCGCTCCATCGCGTCGGGGCGAAATGATCGCTGCGGTTATCTTCGAGTGACTTTGAAAGCATGTCTCATGTCTCCAAAACGTAATAAAAAGCAGCTATCAAGCATCAACAGTCAACACACCTTTGCGAGCACACATATCTAACGTTGTAACAGCTCACGATACGCACACACAGCGTGACTATCGTTTCCGAAACAGACACGATTTGTGACAGCTTAGACAGCCCCCCGGCATGCTACGCCTAAACTGTCAGCTAAAACATATGGCTGAGTGTGTGAGATTAATCAGCAAACGTCGAATCAAATCCGGTTCGTGTAAACCTTACGCCGTTTAAATATCCCCGGCAGACTAAATATTGGCACGAGATTGAAAGGGGTAAATTAATGAAAATCCACAGTCATTATTTTACGAGAGAGGCTGCTTATCTCTTAGCCATAGCGCACGCTTCCTGCCGACTTTCGCTAATTTACCAGCATTCATCATACATGAAGTCGTCGAGCTGTACGAGCTGTACCTACTGTACCTACCTAAAAGAATGGACTGTAATCGCCACGCCCCGCGTGGATTGTCCATGAAGGTAATACAATACAATACAATACAATACTGTCGCAATTTGAATAACAAACAACGCCTACTCACCTCAAGAAGGGTGACAGACAGGATAAAGACGGGTGGAGATTTGCAGCGATGGAGGTCGGCGTGGGACTGTTCCTCCCGGTCATCGAGTGGACAGGCCTCCACGTGATACCACTTCCCCATCCTGAAACACAGGGCAGAGCATGGCACAAGTGAGCCGGACAGGTCAATGCAATCGGTGGAGGTGGGATAAAATTAAAATGCGGTGCATGCTGTTACGAACGAAGGACTTGTGTGTTGATGCGGATGAGACACTTCGTAAGCTGCAATGATAAAAAAATCGTTCCGTGTCACAAAACAAAGTCGAATAAGTGGTATGTAAGGTCGTGTATAGGTCGTGAACATTTCATCAAATCCGAGCCTAACCACGCATGCTCAGTGTGCTTATTTTTGGCCAAGTTGCGACGATTGCCACGTCACGGAAGGGCTCGCTGACCTCACTGGAGTCTATTTCCGGTGAAACAAATATTCGGCTGTCATCTGCAAGCAGACCATCTGCTCTGACCGCCACTGCAATGGTTTGCTCTGATCATCTTTACGTCATCAGCAGATTTAGATGGGGCGGCGCAAGCTGACGTATGACGGATTTTGACGTAAAGCCTGCCCGCACGCGGCACGTGCAGGCTAGAGGTTAGCTGGGTTGTAACTAGACGGGATTGGGATCGGGAGAAGGCTTGGAGAACGGGGCTGAGAGACGGGTTGCAGTGAGTGGGGAGCAGGGACTGGGTGGGATACAGGATTGAGGACACGAAGCTGAAGATTGAGGACAGAAGTACGAGTACAGACCTGAAGATTGAGGACAGACTGAGGGGCAAAGAGTCGAAAATTGAAACATTATGCTGATCTGGTACCGAATATTGAAAGATAAATGCTTGCGTCTGAGGGTTAGGTACATAATGCAAATGCATACACAAATAAAGAAAAATACTGGAGTTCTATCCCAAACGTCTTTTATTGCGAAAAGCCTACTAAGCATGCACGTATTATGCGATCGCAAGATACCGTGTTACATTGCCTCCTGACTTATGTTATTTCACGCGTCACACCAATGCATTGCATGTTATGTAGCCGTGAAGGTTGAGCTGTCTTGGAGCATGTCAGGATCAGCTGGTATATTTTCCTGCATACCATTGGATTATATTTCCGTAATTAGCACCTCAGTTCATGGAACATACCAGTTGCAACCATGTGAAATGACAAGAAAATAAACAGAGGCATTACAGACGTAAGCATGTTTTGCATTGTCTCAGTAGGTGGCATGACGTATATGATGGTTTGACAGCATGTTACATGTATAATTACCACCTTGAAACGTGAGTTACGTGCAGATCTACGTATGCATATAGGAAGTGCGACTCATATGAGCATAACGCGACGTTTAGCATTGAAGGAGCCCGTCGGCCCGATCAAGTGTTTTCTAGTGCTTGACATGCCCTCAAATATTGCGACCTGGACGGAAAAATAATAGCCATTTTCACGACAGACTATCCGGCGAATGCACCTGATTTGACCAAATCTGCACCTAATTTCTTTTACAGCAAATATCTTCATTAGAATGAAGATATTTGAGGACAAGAAAGTTCTAAGAAATAAATTCATAGAACTATGAATTTATTTCAGTGTTTTAAAGGGACCCTCCCACCTTCAAAAAAAGTTAATGAATTGGCATGAAAGTGATGTCGCTCGGTTCAGAAAGAGCAAAAACGAATATCTACCAAATTTCATCAAAAAATATTCACCGGTTTTCAAGATATTAGACTTTTACTTTTGTTTACTTTTTGGGATCTCCGCTGTTCCTAGCTACTTTATTTAGTGCGGCATTTGTTGCGCGCAAAGCAGCATATACCACCGCGTGCTACAAAGCGTTTTAGTCAAACATTTAAAAATCGTTAGATATCTGCGATGACGTCACACATTCAGAGGGGTATTCCTATGCATTAGCCCCTCTGAATCAAAATGCTGCAATTTTGAAATTCAATATTTCCGATTTAAGGCATTTCTCGATGTTGTGAGTGCCGAAACCGGTAATTGTGAGCCAGGGACCCCATTTTGGCTATCTCAACTCAAATCTAATGTTAAGGTGGGAGGGTCCCTTTAATCGATGATGAGGCCTCTTGCACCAAACTACCTAGCTAGGTAAAATCGAAAAACCGGTTTCAGAATAAGCTAATCAAACGGTTGCAAATTTGTTTGCAATAGCCCAATACATAATCCTACAGGTGCTTGGTAAATTTTACACGCAAATTGTCACATTTGAGTCTTGGATTGGGCATACGATGCAAAATAATCCAAGCATTGGTGCAAGAGGCCTATGCTCTCTGATAATATGACTAAGCAGGCATATAAGCAATTAGTGCAACCCTAGCTGATGGCTGCTAAGAGACACACTGAACCTGATTTGACCAAATCTACACCTAATCTGTACTAGATGTGCACCAAATGTGTACCAGATGGCCGTCGTGAAAACGGGTAATAGCGAACATATGGCCTATTCAGTGATGACTCACTGAACTCACTTTGACTCACTTTGAGTGACTCAAAGCTGTTGAACTGCGAAGTCATAGCAAAAACATGCGAAGTTAAAATGAAAAAGTAAAAGGTTTTAGCAACATATCAAAGAAATGATAGCTTTTAGTGCACTGTGTGTCTTCCTTGATCAGAATGTAACGCTTTTCAATATTGCTTTCATTACTTTATAGTCTTTTGCTTATAAAAAAGTATGATATCCCTCTCACAAAAAAAGACAAAAATGAACAACCAATATAGATAAGCTTGAGACAAAGCCTTCTTTTTTCCACCGCACAAGGGTGAGCGAAGTGCTACAAACTTTTGATTATCCCCAGGAATCCTTATCCCGTTTTCTATCAAGATGCCACGAGTGACGTCACACTGCTGCCCACATGACGTCACGCATAGCTCCGATCACGGTGGACCCACCTCCGCGCGATGACGTCAGCAGGTCAGAGGTCGTGTCGTTTCCAGTTCGTTCGAGAGTCGCCAGCAGCAGCTGCTCGGCTCCGCCGCTCCGGAGTCATGACTCGGCGGTGTCAGGGTCAAACCGAGGTCACGCCGGGTCACTCAGAGGTCAGGTAGGTGTCAGATGAGGTAGGTGCTTCTCAACGGTATCATATTCGACTAATCGGCCCTTAGGTCAATGAATGACCCATTGCACACTGAATATTGACCAACTCACTCGAGAGATCTTCTTTGAAAACGGTTCGGTTGTATCGCCGACGCCGAGGGTTGCTTGACGTGAAGGTCACCACGGATCACTGCAGGTTTTCAGAGATCACCGAAGGTCACCGCAGTCCACCCGAGACTCGGACGAATATGCCCTGACCCCTCACCGCCCACCCACCAATAGTGCTGCAGCTGGTCGACTGAGCTCGCAGCCCGACGGGTCGGCGTTTTATGCCCTCCCCGCTCCTCCCCCGTCCCTCCCCTGCCGGCGCGCTGCAACATGAGTCTCGTCGGTACCGTCGGCCGTCGCAGACGACGATCAGCTGACTGGCTGGCTGACGGCCGAGTCTAGCCAGGTTCGGCTGCACCGACTCGGCGGAGTCCGAGTCGACGGGGTGGGGAGAGTCAGGGTCAAATTCGAGGCTGACGATTGGAAATTTGCAATCGGCGAGAAAAGGAGGCTAAGGAATAGACTATTTTATTTTTCGGTGGGTAAGCATTGGTATAAATCTGATAAGGATTAGCAGCTTTATTAGCGGCCACGGTCTCAAAGGTCTTGAAATGTTTGCAAAATCATGAAACCAAAAACTTTGAACAAAATGCGGCCTACGTCCTATGACAAGATAAGGTTTCAAAGTGCATAAAATGTGCTGGTGTAGGTACCTCAGTGAATTCTGAAAGGGGATTCGACAGCCGAGATCTTTGATGTACCGAAATGAAAATAATAAAAAACATTTTGCTGAAGGTAAATAAGCGAAAACGTTGAAGCTCCATGCGCATTGCGGAGCTCAACCGTACGACTTTTGTGCGGTAGACATTTCAATTTGATCAAAACAGCGTACTTCGAAATGAATGCTTTATCCAGAAACTAGCTGTTCGCTCACACCCCTATTCAGCAACCACTCTCTTCACCTTTCTTCACCTTCATGAACGTTTTTGTGATGAAGTGATAAAGGTTAGTAATGAATGAAATTCCCGTCAAAGGGCATCTGCCGCTCCAAACTTTCTCCGGAAAATCAGGAAAAATGAGAGCGATCACTCAAACAAACAACACGAATCGACTGCTTGCATGGTGGTTGATAGTGCGGTTGCGGCATTTCCAGCAAAGAAAAGCATCGGTGAGCACTAAGCAGTCTCAGTTTTGGTAAAGTACCGTGCTGTCCCGTCCGTACTAGGCAGTCTTCCCTATGCACCCCCCCCCCCCCCCTCTCCCTTCGCCTCCTCCCTTCCAGGGCTCTGAAAGACTGTGCAGAGTCCCGGAAATTCCAGAAATGCACCACCAGTTTTGATTCAAGTGTCAGTTTACCGCTTTCCCTAACCACTTTGCGATCATATTTGTGGTGAATGCCTGGAATTCCGAAAAGAAACATCGCCCCATCATGACACTTTATGTTGGTAACTTCCTAAACATCAGCCAAGTTTAGAGCCGGCACCACAGCTGGGCCAGCGTTGCCAGACTGTGTCCCGGCTGACGACCCAGGTGTCTGGTCGGCGCCCCCCCCCCCCCCCCCTCCCTACAGCCCTTCTGTCTAGCACGACCAGACAGGCCAAGTGGCCGCAGAATGCTGGCGCCTGGTAGACTCGAGGCATGTGATGGAGCGGGGAAAGAAGATGAAAAAAATCCCACATTAACCCGGTACCGCCTGGGCTATTTCCGTACCCACATCAGCCGGGGGGGGGGGGGTCGGATCCGACCCCCCCCCTGTTATCTCGAGAACCAATGGTCGTATCGAGCCCCGCGAGGCGGCGTTCGAAAGGTCTCTACGAGACCTTCCCAAAGCACTCTTAAGATTTTAAGATTGAGGTCAACTTTCGGGTCAAGGTCAGGTCAAAGGTCAAATTCAGGGGTTTTGCATGATTAGGCTTACGGACAGCGGAATCGATAGCTGCTGCTCGAAACTCACCACAAATGACCTCAAAGACATAGTGAAGGTACCATGTGCGTATAGGGGTCATACTAAGTACGGGTCAAGGTCAGGTCAGGTCACGAAAGGTCACGGTTTTCACTTTCTGCTACATGGGCGTGCGACACATGTTTTATGGCTTATTTTTCACGCCAAATCCGATGGTAATGGTTATATGTGACCCCAAGTCACTGTGCTGGTGATAAGTGTGCATTGAAAGCATAAAAAATCGTTTATACCATACATAGAGGGCTAAGAAAAAAAGTCAATTTTTCAACTTTTTATTTTTGACATAAAAATGCACTTTTCTAGACGAGCTTTGTCCCAGGAATCTAGTGGTGCCATTTGTTTTCACATGCGATGTTCAGAAGTGCCTCTAATTCGCGAAAATGCTTATGACGTCACCATGCCCTATGCATGTTGGAGCTATTTTTTACAATTTGGGGGTCAAAAATCAAGATAGAAAGTTGAAATTTGGGACATCTAATGTTCTAATAGAGCTCTATAACATATATTCCGGTTTTTTGGGAATTCTCAAAATTTTGGATTTTATTAGCTGTTTTCCAAAAAATATAGTTTTTTGAATTTTTAGGGTTGAAAAACGCATTTTATGGAAAATCCGAGATAGCCATTTTAAAGACCTCGTTGAGCTGCGTCTTTTCATGTCCTTAATTTGCAATTTGCTTAAAACCTCGATTTTTGGCGATTTTTTAAACATTTACCATTTTTTGACTGAAAACGCCATGTAGTTACATCACTAAAATCGATATATCTCAGAAATTTTTGAATAAAATTTCTTAAAAATTGCACAGGAGACGTCGAATTGATGGGGGAGAAGGTATGCGAAGTTTCAAGTTGATAGCGCAAGCGGTTCATGAGTTATTCAAGAAAAACGGAGGGGGGGTCGGATCCGACCCCCCCCCCCCAGGCGGTCGCGGGTTACAAAGCTTACGAGCATCCATTTCTTAGCTAGTCATCAAGACAGTCTCAATTAGCCCGAAACCTTGATCTCAACACTAGGCCGTAATAGTCCTATTTAATTCCGCAGGCTAGCCTGATAACAGAGCGCTTCCAAAGTCCCATTTCGTCCCGCATTTTTTTGTGCAGCATGGCATCGCAGCAGTCTCATTCAATCGCAGCGTCTGGACGGGACAGACCAACCCTGAACCCTGGCGCCCGTTCAACTGTCATGTCGACAGACGGCATGGACCCCCATCGGCCAACACCCCTACTCCCATCCCCCCATGGACCAATATAAACGTAATCGATCGTGTTCGGACCGTTTGCTGTGCGAGTCTTTAGGCAAAGAGCTCTGCAAATCGGTGCTTTCTTGACGGTTCGTTAGACTCGCCGCCTGAAAAGTTCCACTAGCCTTCGCTGAAGAGTGGTGCACTAGCGGATTCAGGGGGGGGGGGGGCATTTCGGGCTAATCCCCCCCTCTCTAGCGCCCGAAATCGATAAAATTTGTGGCTTTTAGAGAATAAAACGAAAACTAAACGACTTGTATGGGGAAAGTTTGCTTTTAACTGCACTGCAGTGCACCAGGAATCGAAATCTGATTGGTTTTTGGAATTTGGAGAAACTTTTGGGGGTGTGCCCCCCGCAGTGTCCAGGACCACCTATCTGGATCCGCCAGTGGAGTGGTATACTAAGGATTATTACTGTTTTTGCTCGAAACTAGTCAGACATCATCCCATTTTAGTCTTACAAATTACAATCATCACCCATCACCCTTCATTTCCAAATCTTATGTAACTAGGGCGGTCTGATCAAGCTCGCACTGACTTGTTCTCACGTGGTGATTCATATATTGCACATAGGTAGGCATTGATTGGACGAGTTGATGATGATGCAGCTCTTTTAGGAGGAAGATATAGGACGCCGGAGGGCTGGAGGGATGAGGTTGTGAGGTCTGATCCCTCACAGACTCACATAGCCTGTATCAGCACTGCGTGAACCTACTCTGAAACAAACAGCTGATTGACATTGACGGTGACTTCAAAGGCAGACAGTTCATCAGAGTACACTCAGAAAACACTTTGAGAACATTTTTGAATAAGGGCTCATATGAGTGCCAAAACAGGGCTCAAATCTGTATGATTTTAAAATCGGGATCAGTTAGGCGCCCTTTTCGGGCTCAAAGTACATTAGCCCCGAAAGCGGCATCAGTTCGTCTTCCTTTTCGGGCTCAATTCGAGCTGCGTTTTAGGGCTCCATACGACATTCCGCCATTCCGTCTTTTGCTGTTTTCAGTGCCATGTGTTGGTGTACCTACCGCCGTGATTTCAAAATGAATGGTAAGTTATTAGTTATCAGTTATCGCTATCTTTTAGAAAAAATCAAGATGTTGATGCTCATGCCATTTTAATCCCTTATCAATTAAAATTGTGGTGGCATTTGTTCAGAAAAGGTCTGATCTACAATTGTGGCGCCGTTGATACGAATACGCACGGGTTTGATTATTCGTTTTTCTTGTATTTGCGCCACATGAAAGCATCATATCTGGATTCAGGATGTCAAATAGTGTAAGAATGTGCAAAAATTTTGTCTGGTTCTTCGTGATGATGTGATTGAAGCAATGCTTTCAAGGGTAGGTAAGGATTTTGTTACTTGTTCGTAATGGTTATCTTGATGCTCAACTAAAATTAATCCTAACCTTGCCTATTAACCTATTAAGTTAAACTTAGTACCAATACCTACCAACCTACAACCTATTTGGATCTTTCATATACTTATAACATGCTGCTGCTTCTGCTAACATGCTGCGGAATGCTGGTTGACATGATGGAATGCTGGTATGACAGTGTTCCATGTTTCAGAATTTTAGGTGAATAACCACACATGATGGGGAAAATGTTTTCATCCTAAAAATATGACAAGTGGCTTTATTTCATCTTTGCTAAAAAAATATGTCAAAAGTTTGATTCAACAGCCAGCTGCCAGGTTACTGCATGACTTGACAGTTGATGCATCTACTCTACATCATTTCATTTCAGATCCTGTGAAGGTTCTGACAAAATCTGAGGTAAAAATGGCATTATGCAGTTTTGCGGAAAGACTAAATCTATCTCATTTTGTCTTCAGATTTTTTTTTATTGGGACACCCAATTGAAATCCAATTTTAGAACACTGTGACACCCAGGGTATATAGAACAACGGGTACACCAACGACGCGGAAAGCGCCCATTTTACCTGGATAAGTTACATGGTAGGTGATATATTTTTTGAATATGAAAAAAATAGAGTATTCCATTCTGACGAGTAAAGCCAAATTCATAAAGCAGTTATTTTTAAATTATATGTACCAGAAATAACATACTAACCATAGTTTAAAACTTAGTCTTAAGCTAGTTGAAAAGCGTATAGTTGATACTAAGATGGAAGGAATTAATGGAAGGCGGAAATGGCGCAGCTGTTTCATTCTTCAAATGTGTTCGCAAGCAGGATTTACGTGTTGCTAGCGACATCTATGAATGTAATCGGGGACGCTGATTGGCTGATCGAGTCCGTGAGCAGTATCACTAATGTACGCCAGTACAGGGTTAAGGCAATGTGCGCATGCGCAGAAACTTGTGCTCTCATGGAGGGGCTTTTGGTACCTCGGGCAGCGCCCAATGCTTTTTGGACCTGTTATGGCCTCCGCATCGAAAAACGCTAGATAAAAAGGTTGTAGAGGAAGCTTGAGGCTACCTTTCCCCACAATAATATTGGCACTTTATCCTTTAGCTTACGTGTGAGGCTCGCTTGAAAAAGGTCGATTTAACATGGAAACCCTATGGGGTAGTAGTTTTTGAGCGCCCATTTGGCCTAATGCTACCAACTGTTACTGGCTACCCCTGGTGACACCATGCCTGTGTGCCAAGTAAGAGGAAGGGTCTACAAGTATACATCAAGATAACCAATTATGGACAAGTTGAGACTTGAGTCATGAGCTCTTATTTGTGGTTACAATACCTTCAACTGCATGATTTTGCACAACTTCCATACAGGCATCCAGACTGGAAAAGGTTCAAGTCCATACTTATTCTGGTGCTTGAATATGGCAGTTCAAAGATGGAAGGCATATGATGCTACAAAATGAAAAAAATAATTCAACTTACAAAAAATAGGTATTCATATCTATCCTAAACTAAACTAACCTAAACTTACCTAACCTAATCCAACCCAACCCAACCACCCCAACCAGCCCAGCCCAGCCCAACCCAGCCCAGCCCAGCCCAGCCCAGCCCAGCCCAGCCCAGCCCAACCCAAAACCTACAGTCTAAAACCTAGAGCTAAAACCTGCAGCCCAAACTGGAAAACATCCATATGGTACGCCGGACGCCCGTGAAGCCGTCATGCGCCGAAGTTCGGCGCAAGCTATTTTGCAATTTGCGCTGAAATTTCTGCATTATTTGCGCCGAAGGTTAGTGCCCTTTTGCGTCAAAATTAAGCCACTTATACAAAAAGCACGTTTACATCTGCTGGCCAAGGTTTTATAAACCAGACAGAACGCTCTGGGCCTTAACCACTCCTGACTCCCATGTTTGAGCGTCCAAATTAGTTGATGTTTCCATGGAAGCTGAATACCACAATACGTGTAGCGCACTGTAGCATCGTGCCGTGAAATAAGGCTCGGGACGGAAGTTCCGGGGTCACAAAAATTGGTGTGGCGGTGTTGTCGCGGCTGGCGGGCTCCAGCAAGGGGTTTAAGTTTACGACACCACTCTTGTTTCAGGAGAGGTGTCAGCGATTCGAGACTACTTGGGCATGCGGGCAGCGGGGTCGGCGTGGCTGCCTGCGGCTGCGGCCACACATCTTGGCGTCCTGGAGGCGGAGATGCTGATGGTGGCATGAGTCATCACTGGCTGCCCGATTTCCATGCTCCAAGACTCGCCGTGAGGGCCGAGGCGGGCGTCGTGCCGATGGAGAGATGAGGAGGGATGCGCTGGCATCGCGCCTACTGGCGAAGGCGCTCTCCCTCCCGTCGGAGGACCCGCCGCGTCGTGGCGGAAGCCCCCCCCCCCCCAACCGTGACTGAAGTCAGTGACCGGCTGGAGAGAGCGCGGGGGAGCGGTGTGGGACCACTGGAGTGGCGCTGCCCGCCGAGGCGCGCTTATCCACGAGACTGCCCCCGTAGACGCCAACAGACGGCGTCACGGTCCACCTGGACCTGCTGCCGATCGGGGCGTCCGCGACAGCGAGGAGGAGTGCTGCGGAGGCGTGACTGGGAGCGCTCCCCCAGCGTGCGACGTGGGCCTGGGTCGACGGGTCTGCGACCGGGGGAGTAATAGGAAGGCGGCGCTGGGGTCCTCACCGAGCACCCAGACAGTACAACATTGGTACTGCGGGAGGCGGCGGGGAGGATTTGCTCCATTTACCGATCTGAGATGGTGGCGCCCAAAACGGCAAAGCAACATCTCCTGAAGCACCCGTCCTTCGAGGAAGACCCCATAATCATTTGCTCCGACTCGCAGGCGTCGCTGGCGACGCCACGAGGTGGACAAGTGGCCCAGACACACCCCCCCCCCTCATCCCCTAGGTGCCGCCATCTGGGAGTATATGATGGCCCTAGTGGCTGTAGGGGGCCGAAGAATCCACCATAGAAGGAGGGCGGCGATAGCCCGATTAAGCTGGGCGTCCAGTGGAGCCTCGGCTCTATCATGGGCATTGGGCAAGGACTCTGCGAGCACCCCCGTCTCCTCCATCTTCGACGGCACTCCAGTCAGAAAGCTGTCCCCACCCGAGTTTCCCAGCAGCATGGGCCACATGAAACCGAACAGCGCCGAGCCGCTCGACGCTGAGGACCAGGCGAGAGTAACAGTGAAAAGGTGAAACGCTCGAAACGGCGCGCGCCGCCGGCCGAGGGCGCCGAGCCGGCCCAGGCCGGCTGCGGGTCAAACAGAAGCCGTCTCCGCGGCGGCCGCCCAGTGACAGCGACTCGGACTGACGTCGAGGCACCGCTGCCGCCTCCGCCGACCAACCCGCCGCCCAGCAAGGGCAGTTTGAAGGCGGCTGCGCCGGTGAAGGTGGCGCGGCCTGGCAGGGGCCGCGGCCGGCCCACTCCCAGCTACCCGTCCCGCGAGGTGCTCAGTACCACCGACTCGTCCGATTCTGAGGCAGCGCCGTCGGCGGGCCGCCGCCAGCAGTGACGACGACCGGCTGGCGGCGTTCGCGCGGGACTTGTCCGACTCCTGGTACTCGGACTTGCCGCCCAAACTGGACGCCGGCGGCGTGAGCACCAGCAGCGCCAATAAAAAGTCCACCTTCATCCGGCTCTTCTCGCACCGTGTCAAAAGGACTACGCCGCGCGGCCGGCCGGCCAACTCGAATGAGCGCAGCGAAGGGCACACGTCCCCGACGGCGGCACTGGCGCCTCCCGCCGCGCCGCTGCCGGCGTTGCTGGCAACGCCGATCCAGGCCCATCGATTTCTACTGTTTTGTTGCCTACGTGCCGCTGCCGCCGCTCAGCCAGCACAATGGCGTGCCGGTGTTGCGCTGTCGGATCGAAAAGCGGCTCGTGCAGCGGACGGACGGGTGCGGCCCGCGCGATGAGCCGCCGCCGCACACCGAGCTGCGCCGCGCGGACGTGAAGGTGGAGCTGGCAGCGGCCTGCTCAGTCCCCTCAACGGCGTCGACCGGCTCTCCGGCGATTTGCGGTCAGAAACGCCGCCGCTTCTGGGACCAAGGTGTCAGAGCGCGGCGCTGCCCGTGAGACGTTAAGTTAGCACAGGCAATGTCGTCTGCACTCCTTGCAGTTCATGTTGAATACACAACCATGTTGCGAAGTAATAGGCGCCGGGTTTTTCAGTTCATAGAACTTTTTCCCTGGCTATTACACCCCACAACCGAACACTGACACCTTGCACAAGTATGACTGTGTGTATGAATGTTAATAAATACATGAACCAATGTTGTGTTTTCGGTTCCAGTACCTTCTTTGGGCACCTCGGCAACAAGTAAGTAATCCGTTAGCTTTGCCACACCTAAGATAGGCTCCCACGTTGTTATTTGCTCCCGGGTTAACATAAACCGGTTTAACGTAACTTTTGCATCCCGGCCAAAATTGCCGGTTAACTGTCCCACCGCTCGAGACTGGCGCTAGGCTGGCCGAGCAAAAAAAAAAAAGTTTGTCCGCGGCTTCGTCTTATTCGCAGCTGCTGGACACGGGGGAGGGGGGAGGAGGGGCTGCATCGGACGAAAAGCGGGCTCTGGTATTAACTGGATTTTTTGCCAGCTGGCGCCGTATGGTGGCGCTAGCAGAGCTTCTTACATATCAATGCTAGATATAAAAGAATGAATATTTACCAATCAATTTTTCATTTAAAGCCATTTGAAATATTTATGTCCATCCTACTACCGCGCTTAGGTATATCTAAAATTAAATACCTTTCGTGCGTCGCCAGCTGGCCAGCCAGCTGACGCAATCCAGCTTTTACCAAAGCCCCGAAAAGCGATGACGTGAGCCCTAATATTGGCTTCACCACACAATTTGAGCCCTCAAACTGGAATCAGGTGAGCTCGAAAATGGGGATCAGGCTGAAAACTGGTATCATAGTGAGACTAGTTTTAGAGCTTGACACCGATAATGGGTACTGACTGAGCTCTGTTTCTGCGATCAATGATACCGATTTAAGGGATCGTATGAGCCCATGTGGCGCTAGCTCAGAAAGTATTCTCGAAATGTGCTGTCTGTTTTGAATATGGTACATTAGCCCGAAAACTGGTCTCTGAGCCCGAAAATCGGGACACTGTTTTCTCAGTGTATCAGAGCAGAGATCGCGTGATCAAAGAGATGTCAGGAGACAAAGTATCTTATTTACAGTAAGTTCAGCCGAATCAGCGGACTTAGCGGTGAGCAACGGTCAGGGAATAATTGAAAATTGTTCGATGCTGACGCACGGAACCTAGCTGAAACTTGATTACGGTCTGACGTTATAAGCAATCGGTTCCACTAAATCTGCGGCAGCACTCGGCAAATTGACCGATGAGTTGCCGATCCGTCGCACAATATGGCGCACCGGACGACGTCTCTGCAGACGGCGCCGTCCTGCGCCAAAATAGCCGCTGCGGTGGCAAAGATGACGCACCGTCGGCGTACGCCGGAAACGTCTGTCTGCGCCAAATACCTAGCCAGGGGCGCCAGTTATGTCATAAAGAACCGGAAGAAACGAGGCGGCACTCCGTTTTGATTACGTTACTTTCTGACTTCAAAGGTATGCTGGCTTCCAGTCGCAGTTAAACACTATTTTGAGAGGACGTTTTGGTTTGTTGAAAAATTACAAAAATATACGAAAACTTAACAGTCATTGGATGTCTACTTGCGTCACGCATTATGTCCCGTTTTGTGTCGTCAAACATGGGTGATATCATTTGTCGAGTGTAAGCATTACGTCACTGGCCCAGAATAACAGTGTGCGTCAAACACCGTCTTACACCTCCAGCCCGGATGAGTCGTTATAAAACACACGAGTGTCTGGCACCTCTGCCCATCCGGAACCACTTCCAAACAGTCTACGTGTCCTATGTTCATCGCTCCGCTCCCCAGTTTCAAATATACAGAGAGACCGTGCGTGACGAAACCCAGGCAGCCCACGTCAAAATGACGTCATACGTTGCACCATACATATATGGGTAGAATGTGAAGTTATATTCAATTGTTTATTTTGCACTGGAAGGCACAGCAAGCATGCAAAATTACAAACAGATTCAACAGGAAGAGCGAGCGAAATGAAAACGTCAGGCCGGTCAGTGTTGGCTTGTTGAGCCTCACTATATTTTTATATAGTTAGTATCTGCAGTTCTCTTATGCGACGGTCAACTACTAAATTGATGCTAGTTTGGTGTCAATGATGCTAAATGAATCAATACGATCTCTGTTGAAATGTTTCCACATAACAGTAATTTGAGTCGACATTGTCGCTTTAGCCAAGATGCTAAAAATGCTTACCGCTAATACGATCAGCATTGATAGCGTGCAGGTTCAGCCTGCAGCCGATCATTTTTAGAATCCGATCATTTTTAGAATAGAAAGAATCAAGAATCCGATGATCATCGATCGATGATCATCGGATTCTTACTTCTTATTCTCCCCATCAATCACATCTTGCTGCAGTATGCACATTCGGCGTCACATTCCATTAGTTTTTGTACCTATTAAACAGCGGTGAAAATTCTTATCACCACTGCATGCCGTCAACTCATCGCGAATATGAGTAAATATACAAGAGATAGGGCACGACGCACGTTTCATCGGAAAGTTGACCGGCAAGTGGCGAGTTGACTGACCGGTCGCTGGGGCCGTCAAATGGTGGTGTCCATATAGCCACTCTTCCGTGAGTTTACTCATGAGAGAAGAGTAGATTTGTTTTCAGTGCACCCCCATTGGGGGTGCACTGAAAACAGGGGGTGCACCTCATGGGGTCTACTCCCATGCACCCCAAGGTAGCATAGGGGTGCACTCAAACTGCAGTTTGAGTCTGGTTTCTATACCTGCCAATAGCGAAGCGAAAACCCATTTCAAACTTGTGTTGCTGTCGATTAAAAGGTCCATGACTCTTTTTTTTATAAATTTTGTCCGAACCTTTTGATGGGAAGGATTCACAAGGACAGAGCCACCGCTAAGCGAATCTTGTTGCGATGACCCTGCCCTCTACCCTCCGATCGCGCAATTCCGATTCTATGGCAGAATTTAGAGTCCAAAGTTTAACGTGCGCACAAAGCCGCGCACGGCCGGTCCCCTCGCTGACTTCGCCTGGCTACGGCCTGCCACCAACCGCAACCATACCTGTCAGGAGGCCCATAAATGTCGAGCGCCCGTCGCGCTTCGAACCCGGACTGTTATAACCGGGAACGCGTGCTCTCACCACGCGGAGTCCAACGCTCTAACCAACTGAGCTACGGGACCGGCAAAGAGCAGACTCTTTGTGTCTTTGTCCAGAATCAAAGCTATTTTATCTTCAAACCACACTGAGAGCGGAAAGCCTGTTGTCGAACCTGCTAATAAAGACGGCAGTCATTCTGAGAGATAAGATTACGTCTGCTCCCACGATTGTGGTAGATTTATCTCTTTTCCATTTAAAACGGCAGAAAACCTTCCGGTACCTCGGTTACATATAACGGTTCTCGTTGAACGAGCGGTTTAGATTGATGAGCCGATTGATTGACGACATCCAATAATCCTCGGAAGTGGTAACATACAATTGTGCATTTTGATCGGGGTCTCAAAATCCTGTCATTTAAGTATTTGATGAAAATGTCGTTTATCATGATGTAGGTACCGATGTGTGTGAGCACTGCTAAGTTTTAAATGCGCGCAGAGAGAGAACTACAATGTCTTTGTAATACATATCATTGAATCCATATTGGCCGTTTTCACGACGGCCATCTGGTACACATCTGATGCACGTTTGGTGCAGATTAGGTGCAGATTTGGTCAAATTAGGTTCAGTGTGTCTCTTAGCGGCTATCAGCTAGGATTGCACTAATTGCTTTTATGCCTGCTTTGTCATATTATCAGAGAGTATCATCGATCAAAACACTGAAATAAATTCATAAAATCAAGATATTTGCTGTAAAAGAGATTAGGTGCAGATTTGGTCAAATTAGGTGCACTCGCCGGATAGTCCGTCGTGAAAACGGCTATTTACAGCATGATTGCAAATAAATGATAGACACACATGAATCAAGATGTGAGTTGTAACGCCGACGCCCATGCCCATGAGTCGAAAAGTTGGAAACGTAAATGAGCGTGTTAAAATTATATTATTCTACCAACTTATGTAGATGCACTGTTACAGATCAGCAATTTAAAAGAAATTTATACAAATAGCCCGATTGTCTCAAACTACTAACCTTAAACAAACCAAAGCAATTAAGAATTGAGCTTCAATGCACCCAATGCCTAGTGTTTCACCGTTCATCCCTCACCAGCCGACCTTGAAGCAAGAGAACTACTACGTTATCACGTGACCTCTGACGAAGCCCATGACGTCATGTGGGAACAGTGGACGGTGGCATGGCGGAAGATACCGATCACGAAATCAGGGTCACGGAATCGTTCCGGAACCGGACACAGGTAGGGTGACGGATTGACGGTGCCAAAAAAGGCTGAGGAAGTCAGCAATGTGGCAGTATAGGTGATGCATTCTCTCACGGGTGATTATGAATGCAGTCTTCTGTGCACACAGCAAAGAAAGAAAAGAAGACAAATTGGATACTGTGGATAGTCATCACGCCTTTGACTGAATACTGTTGTATCTGTTGTATCAGTTGTATTGTTGTATCAGGTTTTCAAACGGGCCGTAACATACATACGCTAACCTTTTTTAGAGACGACATGATAAGCGACGGGGAACCCTGAATGATATTGGATCCTGGTAAATATCGTTTTCATTGATGTGTCTATTTTCAGTTGGCTGTTGACACAAGCGTCGATTTTACTGCATACGGTCCAGAAGTGGTAGACTGCGCCGCATGACTTCTGTGCTGTGCGGGCTAGCCTACCAGTCTGCCGCCGAGACATATAGGCTGTCCCGCAAGACACTTGATTCGGAGATAACTTTGTCGAAGAGTGAAGAACGTGAACATTATTCATCTGAGTCATGCAAGAAAATTTTATGATATTTTTAGGAAGCATTTTCAATAGATTTGAAGACACCGGCGGTATTTTGCATGTAATGTCAATTGTCAATTGACATATATGAACAGGACTTGGATAAATACAACTTTCACCGTTCTCGGTTCTCGCCTTTCGGTTGCTTCTCACCTGTCCGGGATATCTGCTCCCGCCTGTGGAATGCCAATCTTCTCCATCGTCGCTCTGTCTGGAGATGATGTTGATCTCGTCGATCTTAGTAATGATTCCGACATCTCCTCCTTAGCACATAATGGTTTCGTCATTTTCATGGCCTTCACCTTCGATGCATGCATAGCACCAACACACATTTGTTCGACAATTCTTAAATGCGTTTGAAAATTCGTAAAAACAAACGGCGTTTTAATGTCAAAATTGATTCGTCAGTTGTCAAATTTCAGCGGTGGTAGGTAAAATAATTCGCTGTAGCTGCTCCAAAGCGGATCCTGCCTCGCAAGACGGTCACAGTCACGTGTTCAGAGCCACTTGGGGTCAGCTGCTACTCGCTCTACCGCGGTTCCGCTGAACGAGCGCTGGTCTCGACCCGTGCGGCGTGCACTGACCACACTGCCGACGCCTTGTTGCAGACTGCAGGCGGCGTGAGGACAGAACAGTACCTATACTACAGCGCCGCCCACTTCATGGAATGACGTCACAGACTACAGGCAGCGTGGGCGGGGTGTCATCGGCAGCGGCCCGCCCTGGAACGGGGAAATCCCACCAGATATCCGTCTCGCTATAGCGTGTGAGTGATATCCCTCACCCTGAACTGGAGTAGGTATTCAATCGAAGGCGCATGTGTGGACTGTGGGGTGGGAAGGGAGAGGCAGCTAGCTGGTCGTAGAAAGACGAGGAAAACGGTGTTAAAACTCTCAATAAATAAGACATATATTTAAGAGCGCAAAATTGTCACCCTATGTAGGTCAAAGGACGGGTGAAGGTCAGTTCAAGGGAAAAAATAGGTAGGTACAGGTTTCACATAACTGGTTTTGGTAGCCAGCTGGCGAAGAATGGGCTGAGAATAATTACTCAGCACACGATAATAGGCTACCAACTACCAAGACATGCCGTCGACGGTCGACCTATGTATTGCATAGGTCGATGCATGGAAAGGTCCAGGTCAAGGTCATGTCAGGTCACCAAAGGCGAACTTTTGGATAGGGTAGGTATGTGCGTTTCATGTTTTATGGGTCATTTTGCTCATACAATTTCATGGGCATGCTCAATTAGTGATATTGACCATATCTGGATAACGTTCAGGTCGAGGTCAGGTCAAGATCAAGTCAAGTGAGATAAAGTCTTGAATTTTTATTTGGCTGGCAAGACCAGAAAGGTGTGTGTCTGATGCAGTTTTTCGACGCCTTAAAATATGTTATTGTTATTCCTGAGCAAGGCTCAATAAAACTTCCACAAAATAATAGTTGGTGCCACGTGACGTCACTATGCATATCAATATCTCCTACTCTTTTTAAAATCCTTTTTTATATTTAAACGGCAACGGCGTCGCTTCGTGCCGCCGTGTTTGAGATAGCTTTGCAATTTGCAAAAAAATTTGCCTTGGGGGGGGGGACGTAAAAACGCTCCCCGGCATGTTGAGGGTTAAAAGGTCACCAGCAATTTTCGACATGTTTGTAGTGTGCCAATCGTAAATCTCGTAGCCCGTAGGAAGAAAAAGAAATGAAAGCCCGGGAATGTAATGAAAGCCCTATGTAAAGGACTGAGGCGATTTCAGCAGTGCGATCGCACTTGTGGTATATGACCGTATATCTATAGGGCTTGGCCGTATAGCTATGAACGTGTGAATTTGGCCGTATTATATGTAGCGGTTAACTAATGAAAGCTCTACGGATCAGCGAAAAAGACTGTTTAATGATAAATGTTCTATTCAGCCCATTCCGGCGAATCAACCTACTAATCCACGATTGATCGAAAACGTTTTCCCGTAGGTAGAAGGTACCCCTTATTGCATTTATCATACCTACTCACCGAGACAACTCACGCATATTCCCCTCCCTCGGATCCCCGGGCCCCGTGACCCCAGAGCTCAGAGGTGGACCGCCGAAGTGACTCAAACCCGGGCTCCAATCAGGGGCGTCGCCGACGGGGGGGGTCGGGGGGTCGCGACCCCCCACTCGTCAGAACCGGGGGGGTCGACCCCCCACTTTTGGCGATGCTGAGTATGCTTTTTTTAGCTATCATGTCAGGGAAGTTGGCGTCAGGAACATCAACAAATACTACGTCAGATTCAGAATCGCTTCAAGAGCTCCCTAGTCCCTATTGCTTATAGGTCAATAAGCTGTGGGCTAGACCATCAGCATGCCAATATGATTTTAGTCCCTTTTTATCCCTCAAATGAGCGAGCGCGTCAAAACTGACCCAAGCGTTCGTCTGATTGTCAAAATAATGGTTGCAGTCGATTCGTCGGATGACGTATCAGTAACTACGAGGTACCTACCTGGCTAGCCTCAGCCCTGCTACCCTCGGACCTGCCTGCATAGGGGAAATGGGGTCAGATGGTGGATCCCTCTGGGGCTTTCCTTATAAGACGCGCAAAAAGGAGTATATTGCAACGAAACTTCCAGTGACCTCGAGTTAATGAATTTTACACCTATTCTTAAAAAAATTGGCCCTGATTCGAATATGGATGACCTTGGTTAACTTTTTTGAGTTTTATTTGCTTCCACTTACAAGTGTGGTTTTTGGGGCTGATTTCGAGTTTAGCGCCCGTTTGAACCGTTTCAAGTAGTTTTGATAAATGATGGTTATGTAACATGTTACGAAGCTATCGTTGGTGGTTGTCAGTTACCCACTCTAGATGGCCGACAGGAAGCCTGCTGGTCGATCTGACCTGACCCGACCCGATCTACCCAAAATGCATGGAGTCATCATCTTTTCTTTGTTCAAGACTAACATCGAACTCGTACTCGGGACCCCGATAACAGCTACGGCTCACTAAGTTCTAGCAGGCGGCCAGATTTTTCCTACTTTTGGGCGTTGACCTAAGATGACCCGGCCAAGACCTTGAAATTAGGCATCATCGGCTTTCTCTCATCACGGGCAGCATTTTCGCTCTTCCGCGAAACTCTACCTCGATCAGGGGCCGAAAGCATGCCTTATGCGTTACGTTGGTAAACGTTTTACCTTAGCGACCCGCAAAATACGAATAAGAGCTACAGCAACACAGAAAGCGTATTCGATAGCTTTTTAAAGCTCTTTCGCCAACTTCGCCTCAGATATGACTTCGGGTCTATGGCTTCAGGCTTGTGTACCATAGAGTCCAAACAGCTAAACGGACGGATTTTGCCGAAACATTTGTTCTGTAACAACCTATGATTCAGTGAATGTGTATGATATTCATGTTATCACCATCGTTTTTGTTTCGTCGAAACACGTCGCATGGCTTACAATTTGAACTTAAAAACTTGAATAGAAAACTTGACATCAGGTAAAGGTCATGACCTGACCGGAAAAGAACCTGCTGCATATGGATCGATCTGTGTTACTGAGCTGAACACACTCCAGGTGCTGTCATCGCTCTACAACGTCTCCATCAAAAGTTGTTGTCGAAAATGTGTTAGAGACCTTTGATGACCTAATGACTGACCATTTCAGTCACCACTGGTCATTAGCTGCACCTTATCTCTAAAATGAACAAGGTGTCATGGCTACAAAAGTATCTAGCGTTTTTAGCATATTCTTTCAAAGCAGAGGGCATCGTGCTTTTTCCCATATCTTATCATGATTGGTGAGGTCACACACCTATTTGACCTGACTTCGCTTCTCAGATGTAAAATCCCAGATTCATGAACTGTTGGCACTTATAATCCCATTCATTACACCAAATTTCAGACTTATAGGAGTCACTAGTCAGGAGATAATCTATAGGAATGACAAGATTGCAGTTTTAAGAGGCATTAAAACTTACCTTGACATGACATTGTTACCTGACCTCGGGTGACCTCTGCTTGATTTTTATGCACGATGCAAAATTGATGTACAATACGATATACCGCTGCTTTCGCGGCGCTGCGCGCCGAGGTTTTTCTCCGGGCACACGAAAAAACCGGGAGTGTGGCTAAAAACCAGAGCTGGGCGCGTTCCTCGATTTTCGGTAGTGCGTTAGCGTTCCTGCGTTCCTCCGGCCGCGGTTAGTGCGTTCCTGGAATAGCGTTCCTCAATTTTTTTTCGTTCGGTGCGTTAGCGTTCCTGCGTTCCTGCGTTCCTCCCCCAAAAATACCGCCGAACCACGCGGCGCGGGCCCAACCAAACACGGGGCGAATCGATCAGAATGGCGACGTGGGGCCGAAAAGCAACTCGACATCTCTTTTCCGAATCGAATATCTGAAATACGTTTTACCAATATCATCCGTAGGGTTTTCAACAAAAATACGACCTGCTTAAAGGGACTATCCCACCTTCTAAAATGTTGTTAAAACCAGTTAAATTGTGCCCGACTTTATAGATTGGATGACCAAGAACACGGTTCTGGCATTTATTTTTCATTAAACATCTTAGGCTTCCCATATTCCAAACACAAACTTTCAAATATGTGACGTCACAGCCCAAAATTACCTCCTTCCCCAGGCCACATTACTGTCATAAAGCTGATTCTTTTTACTCTGTAGGCACCACAACAAAGTTCAGACCAAGTTTTAAGCGATTTTTCAACGAACAAACCCATTTAAAGGAAATAGTTCACTTTCACGAAATTATTTTTTTTTTGCAACGATTTATTATTTTTTATGTTCAAAATAATCAGGAAAGAAAATAAAACCTTTTTATAACAAAAGATTTTTTTCTATATTTTGATATAGGAAGAACTTTTCAGTTTCTGTAAGGCACAGCGATCCAGTATGAAAAGAGCATGGGTCCCGAAAATTCTTCAGAAACAGAGAAATTATCGCAGCCACCGGCATTTGGGCGATCTGCTCGATCTGATAATGTTCCCCTGAATGTCCTAATTGATCAGTACGAGAATTTCTCTAGAGTTCTCGTAGATAATTTCTCTAGTTTCTGAAGAATTTTCGGGACCCATGCTCTTTTCATACTGGATGGAAATATATGCAAGGCACACATCCTCAACGCAAGACACCTTTTTCGGGACGAGAAATAGAATATCTTTGCCTAGGGTGATCGTTGGGCTGTAAAAGCTCCTGATTTATGCTCGTCTCAGCCCAAGCTACGGAACTGCTATTCCAGTTCAAAACCCATGTTAAAAAGTGAACTATTTCCTTTAAATCAGAATGACTAAACGAGGTGACGTCACACTAACGGTCGCTCCATGTTGAAGTTAAGGCCTTGTACAAGGCCCATTTTCAAATGAAGGGAACGAATTTCTTCAACACCAAGAGGCCGCGGGGGTTGCAACCTAGATAGATAGTGGTTTCTGAACCTCGCCGCAAACTTGGCTATCTCAACTCAAACCCCATGTTAAAGGTGGGATAGTCCCTTTAAAAACAATAGTTAAGTTAAAAGATGTATCTTAGTAAAAGTTTATCATATTTACTTTACACATTTAATGCCTGAAACTGAATCGAATAGTAAACATCACCACTAAAAATCTTTACACATTTAATGCCTGAAACCGAATCGAATAGTAAACATCACCACTAAATCTAAGCAAGCCTTCCTCGATTCGACCGACAAGTGGCGCCTCTACCGGCAAACACACGTACTCGAGATTCAAACATTTGACACAGAGGTCATTGGCAGCAATATAATTTTTCGGGTGGTTCCGCAAGAACGCAGGAACGCTTCAAAATTTCGGGTGGTGCGTTCCTCTTACTTGCGTTCCTTTGAAAAACTTTGCGTTCCTGCGTTCTTGCGTTCCTAAAAAGGGCGGTGCGTACGTACGGAAGAACGCAGGAACGCACTAAAGGAACGCACTTGCCCAGCTCTGCTAAAAACACCCCTACCCATCAAGACGAAGACCGGAAACCCGACCCCCCCCCCCCCCACTCAAAAATCCGTGGCGACGCCCCTGGCTCCAATCACCGGCCGGGAGTCGAACGCTTTAGGTACCTACCAATGAACTGAGCACTACTTGCTCAATAACGACCAAGCTCCAACCGGCCTCACGGCCCAAATCGCACACCGCAGTGACGTCTCCACCAGGGACACGAGGGGCTCTCTAGCCGGCTCGCTGCAGATCCCTCGAGTGCGCAGTGAACACGCACGGAAGTCGTTCTTTTGTCGTGCTGTCTCACTCTGGAACCGCGCTCCTGCGGAAGTGAGAGAGTCCCGCTCTGCCAGAGTCTGTCGGAGAAGGGCGAGAAAGTGGCTGACGACCTCCACCTAAATAGGACACTGATACTTTTTTTTTAATGGTGTTGATAACTTTTAGGCGTGTTTCATGTGTATTTTAATATTTTTAGTGTAGGGTGCAATATTACTTTTATGCTGCATATTTTACTTTTAATAGGTACCTGATTTTATGTAAACCTGACACTTGTTCCGAAAAGCCATCGAATGTGGACGAACATAAGAATACATGATGATGATGATGATGAGCAAATGCACGGGCAACCCTTGTGAAAGTTATCGCTCATTTGAAAATTTTAAGTTCTTTTTTATCAGGCACGTAGCCAGGATTTTGCTCAGGGAGGGGCCACAGGTCAGGTCGCAGTCTAGTGTCGTACCCCCTCCAAAAAGGAAAACTCCTCGGAATACGCCCACTATTTTTGTGGGTGTGGTGCCGCTGTTTTTATCTTTTTTTATTTTTTATTTAAATGAATTTTAATGTTTTCATTGGGGGCATTACCCCCGTGCCCCCCCCCCCTCCCCCTTGGCTACAACTATGTTTTTTTAATGCAAATATGAAGTATCATGAAATCCCAAAGCAATCAGATTTGTACTTATAGCATAATACGTGCCTAGGCATACCTATACCCACGGTGACTACCTATACCTATCACAAATCACAATCGCGGGTCGCGTTTTAGGACACTGTGGGGGTTATGCATCATACCATCCAAAAAGTTTTCCATAGACCAAAAATTCCTCAGAGTTCAATTTTTACGCACTGCTGTGCAGTTTAAACCAAACCTTTCCCATAAAAGTTGTTTAGTTTTCCACTAGTTTTCTTTTTATTCTCGAAAAAAAAACGTAAAACCCTCGTCTATTACCAGGGGCACGGGCGTTATTCCCCCCACTCCCAAATCCGTCAGTGATAAATCAAATCAAATAAGTGAGCACTATTCCCTGAACAAAATAAGCCCGATACTCATTACGCAACAGTCAACAGCCCATAATTTCCAACAGATAAAACATTTAGCAACATAAGCAACCAATGACGTCATATGATTTTGTTTGTTGTGGAGCCTCATCAGAGATTTCGCTGCTTGCCCCGTTTCAAAAGCAAGACCTTGGCGTCCAGGCGAGCCGGCTTAGTGGGTTTTTAATTTAGCGTCAATAAAAAGAAGACTTTTATGCGTAAAAAATATACTTCAAAGCTATCAGAACTTGAAGATAGCTGCTTTTCGATGTGCTTTTTTCATAGAATGAATTTTTGATTTTCAAATGTAGTGTGCTTTTGGGATTCACTCAAATATACTTTGTCGGCCCCCTGCGAGAGGCTACGCTGCGTGCAGTTGTCCAAAGAATGGCGGATGGAGGGGGATGGAGCCAGCCTCATTAAAATATCGGGCCACCCAGGTATATCTCTTTTTGTTTTATATTTTGATCTAATTTCTCTTTATTTCAGCTATTGTCAATGTGTCGGCTTTGGCGTTTCGTTTATCCGTTCTTGTAACTGGGTATTTTTCGAAGTTCGTTACTGCGCCAGTTTCGTATAAGATGATTTAGTTATTTTTGCAGGATTAAATAGATATATGGTTGAATGCAAATCAAACCCTCTGTGCTTTCAGTTTGATAGATGATCATTGCTTATTCTGATTCTGAATTACTCTTGATATCCAATGTTCAGTATTATTCAGTGGCAGTGTTATTCTCACCTGATGAAAGGTGCTGCACCTGTTCACTGGAAATATAGCTTTGTTTTGCTAGAATAAAATATTGAGTTTTGTCACTAATGCTGCTTAAAATGTCCTATCTGTACATATGTGATCAGGGAAGTTTGTGGTATGTAAAAGTAATGAGAAGCATGTGATTCACATCTTGCATTGTAAGGCTGACTTTCCTCAGGACTTATTGAGCAGTTTCCCGTTACCTAGGCTGTAAAATATTAAGTAAATATTTCAATGTCAATTGCACATGAAGGTACTATATAATACCTTTTTTAATTGACTACTGAAACACTAAAATAACGGAAAATAAAGATAATTCTGGTATTTCGTAAATCGTTCACCCAATGTTATGATATTGGTTATTTTGACACCAATAATTCTGATATTGGTGTATTCCCTAGGCTTACCACCTGGTCAAACTACTTGAGTGTGTGGTGTTTATCTTATGTAGTATAGCCTAGTCTAGCACAAATATTGTAGGTACCTACCTCATTTATTATGAGGAATGTTGATGGTGGCTGTTTGGTATGCAGCTTGCTTCCTTTTTTTCTGGCATATGGTTGCATTTTTTCCCTGAAAATTCTGGTGATTGCATTTCTGAAGTAGTACCAGCAAGACCCATAGTACATGTACCTAAGTGGATGTTATTAATAGCTGCTATTTTTACATTAGCACTGACTGGATGAAGATGATTAGTTCAGAATGCACCAGTAGCACCTTTTAACAGTGCCTATGTATTGGATCTTCCTCTTTTTACTTAGGATTAGGTTGGTCATGCGTCACTTTCAATTACTAATGCATAAATGAAACTCATTTGTCCACATAAAAAATCACACACATCTATTGGCACATTTTTGTGACTAAAAGTTGTATTGTTAGATGCTGATGGCAATTTATTTTCGATTATCATAAATTTACCATGACCCCCATGCATATGACCTGACCTGATCCGGACCTTAGTTTGACTGCCCAATCAACCCTAAAAATTGTTCCAATTCATTCTGGCCTTTCAAAACAAATGCTTATTTGACAGACTGCACAGCCTTGACTCATATATATATATATTTTTTTGCAGGTAGGCTTACAGTGCATGAGCATAGAAAGCTATGACATTGTAGAAGCACATTTGATGCCCATTTGAGATTGCAGTTGGTGGTGTAGTTTGCAACCCACCACTTGGTCAGGGGAGAGGCATTAAGCTTCCCAAGCTGATATATATTGAACTTAAAGTCCCAGCATTACATGGCAAATAAAAGCTATCTATAAGATGATTCTAACCAACCAGCCCTTGAAATTTGTCTTTGAAGCAATTGGTCAAGTATCTACTTGAAATATGGTTTCAACTGATCATTTTTAACATTTTTTTTTGAAAATTTTCATAAACTTCAGGCGTACAAAATCGATTTCTGAAGAGCAAGGTTCAGGCAGAAGTCTGTGCAACAATTTTTAGGTCAAGATTGCCAAGTTTTCAGTCTTCTATTGACAACATAGCATAATGCACAATTTGAACCTGGCTTTAATTGTTTGACACTAGATAAGCTATTTTTGTATAAAAAAAAATGCTTAATTTGCAGAAGTTTTTCTGTTATATTTATTGAATTTTGTAGTAAGGACATTGGATTGTGGCCATCATTTTTTAAGATGCACTGGATGATTTAACACGTGTATTGCACATAGAGCTTGTTTGTGCTGATTATGTTCCTCTGTTCTTTTTCAGCTACCATCTCTCGCTGTCTCACCACCAAAGACCGACATAATATCTCAATGTTCCATTGCAATAATTCAGGGCAGATAGTCAGTGTAAGTATCTCACAAATGAAAGAGACTTTCAGTAAAGCAATTGCAAATGTTGACCTGTGTGAAATCACTTTGTCATGCACAGGGCTGCGGAGTCGATGGATTTTCGGCGACTCCGACTCCGACTCCGACTCCGGCTTTCAAAAACCAGCTCCGACTCCGACTCCGACTCCGGGCAGAATTGTCGACTCCGACCGACTCCAACTCCCGACTCCGACTCCGCAGACCTAACAGGGCTGCGGAGTCGACAGATTTTCGGTACTCCGACTCCGACTCCGGCTCGGGTTTCTAAAATCGACTCCGACTCCGACTCCGACTCCGGTTACAACTGTCGACTCCGACCGACTCCGACTCCGACTCCGACTCCGACTCCGCAGCCCTGGTCATGCAACACATATAGCTTTACTTCTTGTGCCTGACTCTTAGTTCCTCACACTTAATAGAACATAGCTGTATTTGCAGTTTGCATAATTCCATTCCTGTTAATATATAGCAAGCAATAATTATATTATGTGCATTTTAGGCTACAGCTTGAATATTGCATTCATCCCTTTATATGTAGTAAAGCGTGTGTTTGTGTTTCTTTGTCTCTTCAGACGAAGGAGGGGAGCGAGAGCGCGGTCCTCGCGATCCATTCCAGGGCAATGGAGGGACGGTGCCACCTCGCCTCTGCCGATCACAACAAAGTGCCTGATATTAGGGTGAGTGACAGCTGACAACTGACAGTAGTTTACTTACCTACATAGGTACATAGATAACATGAATCATGATTCATGTTATCTATGCTACATAAATAAAAGAAGTGTTGCATGATATTGTTCTTCATAGCTCTTATGAACTATTGGGTGATTTTCCTTCTTTTTCCTTGGTTGGCATCATGTCACCAAATTTACAGTTTGCGAGTGTAATCTCGAGTTTCGTCGTGGTGCTTGTCCACCGCTTTTAGCTGAAATTACGTGTGCAACAATGCCACAGCCCATTAATGTTGTGTTACATAATGGCGAGAACTGACACGGCACAACAGTAACTAAGCAGTGATCCCGAACAGGCACATCCTTTTGACAGAGTACCAAGACCCTGAGAGATAAAACCTGAGACCCTGGCATTATGATATGCATGAATATTAAATGCCTATGGGATTTGAACTTGGACCCTGTCACATTATGTGTGACAATGGCTGGACGAAAGTCACGGAACGGTGTTGGCATTGTCGTTTTCGGTCTTGGTCCCGGAGAATAAAATATATCCCCTCCCTTCAGGATGCCTGTGGTAACAGTGCCCCCCCCCCCTCCCACCAGGATGCCTCTGTCGCAGCGGCCTCCCACTGTGAGTTGCGTGCCTTTCCTCCCTTCAGGAGCCTCCGGTAACAGTGCCCCCTCCCGCCAGGATGCCTCTGTCGCAGGGGCCTCCCACTGTGAGTTGCCTTTCCTCCCTTCAGGAGCCTCCGGTAACAGTGCCCCTCTCCCCTCCCACCAGGATGCCTCTGTCGCAGCGGCCTCCCACTGTGAGTCGGCGGCGGGCGCCACCGACTCGTCCGGGCCGGCCGGCGCCGCCCGGGGACGCGGAGCGAGTCCCCGTGCCGGCGCCGCCCGCCCATCTCCACACTCTGTGATACGCTCAGCGCCCGAGCAGCGCGCCGTGGCGGTGCTCTCTCGTGTGGTGCCGCGCGGCCCGGCCACCACCGCCGGCTGGCGGCTGGCGCCGTGGGCGCGACTGGTCGGAGGAGGAGAGTCCACTGGCGGCACGGGCACGGCCGGCTGGGGCGCCCCGCCGCCGGCAGCTACAGGAAACAGCGCCGCCGCCGGCACGGCCAACTGGGCTCAGACCGGCCCGCCGCCCTCTCAGTGGGGCAGCGGCGGCCGGCCGAACGGCGCGCAGCCATCTGGCGCCGCGCAGCCGCCGCAGCCCGGCGCAGCAAAGAACGGCACCGATCAGCCTCAGCAGCAGCCTCAGCAGGGGCAGGATCAGCAGCAGCAGGGCGGCGATCAGCAGGGGCAGCAGTCGGCACAGCCAGCCCAGCCCGGACAGGATGGGCAGGAGCAGCCGGCGGCCGGCGCGCAGGCTCAGAACGCCGGTGAGTGCCCGACAGACCGCCGCAGCTGTGGGTGGTACCGGGGGCGGTGGTGGCTGGGTCATGGTATAACAGCCGGTAGTGTCTGGGTCATGATGTAACAGCTGGTGGTGTGTTTTGGGTCGGTATATTCCCGGGAGGGAGGTGTGGGTCGGGACACAGCACGGTACACAGGTGCAGCGGTAGTTTAAGGTGTGATGAAATGATTTCACAGAGAACATAATGCTATGATAGGCGATAGCCGTTAGATGTAAACATTCCATTTTCACACTGGCGCGTGGCGTTAGCTGTACCGGAAGATGGTTTGTATCGTTTTTCTGGCTAGCGTTACCTAAATCGGCTTTTTCGAACTTGCTCTTCACGTGGCATTCACATCGCCCGTGTTGTTGATCATCGATTTTTATATATTTGCCTCATTTTGCAATGCATCTTATAAACACGCGGCATTGTAACGTTTTACATGTACTTATTTTTCTTGCGTCCACGGGGTATCACCGACAATATCCACATTACCCGCTTTACCTCTCACATGCTGTTTCTCAAACTAGTCCCCCTCTCCATCCATCAGGCTCGACCGGCGGCGCCGCGGCAGCCCCCTCCGGCGCCGCCGCCGCCGCCGCCGCCCCCGGCTCGGCCACGCCGGCGGCGGGCAGTGGCGGCGGGGCCGACTCGGCCGATCTGGAGCGTCTGAAGGCGATGCGAGCCGCCATCACGGCCACTGAGGGCTGGTCCAGCAGCCAGGTGAACCAGGAGTCGAGCTGGGACCTGCCGCCCAGCCCGGAGCCCAAGGAGCACCCGGGCAATGTGGCCGCCTGGAAACTACCCGGAGTCAACAATGGTGAGTTTGAGACGGGGAGAAAGGGCTAAGTCTGAGGGCGCTAGCGAGAGGGGACGGGGATGTGTTTGAGTGCCTGACGGTTAGTGCTGGCTGCTTAGACTAAATAAACATGTTAGCTGGCTTGTTTTGTCTGTCGCTGGACGATTATTCCCATATCACCGACGATTTTGCATGATCTTTAGGTTTTTAAATAACAATTGCACAAGGCTATGAGGTGAAGTTTTTAAGCAGTGTTATCAGGGCTGTGGAGTCGGAGTCGGAGTCGGTTGAAGTCGACAGGTCTGCCCGGAGTCTGAGTCTGAGTCGATTTTGGAAAGCGAATTCGGAGTCAGAGTCGGATTAACTGAAAATTCAACTACTCTGCAGACCTGGCAGTGCTGCGGAGTCGGAGTCGATAGTTCTGCCTGGAGTCGGAGTTGGTTTTTAAAAGCCGGATTCGGAGTCGGAGTCGCCGAAAATCCATCGACTCCGCAGCCCTGAGTGTTACTGCTGCCAGCTTGTTAGCTGAGGATACGCAGTGCAGGCCCTATTTCATTTATTTTCAGTCTCGTGCCGCCTGCCCAGCCGCGGCTGCGATTACATTGTTTGTGCAAGGAAATGGCGAGCCATATTTGCACGTGATAACAGCTGCGATAGCTGGGGGATACCCCGGATACCGGACTGTGTGAGGCGCCACGCCAGCTAGCGTAACAAATATTGTGTGTGCTTGTGATATATCGTAGCTTAGGCCAGTGTCGATTAGTTTATTTTGTTTGACGCTTATTCTCGAAGTTTAACGTCACGGCTTTCTTGCTTGCACTGATGTACTATAATTCCAGAAGGTCGTCTCCTCGCCCAAGCGTTAGCAGACTCTCTTCCCTTCTAAAACCTCTATCTCTGTGTATATCAAATTCCTTACTAAGCTTCCCCTCATGGCAATCCTGGACAACACTGCTCGCCGAAATTTACAAGTCCCCCTATAAGCTGAACCCCATGTGACCTCAATTCATAATATACCTTTGACAGGTCTGGACGTATGGCACGCCAATCTGCGCAACGGCGGTGCCCCGGCGGCGCGTGCGGCTGAGCCCCAGTGGGGCCAGCACATTCCCCAGTCCAACATCGGAGGAACCTGGGGAGAGGATGACGATTCTCAGGTGTGTACTGGGCTGATGACTGATGAGTGAGACGGCAGCAGGAAAGTGCTGACCGATTGATAGTGTTCTGGGCTAAGGACGTGGAGTAGTAAGACCAGCGTGGCTTGTTTCGAAGTTAAAACTGATTCTTGCGGAGCAATCTCAGCTTGAACATTCGAAGGAGCAGGAACTAGTGTCATAAGGGCTCCGCTGCAGCATTTAAGCGTTTTGCGCTCAGGATTGAATCCTGATCAAACTACTCAATACGTCATACGTGCCTGGTTTTTCTCTTTCACCGTTTAGTTTTAGTACCACAGCTGACTCCCCCATCCCGCCGGCAGGGCGGTAACATGTGGTCGGGCGCCCCACCGGGTCCCCCCGGGCCGCCCGGCTCCCACTGGGGCGGCGGCGGCGGCGGCGGCGGCCCGGGCGGCTCCTGGCCCGGTGGTCAGCGGCAGAAGGACGACTGGGGCGGCGGCGGACACAAGCCCTGGGAGGGACGCGGCGGCGGCGGAGGAGGATGGCCGTCCGGACCGCCGCAGCACGGCGGTCCCGGACACTGGGGCGCGCCCGATCACTCGCCGCCGGTCGGCAGGAGACAGCCTGGATTCGACGACTGGGGTGAGTCACGGAACTAGGCCCAAGATGGTAGATAAGCCTAAATTAAGCATATTGTGTCTTTAGTTTTACAGCTAATGACAAGTTTCAAGTGTTCTAAGTATTTAAGCTAGCTATCCCTATGTTTGAAGTTGATCAATAGCTCGGTGTGTCTTTTGAAGTTAGCCTTCCAGTCTAACGAATCGTTCCGTGCCACACCTTCCCCTGACCTGGTATAACCCAGCTCTGCTTACTTCTGACGCTCCCGTACTCGGCCCGCCAGCAGGTAACAAGCGAGGCGGCGGCGGCGGCTGGAAAGAGATGGGTCCGGTGCGCCCGGGGATGCCCGGTGGCGGCCCGCCGGCCCACCTTCTCTCCCGTCTTCCGCCCGGCGCCCCGCCCGACCACAAGGGCATCGACGGCTGGGGTCGACCCCCGCGCAACGGCTGGGGCGAGGCACCGCCGGGCGCCCACCCCGGCTGGGGCGGCGAGGATAAATGGGGCGGCGATGGACACCCCGGAGGCTGGGGCGGAAAGCCCAAGACCCCGACCGCTCCTGGCGGCTGGGGCGAGCCCGACATGGACTGGGGAAAGAGCCGCGTCGGTCCGGGTGGCCCCGGCGGCCCGGGAGGCATGCACCCGGGCATGAAGGCCGCCATGGCGGACAAGTACCGCTCGCTCGCCGACCGGCCCGACGATATGGAGGCGATGCTGCGCGGCGGGGACGATCCGACCGGTCCCGGCGGCGACTGGCGCCCCTCCGAGCCGGCGCCGTTCGACCCGCACGGTTTCCCGCAGATGGCGCCGCCACATATGCCCGGTATGCCCATGCAGAGTAACGGAGGCCCGGCCGGTATTAACCCGAGTGTGGTGCAGCAGCTGCTGCGTCAGCAGGCGCAGCAGCCGGGCCGCTTCCCCGGTCAGCAGCAGCCGCAGCAGCCGTCTCCTCAGCAGTTACGGCCGCTGATCAATCAGATTCAGATGGCGGTGCACGCCGGACACCTTAACCCGGCCATACTCCAGCAGCCGATGGGCCCGCACACTCTGATGCTGCTCAACCACTTACTCAGTCAGATCAAACAATTGGACAACCTGACTCGCCAGCAGCAGATGCTGGCCTCGCGCGGCTCCCAGCCGGGCCCCATGCAGAGTCTGCAGATGGAAATCATGCGTGTCAAGAGCACGATCGGGCAGATCCAGAACCAGATTGGACAACAGCAGGCCATGATGCTGAAGCAGCCTCCTCAGCCGCAGCCGCAGCCGCCACTGGGCGCTGGAGCGAGCGGTATGATGTACAAACACGGGCCCACTCCGCCCGACATGCACGGCCTGCCCTCCGGGTTAGCCGAGCTGAGTCTGCGCGACGGGGGTCCGCCGGGCGGCGCTCCGCCGTCCCACCAGCCGCCTCAGAGCCGGCTCAACCAGTGGAAGCTGCCGGCTGCTGACAAGATGTACCGGCCGGAGGAGGAGTTCTCGCGCGCGCCGGGGAGCGGCAAGGTAGCCTCGTCTCCGCCGCTGTCCATGCTGGGAGACAGTACGTGGTCGGCGGGCAGATCGGCCGGAGAAGGAGGATGGCCAGACTCGGATAAGGATGGTGGTTGGCCGGGAACCGGTCAGCAGCAGCAGCAACAGCAACAACAGCAGCAGCAGAACAGCTACGCTGACCTCGGCGTACCCGAGTTCGAGCCCGGCAAACCGTGGAAGGTGAGTTGTGGTAGGGGGATTTGCTTCAACTTCAGGTTCAATATTAGCCTGTTACTGTGAATCAACTTGCGATTTTTGTCTCTATGCTTGAGTCAAAAATACAATTGTTGCCCTTTCCTCGGCTACTTCATTCCATTTGTTGTTTTCGACCGACACAGAGCTCCAATCAACCCCTCCCCATATGCACCTGTGTGCAGATGAACCTTTCAGTATGGATGCTCTTGAAAACCAGGCATCACATCGACTTCCCTCCCGGTTAGCTTCACGACACTCCTCGGTTCGGCACGCCCTACAGCCCCGGTAAATTAAGAACCTTCTCTCCTGTTCTCCTTTGCCGCCATTATAATGTTGCTGTTTCCGACACCCTTATAACTGCCTTTGTGCCTATCACTAACCACTTCTATCCATCAGATGCGCGCCGTCGAGGACGACCCGGCGCTGACTCCGGGCTCGGCCCGCTCGTCTCTGGGGCTGTCGGCCGGCGCCGGCTCGCAGGACCTGCTCGGAAAGTCGGCGGCTCCTGGGGCCACCGATCCGCTCTCCTCCACATGGAGCTTCAATCCGAGCAGCAGGTATGGATGAAGGGAATGAAAAGTATGATAGCGAGCCGGAGGTTACGAAAAAGCAGGGTGCAGGGCGGCGAATAATTGTGGGCGAGTGAGAACCAGTGAACCTATGGCTTTGTTATGTAACCAGGGAAACGGTGGCTTTATGCTAGACTTTTTGTCTATGCACATACTTTTTATATTGTTGAACTGTTGTCCTGTTTCCATTCATGTTTCATAGTTTGTACACCGTTGCTATTATTCATTTCATTACATTCCTTCAACATTGTAGTTGCTAAGAGAATTCAACGCAATATCCAAGTCACACTTCAATTCACAACCTGAAATAACTCTGTTCGGACTGGAGAGCTTTGAACTGAAGACCTGCTTCTTTCCAGCGGAAAGCACGGCCTGGGCGGCTCGGCTAAGTGGGACGGCGGCGCCGACTGGGCCGTCAAGTCCCGCGGACCGCCGCCGGGCCTCAACAAGAGCGTGGGCAGCGGCGGTGGCGGCGGCGGCTGGGGCCGCGGCTTCGACCAGCGCTCGGCGTTCGCTCCCGTGCAGGGCGGAGGTGGCGGCGGCTGGGGCTCGCCCGGCTCCGCTTGGCTGCTGCTGAGGAACCTCACTGCTCAGGTGAGTGGTTTGGTGGAACGGAGGAAAACGTGGTCGTCATGTGTGGTTTTATGTAGTGGCGATGTTTGTCTTTTCCCCTGCAGGAGACTTATGCCGTTTGTCTTTCCCAGCATTCTTGTATTATTTCATTTATTGTTTGCTATGTTTGCTATCCGTTCATGTCATCCCAAGTATGTCATCCCAAGTATGTTTGTAATACCTTATGAGCATCTCTGCTTTAGAACTGGGTGAAAGGCTGAAAGCCCGAAGTGGCTATGGCTGCGTCCTACCTCCCTACCTAACACGCGAACCTCCCCGTGCCGCCCCAGCTAACATACCCTCCCTCCCCACCACCCTCAGATTGACGGCTCCACGCTGAAGACGCTGTGCATGCAGCACGGCCCGCTGCACACGTTCCACATGTATCTGAGCCAGGGCGTGGCACTCGTCAAGTACGGCTCACGCGAGGAGGCTGCCAAGGTATGACGTACTCTGTCGGGGATGACGGGCAATGGGCATTGAGAGCGGCAGGGAAGGGCTGGGGTGACTGGTTTGGAATCATCTTGTGGTCGCTTTGCCGCGTGTTTTTCTTCCCCATTTAATAAACCTCTCCTAAGTGGATCGCTTTGCTCCAGAGAACGGTTTTTCATGTTCTCTATCTTTTTGGGGTTAACCCTATTAGTGGCAGGCTCCTGGCTACCCCATATTAGTGGCAGGGGGGGGGGCTGTTTACGACCCCCCCCTTGATATCTCGAGATCTAACGGGCCGATTTTCAAAATTCAAACGGCATTCGATTTGGCTCAACGAGATCTACATTTCTAAAAAAAATAAAATTAAAAAATGTCAATAGGGGGGTAGAGGGGGGTAAAAAAGGGCAAATTGCAGATACATTTTAGACTGTTTATCACGGCCAGGTTTCTGAACCAATCTTAACGCAACTTTTGCCGATCGATAGAGAATGAACCAGGAATTCACATGGATCCTAAAAATATGCATTTTCAAAAATCATAGGCGGATACAGATCATTGAGATTGGGGGTACACAAAAAGTATAGTAAATAAGGTTTTTGTTGGTACTATTTCTAAAAAGGGTGGCAATGGTCTTGTTATGTTACAATTTTCTTATGAGAGAACGACTAAAATTGTATTGGTCATGCATAGGCGGTGTCAGGGTACCTATGTTGGGAGGTAAAAAATAACCCCCCTTTTTGGACGCCTGGATCCGCCTATTATAGCAAAAACGTGTCAAAAGAGGATGCACAATAACTTTGTATATGTTATCACATGATACCTTTCATTTACTGTTCGTAAAACTGGTGCAGCATCGTGATCTTCGCCCAAATGACTCGCTTCACGAATAGGACCCCCCAATTCCCAGTGCCCTGGAGCCGCCCCTGGTAAAGCTATGAACTTGAAATTTTCAGGGAATGTGCCCAATTTAGTTTTAGGAAAAGTCAGAAAATTTCAGCATCGTAGCTTCAGCGGTTTCGGAGATATTCCCGAAAAACCTGAGGGGTGGATAAAAACAACCCCCCCCCCTGCCGCTAATAGGGTTAAGTTGTCACTAACATTCATCCCCCTTTTTGACTCTATCGTTCGGGAGAAAATATGTGGCATCATAGTCGTCCGTGACTGCTTCTGACCTCTGCCCATCTCTTTACAGGCCCAGGGCGCGCTCAACAACTGCGTGCTCAGTAACACGACCATCATGGCCGAGTCGGTGACGGACGAGACGGCCGCCCAGGCGCTGCAGCAGCTCGGCCTACCGGGCTCGCAGCAGGGCGGCTCCGGCGGCGGCGCGGCCGCCAAGCCGCCGGCATCGGCCGCCTGGAGCGACATGGGGGCCGATTCCGGCGGGCTCGGCACGGCCACCAGCATGGCCTGGAGCAGCGGCGGCGCCGGCAACGGCACCCTCTGGGCCACCGGAGGGCTGGACGAGTCCGGCCGCGGCGCCGCCTACCTGCCAGAGGGCCTGCTGTAGGGCGCGACCGAGGCGCTCTACCCGCCCGCCGGCGTCTGCGGAGAGGAGTTATAGGCGGAGGTGAGCGCTCGGGCGCCGCACAGCCGCCCTCCAGTGGCGGGAGCACCGTCCACTCGGTGAGTGAGAGAGAGTTATAGAACAAGCATCCGTCTGAGTTGGCGCGACGGGCGCGCGCAGCGGCGCGCCGCGAGCCACTCGACGGAACCGTGACGTATTCGGCAGGACAGCAATACGGGACGGGCCGGTCCCTTGCACATCGACGCGTACACTCGACTGCGAGCTAGCAGTTGTCCTACCCACAGGTAAACCTACACGTACATGTACACGTACATACCGTGCCGCGCGGAGAAAAGAAAGAGGTGCAGTCACTGTGTACGTTCTGGAGATGCCAGTTGCCGGAGCGCCATTTGGGGCGCTACACCTGAAGCACGCTTATGACGCCTGCCCGACGGATAGTATTTAAGGCGAGTAATGTTGGCGGACGCCTGCTCAGAGCTCCGCCGGCCGGTGTTTGTGTGTGAAAGAGACGGGAGAGGGTGTGTGAATGTGCAGGGAAATGGCGCGTGTTCTGTTTTGGCGCGAGCAGACCGGCGCGGCGGCGCCACTGGACCAGGGTCTGCCGTCGACGCCAAGTGTGATCATTCGAGGGAGGCCTTGTAGGCGCGGCCGTCGCGCGCTGCACGGGTCACTGAGCCAGCCGCCAAGTCCGCCTCCTTGTCCCGCCCCCGCCCCCGCCCCCGCCCCCGCCCCCGCCCGGCCGCCGGGGCCGCCCGAGGCCGCGCGCTCGCTCCCGCCGTGTGTGATATTAGGTGTAAGTCGCTCTCGCCGGCTCGCGGTCGCTCTGAGACGGTGCCTTGCCCGGCGCCCGGGCCGCGGCCGCTACCAAAGAGCGCGTGCCGCGCCGCCAGCGGGCCGCCGTCCGACGGTCCCGTGCAGTACAAAACGATTCAGGTGAGCGCTCGTCAGCGGCCGGTGCCGGGCCGATCTCGCCGATCGTCTTTCAAGCGCGAGCCGCGGTGCCTCCCGTCGACGGCTGGGCTTTCAGGGCCTCGACCCAGTGCCAATGCCGGCCTTACGCGGACCGCCTCCCGACCGCTCGGTGTCGTGGCCAGGCCAGCCGACTCATCGGGTACTCCTCGCTTTAAACGCGTATCGTGGGGCTGTGTGAGCGCCGGTACCGCGCGCCACCGCTGCCGCCTCTGAGGGCCCGTCTCTCCGGGGGTGGCGGCGGTCCGGGCGCCGCGGGCCGCCGGCGCTCCGCCGTGTACGGTGCAATAATCGCCTCCAGGCCTGTCACGAAATTGGCGCGAACCGTCCGTAGTCGCGCCCGTGCCGCGGCGCGATATCAGCTTTACATATCGGCTGCCGGGGCGCGGAATACCTCAGGCCGCGGTTGGGCGGCAGCACTTCCTGTCTAGGTTAAGGTAGCTATAAGCGCGCGCCGCGTGGGCCGGCCGCGCGCGGCGGGAGCGTTCGGCCCCCGCCACGCGCGGCCGACCGGCGCGGCGCGCTAGTTAAGTTGTGAGTCGCCAAGACGGCGAGTTGTGAGCCTCCTGAGTCTGCGGCGCGCGGTTGCGGTGGCCCCGGCGGTTCCCCGTCACCCCTCCCCGGTTCCCCGACGCGCTCCCTGCCCAGATAGTGCCCCGCTCCTCTGTGATGCTTCTAGCCACGCGGCAGGTTTCTCGTGAACATGTCGCTCTCGTAATGTCTTGCCAATCTCCACTATCCTGGGACGTATCGTGGGGGCGCCGTTTGGGACCTGACTGGATTGTCGACCCGTGCCCTGACGCTCGTGACCTCCCTGGTCGAGGTCGTCCTACCTGTTTCTGAGATCTGCTCGCCCCCGACTGTCCACTGCCCGTGCTGACCTGGCTGGGGGATGTCCCGGACCCCGTGGTCCGACCGCCTTGGTCTCCGTGGTCTCCGAGAGACGCTCCAGGTCTCTGTGATTCCGAGTGGTTCCTGCGCGTTCTGTGACCCTCTCGTGGCCTTGGTCCGCCCCCGCTCCCGCCCCGCCCCGTCCCGTTCCGACCTCGGCCGACCCGGCTCCGCGGTCACTGCGGACGGCGGCGCCGCTCAGGACAGCTGGCGAGCCAACTGGGACCGCCAGCCAGCGAGCCGACTCTGTGATTGGTCGTCGTCCGCGCGGCGCGACCGGTGATTGGCTGATTCGCTTAATGGTGCGGTCTTCCTTGTCAGTACAAACGTTTACTTAAGAGCTGCTGGCCAGGGAGGATGGAACCGTGTTCATCGTGAAGAAAAACACTCAGATCTTGCTACAAAGGGCGCCGTGTCCTGTCGCGCGCGGTCGGTGGGGAGGGCCGGGGCGGGGAGGGGGCTGGCTGTGACAGCGCGCGCGCGCCCAGCGGTCTCAGAGGGCCGCGGCGCGCCCGCCCGCACTGGCACAGCTATGTGATATGCATTAGTCGAGCGGACGGGGCCGGTGGTTGGTTGTTTGGCCGCTAGTCGGGATAGTGGCGCTGGCATCGCGGGCCGAGCTGATCAGGGTGGTGTAATTCGTACAGTGTGGGTGTTGTGACTCACCCAGCCATGGCCGTGTCTGGTATAGAAAATGACGAGAAAAGCCACAAAAAAATCAACTAGGTTAAGGTTATTTTAGAGTAAGCCCCGTTTATGCGCGATGCCGGTTAGAGGTACGGGCATTCTCCAAGGTGGCCAAAAGGTTAGCTGTGTTTTTAAAGCTTTTGTTGCCTTCTGTTTGAGCGCGTGACCTGACCTGGGCTGACGGGCGGACCGGGGCGTGGCGCGGCCGCCCCCCTATGTGTGTTTGTGTGTGTGTCTGCGTGTGCAGTGAGGCAGCGCGTGGCGTGGCCGCGCGCCCCCTATGCAGCAGCGCGCGCGCTCGCGCGGCGACGGCAGCGACCTGCGTGTCGCGCCACCCTGGACCAACGAGTCGCGGCTGGCGCGCGCCTTTCACTGCCGCCCTACACGAACAATCAGCACCTATCATAATACGTGAGAGCAGCTAATCGTGTGCGCCACCATTGCCGACCTGATTGGCGCTGCCGGCGGCGGGAGCGCGCCGCTCCCCCGCGGGGGTCGAGCAGCGCCCGCCGACCGGCAGCGCCGCACCGCTGCCGGCGCCACCGGGCCGCTTTTTAAACGACGGTGTTCTCTTTTTAACCCGATGTAACTCTGGTCAGAATATCAGTATGCGTATAATACACGGTCGTCTAGGTGTACAGACTTGTTTGCTGACTGGATGCGAGATGAGGTGGAGACTGGAGTTGGGGAGAGCTGTCTGGAAACGGGCAAGGAGAGGGAAGTGGGGGCTGCCAGCTGGAGCGAGCAGCTGATGCAATGATGGTCCCATCGAGCAGCGTCGCGGCGAGAGATACTCTAAGTAGACTTGGAGAGATATAAAAAAGAGGGCCCATCAGCATAGCAGTCCATAGTCTTGAGCAGAGGGCTGACCCGTAGGTGCATTGGAGTCGTGACATGGCTTGGATTTCGGCAGCGGTAGGCCGCAGGACAGGAGTGAAAGGGTGCGCTTCACTGGGCTCCTACGACACCCTGATAAAAACTCATCCCGGTCTGGAAGCGAAGATATTTTCATTTTCGCTTGCTTCTGTAGGTCTCTGAAGTATGCCAGAGGCAGGGAAGAGAGGGGGCTTACAGAAATGTGGCGCGGTGACGTTCGCACCTTCGATTAACTGTGGTATAGGGGCTAGGTTGGGCATTTATTTCTTCGAACGCACAAGACCTTGGCCTCCATTAGAACCGCCATGACGGGTGATGGGCTTCAGGCATCCCGCATCGGGTTCATGCTATCATCCAGATGAATGAAGTTCAATTTCATTCAATAGCTTCAGTTACAGCCGTACAAATTCTGCTGTTCAGCGTGAGGACTTATTCCACACTGAATTATTCAGTGAATTATGCAATGAGTTTGCCATTTTTTACTACGCCCGGAGTTCTATAGCCTTGCTACGCCCCTTCGCCCTAAAATTTCTGCAATTATCTCAGTGAAATATTTTCGACAAATCTGAGGCATTTTAGACGTTCGAAGTTTCTAAGTCAAAGTATAAAATCAACTGTTTTAAATGACGTCACAGATTTCATGAGAAATTTATGAGGAATGAAACAAAAGGGTAGATACATAACTGAAATGCACAAGACGAAATGAACTTAAAATAGTATTCTTTGTTTTGAAACACAAATATTGAAATTCCTTACAAAGTTGAGTAAATTTTACGCAAAACATCAATTTTGTATGACGTCAGAGTAAAATGCTCGTGATAGATGAATCAGTGGAGTGATTATTTGACAGGGAGTGTTATTTTTCGCTTCATGAGTTATGTGCGTTTTGTTTTTGTGATTAGTTATTTCAACCTTCTGCGAATAATCGGATTTTTTAGAGGGCCACGGATCTGAATTGTTTTACGTTCCAGACTTACGTTGAGAAAGTCGATTTTATTTCATTATGGTAAGGAACTTGATAGGTTGAGGTGCCATGTTCATAGAATTCCTCATTATTTGTATTTGCTCTTTGATCTGTTGATTTGTCAGATTTGATATTTATCTGTCATTCAGGTGGCTGTGCCTCGATTTGTACTTAATACCTATGCTCTGTCAAAAATAATATGTGTCAAATAGGCCTTTCCCTTATTTAATCCGATGGACTGTAAATAGGTGGGTAGGTAGGTACACATTTTATTTTTGGTAAGCAATGAGTTTCCCAATTTAGATCAAAGTGCAGAGGTTGGAGACTGTAATGATAAATAGATGAAATGTAACGATTATCAATATGGCAACTCTGCATGTTTGGGATAATGATAAAAAATGTAGCTATATTTTGCATTTAATTGAAAGTGCAGCAGTTAGTAGGTAGGTAATAACACCCCTCAAGTGGTGCATTTGCTAGCAGGCCCAAGAGGCACTTTCTTTTGCTGCTTAAGTCATATATCTATTTGGAACTTGCCGTTATCAAATGTCAACTGATGCCTAATGAATGATGGGGAAAGAATATATTAGACAGATGCCACCTAGCTAGGCCCTAAAATATATGCATCTTGTGGGGCCCTGCTTTTCCAGTTAGAGCAAGTCACATTGGAGTAGCAGATCTGCTCCAACTTGACCTTTGACTAGTCACAACTTGAACTAGATTAAAGGAAATAGTTCACTTTCACGAAATTATTTTTTTTGCAATGGATTTATGATTTTTTATGTTCAAAATGATCAGCAAAGAAAATAAAACCTTTTTATAACAAAAGATTATTTTCTATATTTTTGATATAGGAAGAACTTTTCAGTTTCTGTAAGGCACACGCGATCCAGTATGAAAAGAGCATGGGTCCCGAAAATTCTTCAGAAACAGAGAAATTATCGCAGCCACCGGCATTTGGGCGATCTGCTCGATCTGATAATGTTCCCCTGAATGTCCTAATTGATCAGTACGAGAATTTCTCTAGAGTTCTCGTAGATAATTTCTCTAGTTTCTGAAGAATTTTTGGGACCCATGCTCTTTTCATACTGGATGGAAATATATGCAAGGCACACATCCTCAACGCAAGACACCTTTTCGGGACGAGAAATAGAATATCTTTGCCTAGGGTGATCGTTGGGCTGTAAAAGCTCCTGATTTATGCTCGTCTCAGCCCAAGCTACGGAACTGCTATTCCAGTTCAAAACCCATGTTAAAAAGTGAACTATTTCCTTTAAATATTGTGTGACCAATCTTTTTCTGATAATGGTTCTTGTTTGTGCTACAGCTAAGTTGATAGAGCATGTTTCAAATTATGACTTGCGAGAGCCCAAATTTGATTGCTCCCTATGACAAACTGATGCCTAACAGTGATGATGGGTGCTGGTGAGCTCAGTCTCAGTCATCGAATTCAGCGAGTGAGAAGGACCTCATTTAGCTTTGAATGGCATGTTAAACATTGGTCTTAAATCCTCACTACAGCCAACCAGCCCAGAATCGCCCAAACGAACATTTGGGGTCGGACTCTGCCAAGTGCCAACAGCCTCTACTTGGCATGGACAGAGGCCACATGTGCATTCAAGCATTTAAGTGATGATTAATAAACATTACCTGACCGGATGTCCTGCTATTTCAGTTGTGAACCGCCTCACAACCCGCCCACCTACAGAAGACTCCCTCACCACCACACGCTTGTGAGCACTTGCTGCTGCCAGGGAGGCGGTAATTCGATACCTGCCCTCGGCGGTAGTCGAGGAGTCGGTCCAGACCGACGTCACAATGTCCAAGCTGAAGCGAATGCGACTGACGGGGCCATGCTGTCTCCACTTCCGCTACTCACCTGAAGAGGTGGAACAGAGGATGGTCAGTCGACAGATCGACCTGGAACTGGATAAAGAGAAGAGGATGCTACGTAGACAGGTGAGAAGATTGGGTGGGTGGGGGGAGAAGGTAGAGGTGTGGTGAGGTGTGATGGTGAGATGCGGAAAAGGGGGATGATGGGATGAGTGAGGTGAGATGAGAGGATTAGAAGAGGTGTGGTGAAGAGAGAGGTTTAGAGACGATATCGTGCATTGTGGAGTGTGGGGGAGGGGGTCGGAAAGTAGAATGAGCTGTGCTGTTTTTTTAAGAACATGACTGGCCGATGGGCTGTTTCCTGCTCGTTTGGTGAAGCTCACAGTGTGGAAAAAATCGTCAGAATTCGAGGCTGTTTTGATTTCAACTTTTAAAACAGTATTTATGTTATCCAAAGAATCCTACAACTGTGGATGTCGCTGATTTGCAACCTCATGCAACGGAATCTCAATAATGCACTCATGACTGAGTTGAGTTCCTATGCGGAGGTCTGGTGTTTATTTGAACTATGAAGGTGTGGTACTGTCACCCCCCCCCCCCCCGACCCCCCTGGTATCGAACACCAGCTGTGATTGGCGAGCTGACCCAGACCAGTGTTAAGTGAGTATTGTTGCAGACTGTAAATCTACAAATAAGCACGCGATTTATTGCAGAGTCGTTACCAGTCCCATAAGCGAAATATGACCCGGTGACAGACAAGGGTGCTACTGTGTACTGCTTCTAATTCATGAAACTTCAGTGAAGTTTCCCGATAAACGGTCAACCAGTTGGTTACTTTTGACGATTTTATCGTTTTATGGAGTCGCCATAGTATGTCCCCGGTCGCTTTCGCGCCTTGCTTTCCGCAATAAGATCGATAAGTTGTTTTTCGATAAGAGGAGTTCACTTTTATTGCGTCCATGGAATAGCCTTGCCATGTTTCTTGCTTGATTAGAGTCATTGATTACTCATTCTCTTCGTTTAGTTCACCACTTGAACAGTTGAGCAATGTTATTGATATCAAAAGGGAGTTTTATGGAGCTCATGCATTGCGAATGAGCCTTTTGCATGAGGCCAGTTGTATGAGATTCCATCAGCTAAGTCCCTGCCCGGGTGTGGCACGGCACGGTGTCACGGTGTGGGTCCCGCCGCGTCGCCTGTTTACCCCCGCCCGCCTGCAGTTTGTGTTTGTGGTGGTGGTGCGTTTACGGCCGCCACCGGTACGTAGAGGCAGTACGCTGTGAGGGGGGAGGGGTAGGGAGGGTCCATGTGCGGGCTGCGGGGACGGTCGATGACGTCTTGACTTAGTGTGTCATGCTGTAAGGAAATGTGTGCTAGAATTCCGGGAGAAGTGGCGAAGAACCTTTGATGAGGTACAGGTGTATTGGTTGCATGAATTGGATTGTTGTTTGGATTTGTGGAGTTTCGTCTACGTTTTCACGGAATTGCATTTTGGTAAATCAACATTTCGCTCAACCTTGAGCTTCTTGTAAGTTCTTTGCCCATACGCCATGTGCATTTTCGTTCCACTCCAACTCAATGCCTTGCTCCTCGCTCGCTTCCCTCGCCCTTTGTTTCTTTCCGTGCTGGCTCTGCTACCGACACCTCTGTGACACCCGAGTGACACCTCCAACACCCCAGCGACACCCTTTTGACACCGCTCTTCTACTCTGTCCCCACAGGTAAAACTCCTGCTGCTAGGTGCCGGCGAGAGTGGCAAATCCACATTCCTCAAACAGATGCGTATCATCCACGGGTACGGCTTCGACACGGAGTCGCTACAAGAATACAAACGCATCATCTATCAGAACGTCGTGCGTGGTGTGCGCGTGCTTGTGGATGCGCGCGACAAGCTCGGCATCCCTTGGGGAAGCGAGGACAACGCGCCTCTCGGGGCTCACGTGATGAAGTTTGAGACGGGTGGCATGCTGGACACGCGACTGTTTCTCGACTACCTGCCGATCCTGCGTGAACTGTGGGCGGACCGTGGTATACGGACGGCCTTCAGTAGACGCCGAGAGTACCAGCTGGTGAGTGGAGAGGGAGGGATAATTAAATAACTGGACAGGGAATAAAATAAGGGAGGCCGATAGAAGAACTCTGGATGAATGGGGGAGACAATTATAAAGGACATGAATTTGGAGAGGGGTATGGAAATAAGCATTAGAGAGATAAAAAGGGAAGTTGTATAGCATTTGATACATGAAGCAATCGTTTCAAAACGTCAAGTATACGTATTTAGAATGTAGATATTTGAATGAGGTCTGATATCTGAGTGTTGATCACCAATGAAGCGTCTCGGCGTGGCGGCTTTCAAAGCCTGGCATTCCAAGCGTCCAGGTCTGATACGAGCCGTTTGCCGTTCGAGTATGGAGTCTCGGCGGCTGTGCCGAACCGAGTGGGCGGGTGGAATTGTTTATCGCAAAATTCCGCAGCGAGACCGGGCGAGGCAGGCTCAATGAGCAGAATTCTGGATCATGTTCCGTTGTTACGCTCAGTAAATGCAATTGAAATTGGCTGCGCGATTGTGGTTAGTTTAAACATTGATAAGACAATTATATGGTGGAATGGTGCTTGAGATCCTGTGATTGATGGTTTGTTAACGTTATCGAAATGCACGAATGAATTGAGATGATCAGTGCTGTGGCAGAAGTGTTTAATTTGAAATACCTAGAATAAAGCAACTGATGTACCACGGTCTGACAACGTCTTTGACTTTACGTGTCTCGATTCAATAGTTTTACGTGAATTACATAATATGCTAATTTGATCGTTTTAAGTTAATTTTTTACCTTTAATTTATTCTACTGACTAACATTTTCTCGTTTTTTATCTTAACGCCCCGCTGCCCCTTTCCCTTTGCAGGCGGACTCTGTGAAGTACTTTCTCGACAACCTGGATCGGGTCGGGGTCAAGGAGTACGTGCCCTCCAACCAGGACATCCTGCTGGCGCGCAAGGCCACCAAAGGAACCTTCGAGTTCACCATTCCCATCAACAACGTACCTTTCATGTGAGTAGCGTAGCTGCTGGTGGTGCTTGACGTGGTGTATGTGTGATTGTGTGTGTGTGTGTGTTTGTTCGACAATTTTATTTGACATTTTTTAATGTTTGAGGTTGTTTCCAAGACTGGAATGATAAAGGCAAGGTCGGTTGTATGTAATTCGCTTTTGTATCGGCTTCCTACATAGGATACGTTATAGAAAGCGGGAAACAGAAGCCCAGTCACGTCAAAAACAACGTTTGTAGGTTTACCTACAATCAGTTGCAAACTGGAGCAAATTCCGTTTGAATGGCCCGTTCCTTGCAGTAACTGCTTGGAGCAAAATCGGTGAAAAACTAGCATATGTTCACCGGTATGAAGGCCGTGGTACCGCAAAGTCCAGGCCCCCGGAGTGTTTTGTTGCATGCAGCTGGCCGCAATCGCCCCAATGGTATCGGCCAGTTCCACGTCACACAACCGAGCGCCTATCGCGTGACGTGAGTCGATCGGGGATTTCCCTCGTGGACTAAGGACGGCTGTTTGGTATGAGTATTGTCCAGCTCTCTGGCTGTTACTAGGGTTGCAGTGTATCCTGACTGTCGACCGTATACAAGCATAAATCTGCGTGTTTCTCTGACGAACACGAACAACAACTTTCCTCTGACCGTCACAGTCTATCAATCCTGTCCCTCTAACGTCCGGATTCCGGGGTACAGCGCTATCACCGGCCTGCCGAGGTGTTTCCTGGACCCGTAGCGCTAGTCGTTGCTCTCAATGTGTGCACATTGCACACTATACAGCCTCGTGACTCGTATTGTGTGCTGACCCTGACGCATGATGACGCGTCATGTACCACATGTGACGTAGATTCTATAGCAGCGGTCGGTGGTTCGCGGCGTGTGTGTGGTTGACTGAGGATTGACAGGACGGCTACTGCAGCGACAGGACGGCAGGACAACTGCTGTCCCGTTGTGCGCCTGTAGACGAATATGTGTGTTTGGGAGGGAGTAGTCAGTTAGATCCTCACATAGACCGATCGTCTAACTGATTCTACACACTAGGTGACGCGTTTATATATTTTGCTCATGAATATTCAAAATTATATCAATTGGATATAGCGGAGCTACGTCTGATGATATAGAATTCCCCCTCAGTCACTTATTTCGTGTCCTCTTGGATTAGGCTATATGATATGTGTATTGTCTCGTCTCGTCATTCCCTGGATTAGGCCGCATAGCCTCGCGGGCTCAGAGCTTCCCTTTACCCCCCCCCCCCACCCACCCACCCCTCGCCGTCTCCTGTCTCTAACATACGCCGTTTTCTGCCCTCGTGCGCCAGGTTTGTCGACGTGGGCGGCCAGCGGTCACAGCGCCAGAAGTGGCTCACCTGTTTTGAGAACGTGACGTCGATCTTGTTCCTGGTGTCGTCGTGTGAGTTCGACCAGGTGCTCATGGAAGACAGGTGAGAAAATTGGTGGGGTGAGAGAGGTGAGGGGCGGGGACTTGTCAGAGGCCAGGATAGGACAGGCCATCCTAAGGAGATGGGATCTGGGAGTGTTTTAGGAGACAGGCGAAGTGACAGGCTGGGAGGGAGACAGGCCGATAGGATATGTGTGTGTGGTTGATGTTGACGGCTATTTTCGTTGTGGTGGTGTCCTTGTGGTTTTGTGTTTGGCTTGTTTGATAATGAGGATGTGATGGCGTGTGTTTTTCCGTCAGCGTTTCATTGTGGTTCAGGATAGCAAGCAGAGGCCTCTTGCACCAAACTACCTAGCTAGGTAAAATCGAAAAACCGGTTTCAGAATAAGATAATCTAACGGTGGTAAATTTGTTTGCAATAGCCCAATACATAATGCTACATGTGATTGCTAAATTTTGCACATAAATTGTTACATTTGAGACTCGGACTGGGCATACGATGCAAAATAATCCGAGCGTTGGTGCAAGAGGATTTTGGTGCAAGAGGCCTCAGTTGTCTGATTTAGCACAAAGGTCCATGATACTGCGGGTTTTGTAACGACTTTCGTTTAAAACAAAAATTAGGGGACGGTTTTGGTGAACATAAAACCAATATATCTGAATGATAAAACGAATAAACCTCTGAATACTATCATTTTCATTTTACCTCAGCTTTAATCATAACTCAGTTTTTTTTTCTCAATAATCTTACTAGTTGTTCTCATACCTTTAAGTGGATTCGTTCCAATAGAGGAATGGTGTGAGTCACCATTTCTCCCCTTCTCAAAATCACCCCCTCCCCATAGGCGGCGGAACGGGGAGGGCACCGGGGCACCGTGCCCCCTTTGATTTTGACATTTTAACATTAGCCCTATGGGCGTTGCATGGAAAGAATGGGACCAAAAGTCGGCAGTGCCCCCCCCCCCTTAATTGAAGATGTTCCGCCGCTACTGGCCCTCCCCCTCAATCATTTGTCATCTCCCACATCCTCTGAGATCGAAAACAACCCCCTTAGCAGCGCCCGTAACATCACCATTCACTCTACACACGCCTGACGCGAGGTGCCACGGCCGGCGAGGAAGGTCGGGGACACATCCCTCTGAGGGCTCAGATCTGTTACATCAGCTGACCGGAAACCGTGACTGGGATTGTGGAGGCTCTGGGTAGAGGGGGGAGAGGAGAGAGGGTGGGCGGAAGGTGGATCGGTGCAGCTGAGAGCTGAGAGGTGGGGAAGATAGTGGGTTTCTTGGAATGTAGTGTACGGGTGGTTGGGAGGTCTTTATGCGCTTGACGTGAACTGTGACCTTGGATGGTGTTTTACTTTATGTGAAATATTGGGTTTCTTGCTGCTGACGTTTCGTCAAAATTCCTCTTTTGATTCATGAATAGGTGTACCTAATGACGATTTGTCGGTGAACTTTGCACACGCCACACTGCGCAGCGCGCAGCCCACTTACGTCTTAGTTCATTGATAAAATACAACCATCCACCCTAGGGTTAGGAAAAGTGTTTATTTCCCAGAAGCCAAGTAAAAAACATCGAACAAGATCCAGTATCAACCCCAACACATGCACTCCTATTCTAAACTTCAGTAGCCGCAAACCATGCACTCAAACTTCAAAAACGCGCACAGTGGTCGACAAAACTATCCCCCGGCTGGCACTTCGACCGCCCACATCCACCATAATAAATCCAAACATCAGTCAGAACCCAGAACAAGTGTCGCTGTGTCTGCTGATAGAATCCGATCGCATTCCAGGCATTCCGCGCGAGCCATCGGTTTAAACAAACCGGTGACACGTGCACTGTGTATAGACTGCTCCCTTCTCTAGTGATGCAACTTCGCAAAGTTACATCATCCATGTTTGCGGACGATGCATTGCTTTGTAAAGTCTGCGTAGGTTGTCGTAAGCAGAATGGTGTCATTCATTCAGTCTTTAGCAAGCTAAATGTTGATGATAATTTACTGAACAACGTTGTTTGACACAACTGTTTTCGTTTTGTAATTGTAGATTCACAGGAGGATGAACAGTGAGTTGAACATCACGGTATGAATCTGTGTACATAGTACTCATTTATGATGACGGAACGATGTGTGGCATGGCTGGTTTTTATTGGACATGTATTGTAGATGAAGTGATGATTCAGAAAATTTCGTCACTATTTACATGGGTTGAGAATGCGATGCTGTGCTTATTTTACACTGCATGTCCAACTGTTGCAATCCTTACGATTGTTTCCATCCGGGTTTTGAGTTGGTTTTTTCACGCCCCTACACTGTTATGTCGTTGTCCTTAGTTGATAATTTAATCACGTTTTTCATGTTTTAGCGTACCATACAAAGCTAACCGGCATTGATACCAATTACCAAGTACCTATGTCTGATGGTTGGTTTGAGTTTGTGCATCGTCACGATCGACATGTGGTATTTCTTAATCCCTCTTTTGATGGATCATTGACTTCACCTTCTTATGTATAGTTATTGCTTTCCTATGCATCGTAGTGATACATGGCGCTATTGATTTGACCGAGCGTCAATGTCAGAAATAGAATACCTATAATTCAAGCTTGAGCTCGGACTTCTATCATACCTACTTCATTTATTCGTTCACCTAGGTCTAATTGGACGTACGGAGTGTTTGCCATTCTCTTCTTATGATGTAAGCTTTGCATGTAAGCTTTTTCCACAAAAAGTTATTCTCTTTTCGCTCTGTTCCAACCTCAGTCAATATCTCCCCTGCGCGACTCCGCCGTCACTGCCATCTCGCGGCCTGACTGCAAACCTCTACTTCCACAGACGGACGAACCGGCTGGTAGAGGCGCGGAACGTGTTCGACACCATCGTCAACAGCCGCATCTTCCGCGAGACCTCTGTGATCCTGTTCCTCAACAAGACTGATCTGCTGAAGGAGAAGGTGCAGCGAGCCGACACCGACCTGGCCGCCTACTTCCCAGAGTTCAGGGTAAGTTTGAGCTGCTGGATAGGATTCGTGCAGGAGCTCCGCCACCGGGGATCGCGGAGGTCCTGACCCCTTCCCACCGCAATAATTTCGCTTCCTAAGGCCACCCAATTTATAAAGTGATGTATTTTCAGGTCGGACCCTCCCCTCCCCTCATCCTGAGATTGTGGCAGAGTCCCTAGATTTGTGTTTTGGGAGAGATGTTTGGCTCAGATATGCACGGGTACGGGTAACGTGGTAAGATGGATTGTGGTGTCGGGAGTTTGCATGATGCTGGTACAAGGTGACTGGTTGGTGGGTGGTTGATGGGTGGCTGGTGGGTGTTTGAGTGTCGAGCGGAGTGGGTGAATGGGGGAGGATGCATGCAAGTTGGCGAACGGGTAAGTGAGAGGATAAATTAATAATTATAGCATGTGACGCGAAGTCGTGAAATTTTGCTACGTGTTTATAGTGCAGACAAACGGATTGAGAAAAGAAGGTGGATGACGTCCATCACATCATAACGCACATCACTCAGTGGTGGTTTGCAGCATCCATGGACATTGTGCAGTGCGCATGGACGTGAGTCCAGACTGATCGTCTGCCTGACAGCACGTTCTATTTGGTCTGGCGAGTTTTCCAGCTCAACTGTTTGTGTTGGTAGCAGGGTGATGCCAGCTACAAACGCGTGTTCGTGTTAATGGCCATTCAGCTGGTATTGATGTTCGCTGCCTGAACGTTTTTATTTCTTTAAATTTTGCCGTCAGTTCCTAACTTCCTGTACCCGACAAAATAAACTGCCCTTCTACCCTCTTACCTTGTCCATCCTTCTCCACTCCTCCCTTTCTACTCCCACCCCCACCCCTCCCTCAGAAGGTGATAAAGACAGGAAACACTCCAGCTCATCGCGGACAGGCAAAAACATGACATGAACTTGGCGACCTGAGACTGTGACTCAATTGGCGCTACGCCCGCCTTGTCCGTAGTTGCTAATGTAAGCGTTTCACGTAGTCGGGGATGCTCTGGCGCTTCGCTGTTTTATGTCACACTTTTTCCGTATCTTTTTTTCTGGTGTGTTTTGTGTCCCTATCGTCCTTGCTGAATGTCCACAATTCCGAGTTTTTTATCAGACTTGAATCTGTTGCCACCAGCATGGTTACTACCCGCCTTTAGGCCCGGTGACTCATGCCTGTCTTGTTACTAGTCGAAGCTGAAATAGTCCACTCACCCCTGACTTCTGTGGAGTTTTTACGTCATCGTTACGTCACCAGTTCGGGACTGAGCCCATCGCTTCTCGCTGTCATGAGACGCTCGGGACAGAGTCAGAAATATCTGGATAGCGCTGCGACGGATTCTCCCCGTAAATAGCCGTAAACAACGCAATGTCGCGAATGTCAGAGGCTCCTTGGATACCTACCTGAATGACATGGCTGTTCGTTTTATCATTATATTTATTTTTCTGAGTAACCGAATTTGGCAGCTGGCGGGTCTTAGCTAATTCCTTATATGTTCTGTTGTTTCAAAGTACGCGTCTCGTGACTTTTACTAACCGCCTTGCCGCATACTGAAGAAGAAATGTTAACGAAGACAGCATGGGTTGCTTTGGGCCTTGGGTTGCACGTTTGCTCCAGTTTGCTCCGTTTCTGACTCATTTTTAGCATGACGCCCCGCTTTCCCGACTCGTGACAGTGCGGGACAGTGCGCGAAAAGAATTTTAACTAACAATCAATTTTGGTGTTTGGCTCTCCATTTCGGCAATGGCAGGGTCCACCAAGGGATGTATTTATGCTCGCTATCGATTGCAAGACGTTACACACATTAATCATTACCATGCAGGACTCTCTTCTGCATGCTAACCTTGGTAGTTATTGTAAACACTAACCCGTTTGGTGAAGTGCTTGCTGGGCTCTTTTGGCTAATTCGATGTCGGCTGGTTTTGGGGAGCTTGCCAAATGGCCTAGGGGTCACCCTGAACGATCACGCACAATTTTCGATAAACAGGGTAGTTTGGGATTTAAATATTGAAATGCGTGGCTGCTGTCTAATTGTGAGAGGATTGTTTGGTGCGCTTAGATTCTGCATATGACTACGAAGTACGACAAGCAGATCCGGTCACCTTTCTTTAAGTTTTGTTTATTTTCATCATTGACAAAATTTAAAGGTTTTGTGAGGCTCAATGTATCAAGCATACCATCATTCGTGCCCCATTCATGACGCATCTACTATTGTTTACGGATCCCGTCACGGGGTGCTGTGGGTCAGGTGGATGTGCGCAGAACGTCGCAGGAAGTCATGTGCTGGGTGGGCGGGGTCGAAATCACGGGATGCGTGAGGCCCGCTACTACTAATATGTGTCCCAAGTTGGTGTCTTCCTTGATCTGCGCCCTGTCTTCTAATTACGCCACTGCTGCCCTGACAGCCGTGACCTGCGCCACGTTTCCCGGTGACCCAATTTGGAGGTGAGGCGTAGCACTGGTGTGGTATTTACTGTTTACTACGCCCCGTAGTGCGCCTCCCGCCGGCCCTAGCCGGATGTTTCTGGATGCGAGCGGACCGGTGATTTCCGGATATTTCTGGTGTGGCGGAGGTCGTTCGCAAGCGTTCGCACGGGTGCACTTGAGGTGCACTTGTGCGGTAGACCGTGTCCCGCTACCTTGGAAATGCCGTTCCTGAAAGAAATGCATACCTAAATTCACTGTAGTAAATATAGTCATTCATGATTTGACAGTGATATTTGGCTAGGTAAATTCAATGAGTTTGAGAGCTGATTATGCACTAGTAGTTTCTACAAACTTATGACATCAGTGGGCATAGTTTCTCATGGGAAGCCGTATATGATCGATATCGCGACTAGAGACCGTTGTAATTTGTCGTGATTGTCGTATTCGGGCACAAATTAACTCCGAATCGCGTTACTGGCACTATCCTTTATGGTTCTATGGTTTTTTCCTACGTAGTAGCCGTTCTTTCATCATAAATTTCCGTCGCTGTCTCTACCCGTCCATCCCTTCCCCTCTCCCTATCTCATGTTTCCACACAACTGACCGCCTCTCTCGGCTCCGTCAGGGCAACTCACACAAGCTGGAGGACGTGCAACACTTCCTGGTGGAGATGTTCACGGCGGCGCGGCGGGAGCACAAGCTGCCTCTCTTCCACCACTTCACATGCGCCATCGACACGGAAAACATCAAAGTCGTCTTTAACGGCGTCAGGGACACGATCTTGCAGCGTAATCTCGACACACTGATGCTGCAGTAGCGGAAGACGGTGCTGTATGTACAGGGACGCTGATATATCGCTGTTAATTGCTGCGTTGCCGGAGGTGTTGCGCCTCAGTGGTCACGTGTGTTACGATAACTGTGCTGAGGTTATCGTGTATCACAGTGTGAGTGTGTGTTCGTTTGTGCTCGTGCTACTCTCCGCAAGACTCGAGGCATTCTTTACCAGCGGTGCCGCGCGCAGCGCTGTGTCTGGAGGCATTTATACGGCGGAGAGCTGCTTTGAGTCGGCGGGTGGTCTCCGCCCAGGCCTTTCTTGCGATATTGAGTGCTACAACTCGTGGCAATGATTGATCTAAGGCCGACCAGCCACAGTCTAGGGTCTGATAGAGATCTGCGTCTAGATTCTAGTTTCAAAGGCAGTCAGTTGATGTGTGGATTGTGAGCGGGTAAGACTGAACTCGTTTGCTGTTCGAGCGAGTTCTCAGCGGTCCAAGGCGACCGGCGCGGCGTTCGCCCATACTCACCCTAGCGCTGCCACAGCCGCCGCGTCCCCGCCCGCCGCTGCGACCAGCCCAGTGTAATGTTTTGATAGTGGTGACTGGCGAGTCTTAGCGCCGGACTCCTGCTAGCAACGACTGATGTGTTGAGTTTACGGCGTCGGCGGCTGCCGGGCGGCGCCGCTGTCGCCTCGTTTTTGCGTATATGTTTATCTTTGCCGGCCAAGGGCGCTGGTGGTGCCCAGTCGTTTTTATCGCCTATGTTATATGATGTTGCCCTCTGCCGGGTGGGGAAGGCTGGGTCGGGAGGGTCGCCGGCCCCGCCAGGGGCGCCGATAGCGCTCTTTCGGGGACGGCGCCGGGTGTTATTTTTGTACGCATGCGCATTTCACGATCTGACTTTGACCAGAATCCAGTCACCGACCAAACTCTGAGAGTGCCTTGTGGGCGCGGAAACGGGGCACAGTGAATGAAGGCTGTAAGTTTGCGCCGCAAGCGAGTGTGTGTGAGAGAAGGGGTACTATATGCCAGTGTTACTATTTTATTGCCCATACCTGTAGTCTGTAGTCGGTCGGCGGGGCACCAGGCCGAGCTGCGACGCTGCCAGCGCGGCTGTGGCCGTGCCTGTGACCGAGAGAGAGCGGTGTGGGGCCGAGCGTCTGCGCGGGACCGGCCCCTGTGAGCCCCTCTGATCTGCTGATGCTGCGCCGTAATACACTATACAGTCGGCGCCGTGTGCCTGGAGTGGTGGAGAGAGACGGGATGAGTGGTTTGATGCAGTTCAAATAAGGAATATGTTACTAACTACTTGTCATCAGTGTCGTCAGAAGTCTGACGTGTTTTAGGGACTTGTGTTCTGTTTTCTTCGAGTGAGTTTTGCACGTCAAAAAAGTTCCGGGAATCCAATGCGACCCTGAATCTCGCTCACCGTTCTAAAAAAAGACCCATTCAGCGGAATACGCAGGATCCACCAATGACGACGGAACTGTTACACAGTCAACAAACAATGCCCCCCGCTACTACGCACTTGTAACTACGCCGCTGTCGTACACACTTGTCACGTGCCTCCAGTACGCGGCGCATCTGTAGTGTCTGGCGCTGTAGTGGGGAAGGGTGATGGGAACACCCGGCTCGCGGAGTCCGCCCGCCCTGCCCCGCCCCGGAGCCAATGCAAAACACTATACACTACACAGGCTGTTGTGGGCCCAGTACCAGATATAACCGGTTGGGGAGCGGTGTGGCCCGCCTCGGGTCACTCGAGGTCGTGATTTATGGTGGGGCCACCGGGCGGCGCTGGTAGCTGATCGGAGTGCGCAGGCGGCCGCGTCAGTGTCGATTTGACGTCGGAGGTGATCGGTCGAGGGGTGCGCTCAGTGGTAGTGTGTCGTCTCCCGACATCGGAGATTCAGGTGGGTGGGTGGTCCGCTGTTGCGGAGCGGGGACGTGCCTCAGTGGGGCTAAAAGCGTGAGGTACACGGTAAAATGTGCATCCTGCGATGAAGGGTTGACAGGAATGTATAATTACTTTGTTTTGAGTTGATGGAATTAGGCAGCAATAATCAAGCCGGGCGTACATATTTTCTCCCCAGTCGTGATTTTCTTTCTAGTTCTAAATTGCATTAGATGTTTTGCTAGTGTTTTTGGTATTGAGACACATTACGTGCCTTTTTGCTTCGTGCCTTTCAGTCTGCGAGGTGTAAAAACAAAAAGGCATAGCGTTGCCTCCTGTGCTGCAGAAAGCTGCCTGATAAATATTGCAGTAACTTTGTTCATGATGTCAGACACTTATTGCGCAGCATATACGAAATTGTATCGATCTCTCTCAGCGGCTAAAGCGAAAATTATCGAATTTTAAACGGATCCAGTAGGAAATCAGGTAATCAAGGGTTTTTAAAGGGTTCATTTAACAAATTCTATATATTTCTTCGATTGATGTCTGATGATTCTCATTATCATGGTGAGATGCTCGTGGAGGCCCCTTAATTTGTTGAATCAAGTTCTTGCTATAGGTACTCGAGAGTCGAGACTGAAGTCTAACCCCGAAATTTGTTTAAGGGCATCTAGGCTAGGTAGGTAGGCATTTGCCATTTTATTTAATGAAATTAAAGGGTTCATTTCTGTAAGCATAAAATGGAAGCTGAATAACATATCGATTGGTGTTTCTGGCAATTTGAATTGTCAGGAAGCTAACACTGGGTCATTAATTCCAGACTGATAATGAAGGGGGCCTTCTTAACTTCAAGAGTGGTGAGGAAAGGCCTGCAGGCATCTACACTGCAGGGTAAGTATCTAAAATTGTTAAAGTTATGCTTTTGAAGCATATTGAGCATTTTGTTTTGTGGCATTGCTGCTTCTCCATCTCATCTTTAACTCACGTGCATTGGATATTCATCTGATCTTAGTTTGCATTTGGCCTTTGACATGAATCTCCCTTGTTGTGATTGTGTTTGTTAACTCGTTGGAATTGTCTTATTTTAATATTCAGGCTAGTTAAAGTAAGATAACTGTATCATCATGAGAGGCCTGAAGCATTACAGAATACAGCATAAGGCTAACAATAAATGCCCATCTCTTGCAGCCCGGCAGAGGAGCTCGCTGCCGGAGCAGGCTCACCAGACTGCCAGTCTGGTGCAGGGGGAGCCCAACTATCCAGTGGTGGCCACCGCCATCCCTGGTCCAAAGAGTCAGGAGTTGATGAAGGATCTCAATGATATACAGGTCAGTCATGTTAATGTAGTGACTTTGGGGCTGACAGCATCAGCAATAGCGTGACTGAGCTGTTTCTGGAAAGTTGTATGGTCTGAAAATCCACTATTTCCTAGGCGAATGCATGGACCGGCTGCTTTTACACTCAATGCTTTGCTCTGACGGGCGATGTGTCCGACTTTTTGCACATTTAAGCTCATTTAAATGCAACTTGGGCACTACTTCAACCGTCGTGAGGACGCAACGTTGACCCTCTTTAGATGGAACAACACAGACATTAAACAAGAATGGTGAAAATTTCCCCCTTACGGACGTTATTGTTAACAGACATTTATGGCAGACCTATAGCAATGTCCGGCCGTCGGCGATCAAACTGAGATTGTTGCTAGTTAGTCAACAAAGGACAGTTCTTAGTTGATAATAGTGACGAAGTATGTTTGAGTGAAAAGGAAGTTCCCACAAAAATGAATCGCGTGTGTCGTAGCCCACTTGGCAGAGTTACTTGGCAGCGCCCGTAGGGCTCGCAGCCAGCTGGCAGGCTATGCTCACGTCACGTGAGAGGCGAAAAAAAGCAAATAAACCAACAAACTGCGGGCTGAGGATATTAGGCTCGATTGGTGCGCCGCAAAACCGCTACTGTGTGTGTGAGCTCGATAAAGGGCATGATTTATGCATTATGCAATGTGGCTGGTTATTTGGGGAGTTGACTTGGATGAAACTCTCCAGATATGTTACCAACAAACCAACGTAAATTGTGTGAACCTGTCTCAGCCAGTACAAAGAAAAATAGGCTTCAGACTTAAACCGTTTTACATGTCGAAGCGTACGGGTTGTTAAGATGACGAAAGAGCTACAATCTATCGTGAAATGCTCCACATAACGACGCTCAAATAATGTCCGTCTTTAGATAGAATAGTTTGCAACGACGGTGATGATTATGATCGAGAAATTATCCAAGCATACTCCGTTGTTGCTCAAACTTCATGCCTCTGTTAGCATTGTGAGTTCTGACCTCTCTCCCCGTTTTTCGTCGTCGACAGGCGGTGGGCAGTGTGCAGTTTTTCGTCGACTACGCCCGCTCGCTGGGTAACTACGTGGCTGACGTGGACGGGAACATTCTGCTGGACGTATACACTCAGATCGCCTCGCTGCCGCTGGGATACAACCACCCGCGCCTGCTGCGGGCCGCCCACAGCCCCGAGATGACGGTACGGAGGGCTGGGACGGCGCAACATGGGGACGGGACATCGGGATGGGGCTAGTGACAGAACCTCGAGATGACTACAGCGCTAGTGGACGGGAAATAATTTGTACAGATATTGTTGACTGTAGACTGTAGAGTTCCAATACTGTTTTTTCGAAGAAAAAAAAAACGGTGATTTTCCGCGTCATTCCCCTTCCCCTCCCGGTCTGATAGCGTTACCTACTGTGTCTGTTACAGCTGGCGTCCGTCAACCGTCCCGCCCTGGGCTCGTTCCCCTCCCGGTCTGACCGCTATACTGTCTGTTGCAGCTGGCGTCCGTCAACCGTCCCGCCCTGGGCTCGTTTCCCTCCCGGTCTGACCGCTATACTGTCTGTACACCTGGCGTCCTCTCCCCGTTTCCCTCCCGGTCTGACCGCTATACTGTCTGTTACAGCTGGCGTCCTCTCCCCGTTTCCCTCCCGGTCTGAGGCCTATACTGTCTGTTACAGCTGGCGTCCTCTCCCCGTTTCCCTCCTGGTCTGAGGCCTATACTGTCTGTTACAGCTGGCGTCCTCTCCCCGTTTCCCTCCCGGTCTGAGGCCTTTACTGTCTGTTACAGCTGGCGTCCTCTCCCCGTTTCCCTCCCGGTCTGAGGCCTATACTGTCTGTTACAGCTGGCGTCCTCTCCCCGTTTCCCTCCCGGTCTGACCGCTATACTGTCTGTTACAGCTGGCGTCCTCTCCCCGTTTCCCTCCCGGTCTGACCGCTATACTGTCTGTTACAGCTGGCGTCCTCTCCCCGTTTCCCTCCCGGTCTGATCGCGTTACTGTCTGTTACAGCTGACGTCCTCTCCCCGTTTCCCTCTCGGTCTGACCGCTATACTGTCTGTTACAGCTGGCGTCCTCTCCCCGTTGGCCTCCCGGTCTGACCGCTATACTGTCTGTTGCAGCTGGCGTCCGTCAATCGGCCCGCCCTGGGCTCGTTCCCCGACGCCCGCTGGCCACAGAAACTGCGCTCAGCCCTAATGTCGGTACGTAACGCCGCTTGCAACAGCTGTCACGAATACACAGGCATACAGCCGCAGTCCCCTGCATGTATCGCTCCCTGTACTTCAGAAGTTCAAGTGGCATCCGTTATCGTTACGTTGCGTCGCACTTTTGTTCGGCGCTATCAGTCACATTATTGATCTCCTGAACTCACGTTCAAGAGATCTATTGCAGCCTACAATGTGTATTAGCTATTATCTATCGTTAACGGTAAAGTAGGGAGCATTATGATCAGGTGAATTAACTAATGTGGCGGGAATATTGCCTGCTACACAGCTACTGCTCGAATAGTTGTAATAGTTGTAACGCAATCTTAACATTCCAAGCTGTATTCAGAAACTCGCCTTGGTGTGACAGACGCTGAAAATGAAAGTGTAATTACAATGATGCGTTGCGAAAAACGCTCTGACGCTACGAAATTTGCGTCTGCATCTGATTGTTCCACACATTACTAGGCTCTAACGCCACATTTATGCCAATTTTTATCAAAGTTTCTTCTGTTCGTACCTGATCCCGTTTGACGTCTGTAAGTACGACATTGTGTACATTAGACAAGTATCCATAAGCTATCCATCCCAGATATTCCTATCAGCTCATGGTTGCGTGGAATTTGTCGACATTTCTCTAACTTCTATCTGGTGTTCGTGTGAATGCTATTACGTCATTTTCAAACACCGAACTAACTACATGACCGCAAGATCACCGAGTAACAATGACCCCGATGTCCTCTCGGTGGGTGTGTCACGCTCTGATGTTAGTATTTCGCCGAGTCTGTTTATTTGTTGGTCCATTTGAGAGGTCACGATCACGTGTAGCGGCGGCTGGGAGCTGTCAAGGTGTTTGTAAAGACAGGCCGTCGGTTGACGGTCATCTGGTGGCGTGACTGGGGGATGGGGCGTGGGAGGGGAATGATGGAAGGGGTGGAAGGGTGCTACAGTTCCACCCCTCCCTCCCTAGGAGAGGGAGGGGTGGCGGGGTGCTACAGGGGCACGGGGATAGCCACACATGTCAGCTGTTTTACTAATCCGCATTATATTCAGTCGAGAGACGCCGAGTATGTGCGTTATGCCTGACGAAGTTTTATCTCCTGCCTCCCGACAGGTGGCTCCCGAGGGAATGACAAACGTACAGACCATGGCCTGCGGCTCCTGCAGCAACGAGAACGCCTACAAGGCTATGTTCATCGTATACAGGTAAGTGGGATGTGGTATAGACGTTCTAAACTGATCGCGTAATGAAATTTATACAGGTGTTGCACTGATGTGTGCTGGTAAGAGTGAGAGTGGGTGGCCGATTAACGCTCCAGCAGCTTGACCTCAGCCGTCACCCTTTGCCTACTAACTATTCACCCCCTTCCTCAGGAACCGCCAGCGCGGCTCCGAGGACCTGCCTCCAATCGAGGACCAGCAGTCGTGTATGCTGAACCGCGCGCCCGGCAGTCCTTCCCTCACCGTCCTGTCGTTCGAGCACGCGTTCCACGGCCGCACTCTGGGCTCGCTGACCACCACGCGCTCCAAACCGATCCACAAAGTGGACATCCCGGCGCTGGACTGGCCGGTGGCACCGTTCCCCATGTATAAGTACCCGCTGGACCAGTTCGTCGCGGAGAACAGCGCTGAGGATGAACGCTGCCTGCAGAGGGTGAGAAAGAGGGGGAGAGAAGGAGGGAGAGATGACGAGATGTCCGCAGAGGGAAGAGAGGGAGAGTGGAGGGAGGGGCTGTGTTTTGGGCCAGGGGTGGGCGGAGATGGTTTGAGCAAGATGCGGAGGGTGAACGAACGGGATGGAGGTAGCGATGAGTAAAATAAATGTTTTGACGGAGTACCAGGATTAGGCTGGTAGAAAGTGATAAATGGATTGCTAGACATCATTGATTGTATCGGTAAGGAGCCTTTGTAACGAGAGAATAGAGGGATTCTGTCAGTACAGGTCAGGCCGTTGATAGTATTTTTGTGCTTTATAGCACCCCTAAACTAAATTTAATATTTGATCTACCGTCTTTTTATCTGCGCCATGTTCTCACTTGTAGACTCACCTGGGCTATTACCACGCATATCCGCATCGACAGGCCGAGGAGGCGATCGAGGAGTACAACCGGGCCGGAAAGTGGGTGGCCGGAATGGTCATCGAGCCGATCCAGGCTGAGGGTGGAGACAACCACGCCTCGCCGGAGTTCTTCCAGGGGCTGCAGAAGATCGCACGCAAGGTTGGTGGGTGGAGGGTGGCTCCGGGTGGTCATTGAGGAATATTGGAAAGGGTGTTGTACTGGGTAGTGATGGGTGTGTTAAACAACAGGTACAGTCAGCGTATGTGAGACCTGAGTGCTTCTGTTTTGAGCTTTGTTGGATTAACTAATATTTATGGATATCGTTCAGTGGTTTCAGTTGCTAGTGCTGGCTGTCGGTACATATTTTATTTTTCCTTCGAATTATTGCCACTCTGGTAGGTTAAAGATGATTTATCTATGGATGGTTTATTTCTTTAGCTGTGCTGTTTTCCAATGTGCGAATAGCCTGTCCCCCTTTCCCACTGACCGCTCTCCCTCAGTCCCCCGTTGACCCCCTCCCCCCCCCCTCACCGCTCCACAGCACCAGATGGCGTTTATGATTGACGAGGTTCAGACTGGCTGCGGTGTGACCGGGAAGATGTGGGCCCACCAGTGGTTCGGACTGGACGGACCGCCAGATATTGTCTCCTTCAGTAAGAAGATGCTCACTGGTGGATACTACCACACGGATAAATACAGGTGGGCAGGCCAGCATCTCACCATCGTTTTTCAGTTGCGCTTGTGATGACGTGGAATGGGCTCATTCTTCGATGGTCACTTGAGCAGCGGATATGCTAGAATTGAGTATCTCAGATTTCCAAGCCTGCTTAAAAATCCTGCAGTTTGAAGGCTTGTTTTTTAATATAACTGAGCACGTAAGTGTAATTGAAGTGTAATTGTAATTGTAAGTATATTGAAGTGGTAGTCACAACTCACAGCCCTATATGTTTTAGTATTTATTCAGTCTATCCCGTACCGCCTAACCTGGCTCACCCCTCGCCCACCCGCAGGCCGAACGCTCCGTACCGCATCTACAACACGTGGATGGGAGACCCGGCCAAGGTCCTTCAGCTGGAGGAGGTCATCAGTGTCATGAAGGATGACAAGCTCATCGAGAACGCTGCTGATGTTAGTATGCTTCTGGATAAGGGAGGGACAGACAGCAGAGAAGTGGGTAGGAATCAGTGATTAATGATGGCAGAGGGAGCTCAGAAATGTGATTTCGACCTGCTTATGTCCTATTGTTCATAGCGACTTTTTTAGACAGTTTTCTCTTTGTTCCTGGCTGCTGCTGCTCTTAGACACACTTATAGTTTATCATACTACGCTCGTTACTTATTTACATTGCATTTTTCTTTTCTTTTTTTCTTTTTTGTTGGGTTAGGCCCTTTCGCTCTGACGAGACCATTTCAGAGCCGGAAGGACGGTAGGAATTTGGGGCTGAGCGGGCACCCTAGTGAGTCACCTGGGCTGAGCCCATCCAATTGGACAGCCCACTGGTACTCACTGCACCCGGCTTGACTCATCCACTCATCAAGTGATTTGTCCCTCGGTCGTTCATAAGTCGCTCCTCAGACACATTTACAGGGTCCACTGTGTGCTCGTTCCCCAGTCCTCCATCTTACACACCCCTCCTCTTGCTGGCACAGGTGGGCGCTCATCTGATGACCGGTCTGAACGGTATCGCTGAGCGTCGTCCGGGTCTTCTGAGCCGTATCAGAGGCCTGGGCACCTTTGTGGCGTTCGACCTGCCATCTGGTGGGCAGCGCGACAAACTGATGGCTGTGCTGCGCTCCAAGGGTAAGAGAAGACCGGGAACCTTTTCATGTCTGCGAACTTTGACTGTTTACTGTTTCAGTTGTCACTGGTTCGGTTGTATACTGGTTCAATTGTCCAATGGTTTAGTTGTCCACTGGTTCAGTTAGATCATACCAATTTGTTTTGTTCCCGGTTTTTAGGGCGCAAATCATTGTCTTTTGTGAATGTGACACGTTAAATTGCTGTAATTTTCATCATAATATTGGAACAGAGGACTTAATTTTGTGAAGTGGAAGTGAGAATCGCACGCAACGTGTCTCCTTTTTACCAGTTTTTTTTTTTCTTGTCTAGAAGCCAGTTCAACATTGACTAGTACCTGGCCTCCAGCTTCAGAACCACGTATTTGACCGCACTGTATGATAAGCTGACTGTGTTCTCCAGGCGTGGTCTCTGGCGGCTGCGGGGACGCCTCGATTCGCCTGCGTCCCTCGCTGGTGTTCCAGCGTCAACACGCCGACATCTACCTCGGAGCGCTCGAGTCGGCACTGGCCGAACTGGGCGGGGACTAAATCTGCCCCAGAGGCAGCCTCGGCGACCTTTGGCAGACTGGGCGTCGACGAGGAGCATCCCGTGAGAGTCTTGGATGCACTGAAGCAGCGCCGGATTTGTGGATTCTATGTCGGGCTTCTAAATGGCATCAAGAAGGCTCAACCATCCTTTTGAAACACCATTTCAAGAACGGAGAACTAGACCTTGGCAGACCTTAGATGGTCTTTGAGAAGATATGTGGATTTGAGGCGCTTTTGATAGTTGGCGTCATGCTTTGAGGCTGTCTGAGAGATCTCCAGATGGCGCTGTGGTGGTTGTTGCGCTCAAATGGGGAGCGTTGGACCCCTGGCAGCCATGCGTCAACTGCTGCTGGTCGGTGGAAGATTGGCTGAGGAATACTGAGGCAGGCTTGGTTTTGGGTGGGTTACGGTGGGCTTTGGTGGCGTGGATTTGATGGACAAAGGACGGAGAAGTGACTGAAATTCTTTCTAGGTGCCAGATCATCTGGTAAGGCTATCTTTATGTCGCAGTGCTCGGTTGTTCCGCGCTGAAGGTACGTTATTTCCGACTTGCGTGCAACGCTCGATTGGAGGGCGTTTCATGGATGGGATATTCTCATCCAGTGATCGCTGAATTTAGCGTTACGAACATTACTTACTATAAGTCGCGTGGTGTAGATGCTAGGTTCCCTGAACCGAAGTAGCTAAAAGCTCGTAGATTTGACAATCGATTTGTCGTTTTGCACTTCTCTACAGAGCTTTTGTCATGAAACTGTTTGTGATTTTCGTGCAATGACTGGCTTCGTATCTGATACTGGTGCAGTTTGGGGTTTGGAAAATGGTGAAGTTTTGCGCGAAAATATGCAGTTTTTGTCTTGTGCGTTAACGTTGCCATCGTAAGCTTTTGTAATGAATAGCTTTGTGCAAACATTGAAGAATTGTTGCCTTTGCTTTGCATATTATATATGATCGCGCTTGATTCGTTCATACGTATTTTTATACAAATGCAATAGTGAAGCATATTGTTTGCCGTTTTTTCGTCGCAGACCACTTGGGAAACAGTGGTGCTTATTGGATAGAACGCGGATGAATGATATTGCATACGTTCTAATAGGTTGAAAATTTGATGTTACTTCGGTGCAATATGCTGCCAGTAATTGGCCAGGTTATGATATTTGACTAGTTGCCTTGGTGAGTTGAATTGTAATACCTTAATAACTGACCACATTATCACCATATTGGGCTCAATTTTGTCAACCCCTCCGTGCTATCTGCGCTTCTGCGTGCTATCTGCGCATACAGAATACCACTCTCGCGGTGTTCTCACATTGGAGATATGCTATTGCATTCGTCTTCCGACTGTCTTCCATTGTCGGTCGATGGCTGGACCCGACCTGACCTGAGCTGATAATTGTCCGCGCTCTAGCTTGTAAGAATATGCGACGCGGTATTTCTCGTAGCTTCGATCCGATGTAAAGGCTGTCGCCTCGCACATAGTCTCTTCTAAATGTGTCGGCCAATACGCTAGGGCGTTACAGTGGTCTCTTCTCGCATAGTTCATCGTTGTTCCCTTACTGTTGCAAGTCATGCTGGTCAGACTGCTCAGCGGCTACCATCCCATGGGTGCAGAGCAGGCTGTCTAATATATGGATGCCGACATGTCTGCGCAGGTTAGCATTGTCCGTGTTCTCAAGCTACTTGTCAATGCTAGTGGCTACTTGAAATATGCTCTATCTTCTTTGATGTTGGTCGGTACGATTTCACTATCTTCGCAGGATCGCGTCTCGAAAAGCTCTTAATGTACCCTTTATATACCCTGTGGTTGAAGTCTGGTGTCAGTAGATAATTCTCCCGTGGTTCTTAGTGAACCCGATATGTGACCCTATATGCGCTAATGTAGAGCTCATGGCAAACTTATCTGTGCCAATAATACAGCTGAAAAATGTGATGGCATTATTATAACGGTTTATTGATCATTTCACCCCGTACGTCTTTGAAGTTTAAAACTAATCTATGAATGAGCAGTCTCTTCGTCCTAACTTGAGTGTCTTCGTCCAATTTTCTTATTGACCAGCATCATGTGGTCTTGGAAGCGAATAGTATTGACCAGTCAATGAAGTGTCAGTCATGGATGGGGGATCTATTTCTACGATAGATATTTCCATTCTATTCCTGTCTCTGTTCGCGTAAACATTCCTCAGAACCGGAAATAAATGGTGACTTGAACTCCCAGCCGGAGCAAATGGCAGCTGTACATATAACACATTAGGAACCACTAGTAGCCGTGTTGCGATTTCAGTTCGCCGGGCCCGAGCGGCTACAGTGTATCTAATGGAGACTGCAACAGTACACACGACACTAACACCACGGTATGGAGACTGCAATAGTACATACTACAGTAGCACCACGGTATGGAGACTGCAACAGTACACACGACACTAGCATCACGGTATGGAGACTGCAACAGTAGGTACGCACAACACTAGCATTACGGTGTGGAGACTGCAACAGGACACACGACACTAACACCACGGTATGGAGACTGCAATAGTACACACGACACTAGCACCACTGTATGGAGACTGCAACAGTACACACGACACTAACACCACGGTATGGAGACTGCAACAGGACACACGACACTAACACCACGGTATGGAGACTGCAACAGGACACACGACACTAACACCACGGTATGGAGACTGCAACAGGACACACGACACTAACACCACGGTATGGAATGGAGACTGCAACAGCACACATGACACTAGCATTACGGTATGGAGACTGCAACAGTACACACGACACTAACACCACGGCATGGCTGACATTGACAAGTGTTGCTGAGCGTATAGGAAGGCCTTAATTATTATTATTCATTTGTTTTAAACTAAGACTGAATCTTAACATTTAAAATTGAGGTTTTGCCCGACGTTTCGCGTTTATTGCTTATTCATGGGCTAATGTTACAACATTAGCCTGTAACATGATGTACCTAACATTAGCCCATGAATAAGCAATAAACGCGAAACGTCTGGCAAAATCTCAATTTTAAATATTTAGCTTCAGTCTTAGTTTAAAACAAATGAGTAATAATTAATCTAAGGCCTTCCTATACGCTCAGCAACAAACTAATACGATGTTGGAACAGCGCCACTCATCCGCTTAACGCTGCGCAAAATAGCACTGAGCGAGCGTGTCATTGTTACTGAGACGTGCCGACCAGACGGCCGCCAGACCGTCGGTTACTGGTCTATCACTCGTCAGTGCAGGTCACGAGAGGTCACCCGAGGTCACCGGGGTCATGTGGGGTCAGACCGCCCGGGGTACCTACAGCTCAATTACCAAATACTGCCGCCGCTCCCACGCCCGTACTCGATTGTGTATGATACGTTCGGGTGTTGGCGACACGGAGTTTTAATGTGATGATCGTGGGTTCAATGACAGGCTTCTGACGAATTAGGACTGGCTGAAGCCAATGGTGCTGAACCTTTACGTATGATATGGTCTACAGCCTATTGGGAAACGATGGAAAGGGTCATAGCCGTGCATATGATTACATATAGACTATAGATTTGATCTAGTGATCTGATGTCACAGTAAAAGGTGTGAATTTGTTTGAGGTTGCCATAGATTTGTTCGCATAAGACATGCACAGCTACCACTTTATGACGCCGATACCTATGTTTGTAGACTCCTATTCTGGTATAAATAAAATCGGCTGGAGACTACATTTATAAACAAGTAGGTAATCATAACTGCACTGGGGGTTTAAGTCTGCTGCAGTTGCCTTACTTGTACGTTAAGTATGCGACAGCATACAACCCACTTATAAGCGCACGCCGCACATGCATGCATGTATGCGGTTAAATATAGTGGGAGGCACTAACCTGAAAATGTCCCTTCCCTTTTATTACCTACCACCATTACCAAGCATGGCCAGAACTTGGTCCGTATTATCCCGACAATTCTCAGCGCCCAGCTTTAATTGCTCATTTTCACCTCGCTTCGGCACACGTAACGGCACGTTGTGACCTATGACGAAATACGGCACACCAGCCGTTGTGCGTGTGTACATGTGGATAGTGTGCTTCCTGGAACTTGGCGATGTCCGCTGTGAGCGTAACAAGACAACCAGTTCATCCACTACAGTTGTAGTAGGTATAGATAGTTTTAGTTTGCATGAGCTGTATCCTCGGTATGAATAGTTGCGCCCATCACATTGAAGTAATTTCACGCTGCACTTTTCCGTGAAATGTTCTTCTTCTGTAAAACACGGAGACCTATAATTCTTCACCTAAGGGATAGATAATTATGAGTTCGTGAATGACATCTCTTCATCCCTTTCGCATCTTTCGGCGAACTCGACCATTTGACGGCGTTACGGGAGCTACCCGGTCGCTCTATGGTGAAAGTGACCTGTACGATCCGCGTACCGACGCGACGGCACCCGCTCTAACCTCCAAACCATGTGAGAAAGGAAGGCCCGTTACGCAGAGCATCACTACCGGACGAGCTGTCGGCTGTCTCCCCACAGCCGTGGGGGCTGCCCGCCGCTGACACTGCCCCGGGGCATGAGGGGTCGGGGTTAACGAGAGCCGACAACTCACGAACAGTGAGCCAGGGGAACTACCTCGGCTGCAACGCAGCGCATCAGCCGGCGGCGCAGGCTGGTTTATAGCACGGCCACTCACAGGTCAGAGATGTGAATGGTCGTGAAACGCCTAAAACCTCAGTAATGCTGTTAAATGGCGTGTCCTTGCTCAACTAGGGTACCTATACCTCACCACATTTTAGCGGAGAACGTGCAGTCGGGTAAGTCCCCGAGGCAGGGACGGGACCCAGCTCTGTGAATTGCCGTGAAGATAGCTCCATACTCGCAGCGCTGGTTTACGCGTCTGGCGAGGCTGTTAACCTTGGTGTCTAGCCGTCAAATTATACGTGCCTCGAACGGTCATGGGATTGCGAAACGGCCGCCATTTTGATTTCCAGCGACCCGGCCGGTGACTGGCTGTTTTCAGTGCGATCCCTGCCCTTTGGCTAGTTATGTGGCGCAAACTGGTCACGGCACGTGACTGAACAGCTTCAGGTTCAGATGCCCGCGGACGGACGGGATGGCAGTCATTATGCTCGAGTCATCGTAATCAGATGATTTATTTCATCATTAGAATAAGTGAATGGAGTTGAAAAAGGAACTGCATTGATATTATGAGGATGAGGTCAGTAGGTATGAATTATGAAAGCTTCATCAGGAGCATTAGAACCATAAGGTAGATATAAGCATACCATGGATGAAGAATCGTGGCACTGGAAGCTTCCCGAAACTCTTGCTGCTCTTAAAAATTAAACCGTCCACTCTGTCGCACTCATAGAGGTCCTCGAAATCCATAGCAGATATTAGCCGTTTTCACGACGGGCTATCCGGCGAGTGCACCTAATTTGACCAAATCTGCACCTAATCTCTTTTACAGCAAATATCTTTATTTTATGAACTTATTTACGTGTTTTAATCGATAATACTCTCTGATAATATGACAAAGCAGGCATGCAAGCATGAAGCAATTATTGCAACCCTAGCTGATCGCTACTAAGAGACACACTGAACCTAAATTGACCAAATCCGCACTTGATCTGCACCAGCTGTGCACCAAATGTGTACCAGATGGCCGTCGTGAAAACGGTTACTGTAAAAGCTACAGGCATATCTACGAGAAATTCGCAAAAACGAGCATCGGGAGCATGTGAAGATTCTTAACTGATACTTAGCAGCGTGCCACTTGTCAGCTTTATTTACGGCGTTATATCTGTCTGTTTTGGCACTCATGTGTTCATTTATAAGAACAAGTTACGCATCCATCTCAATAATGGCAGCCCGCTAATAGGTCTCGCATTCTAGTAACCGTGCTAGACCTATGCGCGACCTTCGTCGGGCGACATTACGCCAAAATCATTACTCTTCATTATGTCATTTCCCGCTTCACGCCCTGCCGACGCTCCCACTGTATAAAGACGAGCACATCTACCCGCTCACATGGTTTTTTCGTCCATGTGTCTTCCCGAACCACTACGCAAGACTGTCTCAAACGCTAACTTGTCTCTGCTCGTCCGCCGGACACGTGAGAACGGCCCAAGTGACCCATTTCGTTACACCAGAGGAAGATGACCAGCGTCTAGCTTATTCACTCGCTTATCGCGGCGGCGTTCAGTGCCGCGGTTGCGGCGGTTAGTGGCGCACAGTCAGCAGCGGTGCGGTACGCCGCATTTCGTCACATAGGCGGACATTGCGCGATCGGCCGGGCCATGCAGGGTTGGTGTCTGTTTTCTGGTGCAGTCCGGTCACGCCGAGGGCCAATTGGCGGCGGCGGTGGCCGCAGGCGGGGGAGAGGTGCTGTGTAAACGGCAAGAAATCGCCACATCTCTGACACAGCTGGCGGCGGCGAGCGGAGGAGCGAGAGGGGCTACCACCTCCGAGCCAGGATGGGTCATGACGTGCAGAGCACGGCGTCTAGGGTCGGAGAATGGAAGGGGTCTAGATTGTGGTTGTGTTTATGGTATAGGGGCTGGGAGGTGTCTGAAATGTGACTGAAAACGAGCTGGACATAGGGAAACATATGTTCAAACCGTGTTTTTATATTACTATGAGCTATGGGAAGTGAGGGGCTGCGAATGCAATCGGAAGAGTTGAGCTTTATCAAAACATCCTGACTGGCATCTGCCTTCTCTACCTTTTTTCGTCGATGCAGACCTCACCATAATGCATAAATAGATCACAAAAAGAACAAACAGAAAAGAGGGAAGGAGGAGGGAAGCGAGCAAGAAGAAGAGAGCGACAGTAAAAAGAAAAAAGAGCGAGAAATGAATAGTAAAAAGGAAAAACAGGCATTGAAAACGTTGTGCAGAAAGCAAAGGAAAGCAAAGGAAACACGCTGTGCGGAAGAAGGGTCACAAGTCTTCAGCGGTGTTAATTAACAGCTCTGTGACCGACCTTTAGCTGTTAACTAGAGGTACTGAGTTGATTTGGATTGGATTAATCAGGGATAAAAATGCCTGCCTTTGGGTGCCCCAGCCAATAATGACATAGGAAGATATGGCCATGCTAGGAAGAAGGATATTTCCTGACCATGCATTTGGAATTTCGAAAACGTTTTTGAAAGTTCTCTCCCATTCTGAGCAAAAATTATCCCAATAAATCCAAACATGTACGAGGATAAAATCTGAACCGTCCCGATCAGATTCGGTTTGGTTATGTATTGTGGTTTGATCAAAATTATGTTTATTCTGCAAGTTAGGCAAAAATCGAAAGCTGGACTGATCAAATACACCCGAGTGAGCTTCTTTACAATGTAGCAATTAGTATCGCAATGCAAATAAGATGATAAGAGTCAATTGTGTGTTATGCAAAGCACCCTAAAATTATCATCCAAAGAATATTTTCAAAAGCCTTCTTTGGTTTAACCCTCACCATGGGGGGTCGAAACGACCCCCTCGGTTTTTGGAGTAACTCGCGTAAAAAGCGGCCGATCGCAACGAAACTTTCAGTACCCTCGAGTTGATCAATTTTATACCTACTCGGAAAATTTCATGACCCTGACCCAAATGACCATACTTTTCGAGACCGTGTTTGGCCGGAATCGCGATTCGGCGTATGTCGGCTCGCATTAGCCGCGCGTTTGCAGTCTTTTCGTGCACGGGTGGAGAATTGTGCTGGACTGGGGGTGCTCGAGCTCTCCCAATTCCACGCCGGCCACGCCGGCTTGGCTTTGGAGCCGCGGCCGGGCGGCGCGGGTCAAGGTCACCGCTAGGCGGCGGCGGATTTGCTGCGCCCGAGCACCCCCAGCTGGTCACAATTCTCCACCTATGTTTTCGTGGTTTCAAGCGTTCAACCATGTGATATGATGTTGCCCCCATGCGTTAGGGTGGGTGTCAAGGTCACCTGAAGGCCAGGTCAGGTCATTGACCTTTGATGACCACGGTTCACTTTTTCGATTTTTTACATGTTTCTAGGTCAGTTTTGGAGCTGATTTCGAACTTAGCAACCATATAGACATTTACGAAGTAGTTTTGGTGCCTTCGTAACATGTTAAGAAGCTGTCAGACGCGGCTGACACCTACTACGAATACCCGGCAGGACCCCTTCTGGTTGAACTGACCTGACCTGACCCTATCTAGCCTAAATGCATGATGACATCATCTGTGAGCAAAACTAGCATGATATTCGTGATCAGCACCCAGAAAAACCCATAGCAGCCAAAATTTACGACGATCTAACAGGTCTCGATTTTCCCGACTTTTGGGTCATTGACCTGACCTGGAAGGTCAACCAATGACCTAGGACCTTAAAATTAGTTATCATCGGCTTCCTCTTGTCACGAGCAGCACGCTCGTTATTTTCTGCGAAGCTCTAGCTCGACCAGGGGCGAAACGGCAAAGGGAGTCCAACGGACCCCCCCCCCCCCCCTTATACGTTCGCGGCTGGAAAAACACCAATACGGGCGAGGTTTAAGTCGAGCGCAGCTAATTGTACGCAATAGCACAACTCACTTATGACCAATCAGTTAGAATGCTTAAGCGTTTTCAACAACACCCAATTCGATCCCTCAGTTGATGTTCTACCTGAAGTTGTAGTAAAGCTGCCGCTTGTCTTTTGAAGCTCGACGGAAAAGTAGATGATTATGTTTTCGACCATTTTAGCCTTTACTAACCGAACATCTTTTCTTGGAAACGATGTTAATTATTCATTCGAACATCAATCTGCTCGTACATTCATGACTCGCTACCAACCTGTTTCCCGACCTCATCGCGTTCCATGTCGGTGGGGAAAGGGCGGCCGGTGGGCACCCTGGCTCTGCTCGACGGTCGTATATAAGCGGCACGCGCCCCACTCCAGACATCAGTCACACACACAAGCAATCACTGCGGGGAGCGGACCGGGAGCAGAGGTGAGCCCGACTGGGTGAATCGTGATTAATGAGTGGTTGAATTTCATACGATTTGCTCTGAGTAGTGATGTGGATAGTTTGAACTACATTTTCGGTCCGGTAATCATCATTGTACTAGCGATAATTTACAATCAAATGATAGATTTGATACGAAATCCTTTTCTGATGAATTCTTGTCGAATTTGTTTTACTACTTTTTATACAAGCATTTTTTATTTATTTTTATTTATTTCTAGTGCACGCTTTCTTTTCTTACCCACCGCTTCCATCCCTAGATGCTGCGACACGTTGTTCTTCTGTGCCTGGTGGCAGCGGCCGTCGCCGAGGAAGTCGCCGTCAAAGAGGAGGTGGCCGCCAAGCCGGCGGTCGCCGAGGAGGACCCCGCCGACGACCTGTCCGCTGAGGCCAGCGTCAAAGACAAGCGTCAGGTGGCGTACGGAGCGCCCACCGGGCTGGCTCCCTCCTTCGACAACTTCGGGGGCGGCCATGGAGCCGGCTTCGGAGGCGGTTTTGGAGGCGGTGTGGGCGGAGGTTTCGGTGGAGGTTTCGGTGGCGGTTTCGGCGGCGCCAAGTGCCGTGACGAGACCAAGTACGTGCTCACCTGGACCAAGACGGTGATCCCGGTGACCGAGTACGACACGCGCACCGAGTACCTGCCGTCGACGCTGTACAAGTACGTCACCGAGACCCAGTACTACCCGCTGACCCAGGTGCAGCTGGTGACGACCACGCGCGCCGGCGGCCGCGAGTACCAGGAGGAGACCAAGATCGCCTACCGCACCGACACGGTGGTGGTGCCCCAGGTGGAGACGGTCTACTCGACGCTGGTCTTCACCGAGGACGAGCACGTGACGGTGACGGAGACGGACCACTTTACGCAGACGCAGGCGCAGCAGTACCCGGTCGAAGTGACCGTCACCAGCGTCCAGCAGATCCCCCAGGTAAGGAGAGGGTTATAAGAGCGATTATACAGCCTCTTTATGCAGGGATTACTTTACATTGAAGTGTTCAGTGAAACTAGAGAAGCTGTTGAAGCTTCAGGTATTTTCAGAAATGCAGTGCAGGGGGTCTTGTTTTTAACTGCTTGTCGATTGCCATTCTAAATAGGCTATGCTGATGATCTCTTCCACCTTCCCTCGGCAGATCCAGACGTCTGTGGTACAGGTGTACCAGACCCAGTACCAGACGCAGTACGCCACCAACCAGTACGAGGTGGTGCAGACGCAGACGGTGGACGTGCCGCAGGTGCAGTACATCACCAACACCATCACCAAGCAGCAGTACCAGACTGTGGCCGTCACCCGCACGCGCCACCAGTACCACACGGTCACCAAGTGCGCGCAGAAGGGCGGCTACGGCAGCCGCTACTAGACTCGCCGGCCAGCTCTCTGACCTCCCCCCCCCCTCCCCCTCCCGCTACACCGACACTGTGTTGTGACAGGTCACTAGGCTAAGGTGCGCGAATTCCCATACTGTGATATATATATCGCCGGTTGTGCGGTGCCATGTTGACCAGAGGAGCGGCGCTGAAGTGGTGCCGCGGGTCGGACCAGTCAGTCGCCCGTGACCTCGTGTCTGTGCCCCAGCGGACAGCTGAGGGTGCAGACTGTTTGTGTCCCTTGTTTGTCATGTTTGTGTTACGCAGCTTACGTACAAATGCTTGATATAATAAAGAAAAAAAAACAAGAGCTAGAATTTCTTCCGAGATTTTTACGAGAAAGTCGCCCGGCATGAACACAACAACTTCCACATGAAAATTGGGGTTAATTGAAATGGCAATGTTTCGGATGTCAAACAAAAGTCATCATCAATCAACATCAATTCAACCTCAAAACTACTGCTAATCGATTTATTATCTTTTAAAACTCAACTTTCCCACAATACGTAAACTCAGACTGGTTTTTGTTATAAATTAGCTTCAAGGATAAAATGTGTCCGATCAATTTTTTCGTTACGCACCGCGCCAGGTATTTCAGTTCAAAATAGGTAGTGCTCTTTCGCGGATTCACTACTGAGTTTTGAAACATTATTTCATAAAACCTATTATATAATAAACACAAGTAATGTTATTCATGTCGATTTTTACTTATCCAAAACAAGTAGATGGCTCTGGCTAATATGAAATCAGCCTGATAATGAGCTTCTTGTGCAGCCCTCAGCAGACTGGGTGGTAGGGATTCTTTTTTTTCGACAAAACCGATAATAACTAAAAGGCTATGTTATCAGTCGGTAGGTATTCTTTTTCCGACAAAACTGATAATAGCCGTTTTCACGACGGCCATCTGGTATACATTTGGTTCACATCTGGTGCAGATTAGGTGCAGATTTGGTCAAATTAGGTTCAGTGTGTCTCTTAGTAGCTATCAGCTAGGGTTGTACTAATTGCTTATATGCCTGCTTTGAATATTATCAGAGAGCATCATCGGTTAAAACACTGAAATAAATTCATAAAATAAAGATATTTGCTGTAAAAGAGATTAGGTGAAGATTTGGTCAAATTAGGTGCACTCGCCGGATAGCCTGTCGTGAAAACGTCGAATAACTAAAAGGCTACTGCTTTCAGTCGGCCGGAGCTCATTGCAAATAGATGCGCCATGCGATTGGTTCAATCACTAAACAACGTATACGCCTTGTGTGGCGACAAAATGAAAAGGTTTGTTTTGGGGGCAAAGATAAACTGTTTGGTTTTGTTGTCAAACTGGATGGAAATGAATACGATGCTAATGCCAATATAAGGTGCAGAGTCTCGCGCGTCTTGCTGTTACAGTTTCCGAGTGACCGATAGCATAGTCAATTCGCGTTATTCTCGGTTTTGTCGAAAAAAGAATTCCTACCACACAGTTTGCAGAGGGCTGTACGTATTTCAAGGAATTCAACGCCTTTTTAGCACTATGAAAATAAACGTCTTTCGCGGTCTTTGGTCGGAAGAATACGAGGGTACTCTTGTCTGAATCACACCTGCTAATTCAAGGAAATGCACAGATGATTCAATCAACACGCTATGTGTGTAAAATTGCAGTTTTCATCTCATTCCGTTACTACTGTGTGTATTATTGCAGTCTCCATACCGTTGTGTTTCTGACGTGTGTATTAGTGCAGTCTCCAAAGCGTGGTGTTAGTATCGTGTGTACTGTTGCAGTCTCCATACCGTGGTGCTACTGTAGTGTGCACTGTTGCAGTCTCCATACCGTGGTGTTACTGTAGTGTCATGCGTGTATATTTGCAGTCTCCCTATTGCGGTGCAACTGCTGCGCTTGTTATTTAAGTCCCCATTCATTTTATATCATTTTTTACGGATTATGATAGTCTCCGACTCCATTCTTCAGTGCTAATGTTGTGCGTGCCATTCCAGGCTCCATTCCGTGGCGCTCGGTTGTCTGTGCTATTGCATCTTCCATCTTGTGGTGGTTCTGTCTCATTTGACATTACATTCTGAATCTTTTGGGTCTGCTGTTGTGTGCATTATTGCAGTCTCTATCTATCAGTGCTTATGGTATGTGTACTTATCATTGCCGTTCAATTTAGGGGTCATTCTGTTACGTATACTGTTACACTCGCTAACGATAACTTTGCAATACTGGTGTGGCGTTACGGCTATGGGCTGCCATCCCAGAAATGTGTTGCCAAGCTGGAAAAGCATGTGTTGTCACACATGTTGTCAAGCTGAGAACTCCTTGCAACCACACCGAGGTACAATGACAAGCATGCCTGCAGGCGCTTCGCTTCCTTGAATAAGCCATTGATGGAAAATGATAACGATTCCAATTCACTGCGCAGTGCTAGACATTGTACTTACATTGCTTAGCATGTTGTTTGTCCACGCATAGTCGAAAGCAAAAAATATGACAGCTCAGCTAAGCATGAAAATACAAGGAACTAAAAGATTGGATTCCAAATTAACTTTGTCAAAGTCAGTTCTGTAGGTACCAACCGTGGTTCCAGGTCTCTCATTATTTCTCCTTTATCCATAAACACCATTATCAATTAACTTTTTTCGTTCTTCAGAACAGATAGGAAAGTTTTTCGTGTTAATATAATTTTAATTTATTATATCAAGCATTTGTACGTAAGCTGCATAACACAAATACGACAAACAAGGAACACAAACAGTCTGCACCCTCAGCTGTCCGCTGGGGCACAGACACGAGGTCACGGGCGACTGACTGGTCCGACCCGCGGCACCACTTCAGCGCCGCTCCTCTGGTCAACATGGCACCGCACAACCGGCGATATATATCACAGTATGGGAATTCGCGCACCTTAGCCTAGTGACCTGTCACAACACAGTGTCGGTGTAGCGGGAGGGAGGGAGAGAGGGGGGAGGTCAGAGAGCTGGCCGGCGAGTCTAGTAGCGGCTGCCGTAGCCGCCCTTCTGCGCGCACTTGGTGACCGTGTGGTACTGGTGGCGCGTGCGGGTGACGGCCACGGTCTGGTACTGCTGCTTGGTGATGGTGTTGGTGATGTACTGCACCTGCGGCACGTCCACCGTCTGCGTCTGCACCACCTCGTACTGGTTGGTGGCGTACTGCGTCTGGTACTGGGTCTGGTACACCTGTACCACAGACGTCTGGATCTGCCGAGGGAAGGGGAGTGATCATCAGCATAGCCTATGTAGAATGGCAATCGACAAGCAGTTAAAAACAAGACCCCCTGCACTGCATTTCTGAAAATACCTGAAGCTTCAACAGCTTCTCTAGTTTCACTGAACACTTCAATGTAAAGTAATTCCTGAATAAAGAGGCTGTATAATCGCTCTTATAACCCTCTCCTTACCTGGGGGATCTGCTGGACGCTGGTGACGGTCACCTCGACCGGGTACTGCTGCGCCTGCGTCTGCGTGAAGTGGTCCGTCTCCGTCACCGTCACGTGCTCGTCCTCGGTGAAGACCAGCGTCGAGTAGACCGTCTCCACCTGGGGCACCACCACCGTGTCGGTGCGGTAGGCGATCTTGGTCTCCTCCTGGTACTCGCGGCCGCCGGCGCGCGTGGTGGTCACCAGCTGCACCTGGGTCAGCGGGTAGTACTGGGTCTCGGTGACGTACTTGTACAGCGTCGATGGCAGGTACTCGGTGCGCGTGTCGTACTCGGTCACCGGGATCACCGTCTTGGTCCAGGTGAGCACGTACTTGGTCTCGTCGCGGCACTTGGCGCCGCCGAAACCGCCACCGAAACCTCCACCAAAACCTCCACCCACACCGGTTCCAAAGCCGCCTCCGAAGCCGGCTCCATGGCCGCCCCCGAAGTTGTCGAAGGAGGGAGCCAGTCCGGTGGGCGCTCCGTACGCCACCTGACGCTTGTCTTTGACGCTGGCCTCAGCGGACAGGTCGTCGGCGGGGTCCTCCTCGGCGACCGCCGGCTTGGCGGCCACCTCCTCTTTGACGGCGACCTCCTCGGCAACGGCCGCCGCCACCAGGCACAGAAGAACAACGTGTCGCAGCATCTGGGGTCGGCGACGGGGGTTAGTGTGAGGAAGTGAGGTTATAGATATGTTGAATAGCTGAATGGATTGATTCGAATATTAAAAACCCAACATTAAATATTTTGATAGACAGGCGAAACGAAGCAGATATCACTACTTCAAATGAAATTATCAAAATTTTGAAAATCGATAGCGGGTGGCAAGAAGTTAAAGGGTTCACATCAGTTTTTAATGTTAGTTTTGCAATTCAACCACTCGTTGAGCACGTTTCACCCAGTCGGGCTCACCTCTGCTCCCGGTCCGCTCCCCGCAGTGATGGTTTGTGTGTGTGACTGATGTCTGGAGTGGGGCGCGTGCCGCTTATATACGACCGTCGAGCAGAGCTCGGGTGCCCACCGGCCGCCCTTTCCCCACCGACATGGAACGCGAAGAGGTTGGGCCTGGTCCGGGTCTGCGCGGGAGCGATAAGCTGCCGTTATTCGACGGATGGTCGACTGGAGATAGTACACATTTTAACCGCGTAACAGGTGTGAAAAAAAATATTTAGAATTTTGTCAATATGTGTTAGTTGATCATAATTGCCAATTTTGGGATGTTCATCTGTTTTCTGCAGTAAAAGGTGCATGTTTCGTTGCAATTTATCATAAGCAGCTTGACTACAGAGTTTTCGACATAGCTAGATAATTATGTGGCTCGACTAGCTGCGATGGAATGCTTATGAATCGCCTAGGACATCATTATGTTCTGACTTCTGGGTATAATAACAGCACAGAATATGCATTCTGCGACCGAAAGTAATGATCATGTCCTAGACTACATTTGTGTACATGTACATATTCTATACTTATAGTCTACATTCAATTATTTCGTGAATCGTGATTATAGGTAACCGTTCTGTTGACCATATTAATAATGGCATATGGCAAAGTGCCTCTTTTGAAGTGCACAGGAAGAAAGTCAACACTGCATGAAACGCGCAGACGCGTAGCAAAACTCTGGAGGTCGCCATGCCTCAGCTGGCAAGAATACACGGCTGCCTCTGTCGCCTCGCTGCACCCGATTCCTTAACGCCTTTCATTACCGTTGCCGATTGCTGCAATACGCAATGATTGGGATCTGTATGACACTGCCCGCTAGAGACAGAAGCTTTCTATGGACTCCTGAGTCCTGACCTCCACCCCGACTTGTTCAGCATGCGATAGCCTTCTAGCAAGGAAGTGAATGGTATTGAAGATAATGAGGCAAAATCTGCGATTAAATCATTAGAAAAGGTATCCCCCCTTCCCGTAGCAGCCAAAGCATTTTCTTGATTCCGCTAACAGCCGTTTTCACGACGGGCTATCCGGCAAGTGCACCTAATTTGACCTAATCTGCGCCTAATCTCTTTTACAGGAAATATCTTTATTTTATGAATTTATTTCAGTGTCTTAATCGATGAGCTCTCTGATAATATGGCAAAGCAGGCATATAAGCAAATAGTGCAGCCCTAGCTGATAGCTACTAAGAGACACACTAAACCTAATTTGACCAAATCTGCACCTAGTCTGCACCAGATGTGCACCAAATGTGTACCAGATGGCCGTCGTGAAAACGGCTAATATGAAACAATAACAAGTTCTCAAATGCGAAATGCCATCATCCCATCGAATTTTGATGAGCTTGAAACATATGCGCTTGATGTCATTTGACATCAGAAAATTTCCGTTTCTCAGCTATGCGGGTTAAACACAATAGCATAGCTAATAGCTATATGTAGCTACGCAAACGTGCATACGTTGTCGTCGACATTTTTAATGACACGTGTTTTGCTTTTAAACTCGCTGTTATCGGTTATGTGCGTGACTAACTGTGATAGGTGCTGTCAATATTTTTGGGTGCTAGTGTGACCCGTGGCGGTTTTTAATTGTCTGATAATGACTCTCGGATTTATTTATTTATTCATTTATCTACTATTAACTTTACATATTAGTGCGGTGCTCCCTGTTGGTGATTATGCGAATAATAAATAACAAATAAATAATAACCCCAGGTCCGTTTCCAACTAAAAAACATCCCATGCTATGCGTCTATGGCGTTCTGTCCATCTCAAACGGATGTTTGACCAACAGGCGCAATCACAAGCGCTCATAAATCTAATATATTGTTGCCACGAAGGCAAATTGATGGGCAAACCGCAGATTCAGTTCACGATTGCTGGGTCCAATTGTGATTTCAACCCGTGAGACGGTTCGCATGGGCGCTGACCATGAAGCGATATTCCCCGGTGACAGCATGCAGCATCGAGCGGTGATCAAAGTTGCACGACTCACAGATCCCTTCAAGCGCCGCCGGACACCTCGGCAACGCTCGCGTTACATTGCTATTCGCAGTTCCAGAAGTCTTTGCCTAGTCATGCGGTGGAGCGGGACGGCGGCACGCACCATTAGGAGTGGACGAGTCTGGCTGAAATTCCGTCCCATCACGTGGATTACATCAGCCGGAGCTTTCGGTGGTGGGTGGGATGACACAGAATGATCTTTAAATGTCGCCTGACGTGCCACTGAGTGAGCTGGTTTGTTTGCTCAATCATCAGAGAGGGCTTGTGAAACAATCTGGAGGCTCGTGATTTATTCTTACGCTTCCTTATCGCTGCTTCTGTAGAGCACTTGAATTTTTCCGCGGGCTTCATTAACCATGTATAGTTAGCCTCACCCCACATCTGAATGCATATATCAAGAAAATCATTTTGTATTTGTATTATATTCATAGTACGTTCACGAGTGATCCTAACATGGCGTAGCGATTACTGCCCAGATTGATGCCTACGTAGACATTGCGCGAGACTCCGATTGATTCAGCGAGTGGCATGGAACGGATGCCGATCATATCTTTCGGCATACTATTCCATCGATACTACTCATCACGGGTAGCAACTGACGTTCACGGTCCGCTCATGATCAGTCGCCCATGCTTTCACGAATCATCAGAGAGGTCGGCCTGTTTTTCGGCGCTGGATGGTACTCGATATGGAGCAAAGCAGGAACAAGAACGGCTTTTTGCGGGGCGACTGCTTGACCAACCGCATACCGGTGCGTTGGGTAACGGGCTCAGATGATAGACATGATGAGAACGTTCATTTTGGTGCAAAAGAATTCATAAGGATGCGATCAGTCCATTAAACCTCACCCTGGCAGGGCATTAGTTCATAGAGCGGCCTGGCAGGGGGGGGGGGGGGTCGATGCGACCTCCCCCGGCGTTTCGAAATTAAGCGTCGTAACGCTTCGTAACAAAGTCAAATAAATTGCTCTCAACGAGTACTCGCGATTGGTGGTATATTTTTTAACCCTAGGTCAATATTTGACCCAGTTATGGCAGGTCAAAGGTCAAATTTCGGGGAAAGGCTGTAATTTTTCCAAATTACCTAGCCAATATTGGCGAATCTTTGAAAGATAGCGACGTGAAACTTTCACGACCGTGTTTTTCAACGAATTAGCAGCAAAATGATGTATACCTAGTGATTGCATTTTGCTGGCGTGACGTACTCCGGGAACACGGGAGGTAACACCCACCGCCGGCGAGGACGGTCGCGAATATCGAGAGCTGACCTGGGTTGACCCTGTAAAGGTCAAGGAACAGTTTTGAAGGCGTTTAGGTGAAAATTGAACCACAGATTCAGATTCAGGACCTCAAGGAACCCCACTAAACACAGCTCATATCACAGAGGTCAGTGTGAACATCAGAACATGCGAGGTCATTTACCTTGGTTGACCTAGAAAGGTTAATATACTGTATACAATGTAAAGATTCATGTCCAGTCAAATTCTGACATAAATCACACGGAATAGTTTTGTTCTTGTCGATGAGATCACGTCCAGGTACGCGGTATGTGCGATTTTGTCCAAAACGGTCGGAGGTTGTACCTACTACCTATTATGACGTCATAGCTCGGTGACCTGACGTGACCCGAAAATGTTTTTTTTTTTTACCAAAAGTTGCGCAAAGGACGCCCCAGAAGCTATTAAAAATGTCAGCACGATCAGAAGGATGGTTTGGCGCGCATCGCAAAAAAAACCTGAGGGGTCGCATCGACCCCCCCCCCCCTGCCAGGCAGAAGGTTAATATTTATATCTCGAAGTTAGAACGTAACCACAACCAGCCACTAGGTATGTTATGCATTTGTGGTTTGTACCTTTTACGAGGAATATGTCAGTGGCTATTCCAGTTTTTCATTTGCTACTTAAAGGTAGTGTGCCAGCTTTCCTGGACCGTATGGAGTTAATGGCCCAGATAAGGAGAACCGGATTTTTAGAACTTATCCATACCTTCAAAACTCATGGAAACGTCTTAAATTCTTCAAATTTTGAGTACCCCAATGCGAAATTCGCCCCGACGGGTTGTCGGTCGTACCCCAACAACCACATTTCACACCACTATGAACAATAAATGCACACACTGAAATCGCTATTACCGATATGCTCATCCAATCAAGTTTCGATAAACCCGTTCATCATCAGCTCCTGCGGTTTCGAACACGCCTGTTAGGTGGTGCGGTAGACCGCGCCCAAAGCCAGGGCCCCGGTAACGTGAGGTAGCCGAGTCAGGACTCAGGGCAGCGTGCGCTGACCCAAGCCGGAGCCGCGCGTCCTCCCGGTGTCATGTGATAGCCCGGGGCTGCCCGCGGGGATGCGGTAGACCGCGCCCAAAGCTGCGGCCCCGGCTTGGGTCAGCGCACGCTGCCCCGACTCGGCTACCTCACGTTACCGGGGCCCTGGCTTTGGGCGCGGCTTCTGCTCATACTTTGTGGTGCGGTGGTGGTGCGTCGGGCTGCGCGCTCTGACTTCGGCCAAGAAAAATGCGTCAGCTGATCATTGTCATTTCTGCCACTTGCGTGTGGTGAAATGGGGTCATAACTTATGAGACGGCTTTTTCATATCAATTATTTTACATAAAATCATATTTCAAACCATAAATAATGTTCGACAGCCAAATAAAAGAAACAATACCAATACAGGCTTACAGTTTAAGGCTCGACATTGTGTTGTCTACGATTAGACAGCTGATAACTCATTCCCGTACGTCGTAACACTATAATGACCTTTGCTTATTGTCACATGTGCGCCGCATTCGCGATTGTTGGCGACGCCTGTTTGCAGGTGAGCCCACTACAGTTATTATACATATCGAAAAACCGATAAACTTTTAGGAGAAAAAGGCACTATTCCAGGCCCATTTTTGATTTGTTTTTTGCGATATTAGGTAAAAACAGAAGCTTCTTATCCTAGGAAAAAAAAAATGGGAAATCTTTCAAAGGTGGCACACTACCTTTAAACAGCTGGAAAATGCGCAAGATTGCGTGAAATCTTCTGATCGACTATTCATGCTGAAGTCAACAAGCCCGAAATCAGTCTTGCTGAACTTATTGAACTGTACAAAACTATTTCGCCATATACGATTCTTTCCTGGGTCATGTGATTACATTTTAGCGTCAAAATCACGCTCCACAGTACACCGCTTCATTTGACAGCTTCTCCCTTTTCCATGCCTGGCTGACCCATGTGTTATGCCCCGCCAAATGGGACCCGATGCGACCTTGTCCCATCCTCCGCACACTCATAAAATTAACGAACTATAGTAACCGATTTACGGTCCAGCCCAAACACATGAGAATCATCACCCGCGGGCACTCACTACTGACACCAGCACGCGTGCCCCCTCCCCCCGTCCAGTGGCCCCCCTCGCCCATCACGTCTCATAATACGAGATTAATGGGATAATACCCCGCATGGGAATCCCGCTATGGCTTCCCCCTGGCAGTTTCCTGACCCCTCTCTCCTCTACAATGGCCGAGTGTTGGCCAATTCGGTCAGAGGCGAGGCTGGTTTTCGGGCCCGCCGCCCCAGGGTGGAGGACGAGACTTTGGCGACGGGCTGAACTGGATGGCCTTGTGTGTTGGAGGAGCTGGGACGTTTATGGGACCGGAGTCGATTCATGGCACGGTAGTTAGCTGGGTGATTGCGATTGATGGTCGTTCAGCTTGCTATTATACCAAATGAGCACGAGGACAAAAGGCAATAAGTGTACATGCTTTTTTACGTTTAGGTACTATGCAGGGAAAACAGCTGCCCAGCGGTCAGTTTTGGTCCACAAATACGGTTATCGTAAAACCGATGCATGGAAGAAAGGGATAGACGGAAGTCACTGGACGTTTTAGAAATGTGACAGAAAGCACATCTCTTGCTTGTCTTTTAACGACATTCAAACAAAAACATCGCAAAAAAATACAGCAAAAGTAGCTCGTGGTCATGGGTCATTCCTCTCAGCCCAGGAAATACACTTGATGAGATAGGTAGACAAGGAGGTGGCATCATTTAAACCTGAACGATTGAAAATAAATGTCGGGTAAAGATTTTTACAGAAAACTCTAGCCGTGCAATGGTATCTACACATCCACTGTCGTCCTACCCGAATAAAAAGCAAATGTTTTTTATTTTATTTATTTTTTCAAAAATCGAAGTCCCCAACATGCCACCAACCCATGTTCCATCGCAGACAATTTCTGTTGCTAGGCGACAAGCCATATGGACCGGCGCTCAGGGGTCAAGAGGTCAGCACCGGTCGCCGCAGGCAGCTGAGACCTGTCTTCGGCGCCATACACACGCCGGTGACAGGTTAGGGAGCGGGGCGTTGCGCAAAGGACGTCACCGCTACGCACCGGTCGCTGAGGAATTCTCTCCGGGTGGCGAGAGGTGAACTGGACCCGACTAGGGATGGGGAATAGGTGCCGTGTTATGGACAAGACCGGTTTGATGCGTGGAGTAATACGATTTGGTAACCGATAGTTTGATGTATGAGCAAGAGCTTACATACCTGAGAGTGTGCTATATGCGGCCGTCGAAAACTAAAGATATTTAGCTCTGTCATGGTCTGTGAACTAAAGATATTTGGCTCTGTCATGGTCTGTGAAGGTTATGAAACTCGACCCATACCTATATAGGGAAGACCGGGACAAAGCGGCCACTCGGGGCAAATTGGTCACTAACCATCCCGTATTTTAGCCGTTCATAACTGGAGTCAACTCCAGTTATTGGTTGCCAAAGATCTCTTCGCGGTCGTTGAGCCACACTGGGGTTTCCGGCCCGTCGCCATTATCCTGTGATACACGGAAAAGTATCTCTTCCCAGGTGTCTTACTATTTTAACGATTTTCAAAAGTTGTTTTATTTCATAACTGGCAACTGCTTGAAATTTTATCTAAGTGTTCTTGTTGATGTATTGTGTGATTATCGTACATGCACATGTCGTACACGACAGGGGCGGATCCAGCTCAGAGTTTTTTTTTTTGGGGGGGGGGGGGGGGGAAACCATAACAATTTATCGATTCTTTCCATGCCTTGTCCATAGGCGTAATGTTAAAATTATGCCGTTTGGGAGGGGCAAATGCCCATTTTGCCCCCCCCCCCTGGATCCGCCACTGGTACACGATTTATGTACGAAAGTGATTAACAGCACGATGATACTGAAAATCGGGCTACTCATTGCATTTTACGGACGGAGCTATTCGTGAAGAACCGAGGGAGTCTTTCCAACCCCCCCCCCCCTACACACACCGTTGAACTCCGAGGATGGACACCAAGTGTTATAATGATCGGTGGTAGCCGTTTCAGCAACTGAGCTGTCTGACCCAACGTCAAGCCAACGTCAGTTCTACAGACAGGCTGACAAACTTCTCTTCGGCGAGCCGGCTAAGTCTCATCATTACAAAGCCTGTCTTATGTCTCTTGATACCCTCATCCAACGCCCTGAACTGGCATGAATAGACGGCTTAATTGAACTAATCAAACATCAAACAAGCCGACTAAAACTAGCGATGTGTTTGTGGTGTTTGTGGTTTTCTCGTCAGTGCAGCGGTAGCTGTACTTTTTATTTGTGTTGGTGCCATCTGGTGGTACTCCCAGTGACAGTGGCGTCACCGCGGGCCGGTCTTTCTGTGACGGCCTGCGCCATGGGGTGAGCCTAGCGAGTTTAATAATAATGTAATAGCTGTTTTGCTCTCATACTTAATAATATTTAAAATGTGTTTATATTTAATAATTGGCAAGAGCGGGACGAAACCATGCTGCGATTCATGTGAAGTAATGTGTAGGTATTAATGCCCGAAATTATTTACGCTCGGTGTTTTGAAACGGACACCACGACAATGCAGCTATTGTTGAAACCCGGAAGCATTGTTACGGAGCGAGCGAAGCGAGCGTAGTCTTTCCTTAGATTAACGGAAATTTCTGAGTATGAGCGGCCGGCCGGCCGGCCGGCCGGCCGGCCGGCCGGCCGGCCGGCCGTGGTCACGCTTTTGCGAGGCTTATATCTCAGCAACCACTTGACCGATTTACACGCGGTAATTTTTGTAGGGTAGCTTCATTCCTTCTACCAAGTATTGGACTATTCCCGATGCATGTGGGTGACCCCTTATGCACGTGCCACGTGCAAAACGAAGAGGTGTCACTTTTGTAATTGTTGCAATATCTCGGTAACTACTTGGCCGATTGCGCTGAAAGTTGGCATGTAGGTAGGCACCCACTAGGCACTGCATATACATGTGCCAGAGTTGGGGTGCTGCTGCACGTGCGCACGTGCAGGGGTCGTTTCCAGATCTCGAGAACGGCTGGACCGATTGCGCTCAAATTTGGTACACGGTTAGGGACCGGTTAGTAGGGTGCCGTGCACAAGTCAGTTGGGACCCATTTTGCACGTGCGCACGTGCAGGGTGCCGCTTCCAGATCTCGAGAACGGCTGGGCCGATTGTGCCCAAATTTGGCACATCGCTAGAGACCAGTTAGTAGGGTGCCGTGCACAAGTCAGCTGGAGGTACCCCCTCGCAATTTCGCACGTGCAAGGCCCACCCTCTCGCTCGCTCCGTTAGTCGCCCCAAAAGGCGTTATACTGGTTACGATTACTTAGTACAGAAGTTTTGTTGCTACCTTTAACGCAGCATGGCTAATGTCCAGAGAAACATCGATAAAACAGCACTCCCTGCCACGCAGAATGGTGCCAACCACCCCAGTGCATTACAAACGTCCGACATCAGAGTGTGGTAACAAAATTGCTTCTACATAATGTCCTTCATTAGCCCCATCTACCAATTGTATGTATATATGTTGCACGTAAGTACACAATCCGGAAGCCACTGGCTTTCATGCACGTTATTGACATAGTAGGCTACTGAATGTCACAAATCACAATACATGTAGGAATAAGCTTGCCGTATCAAGTAATGGACTCGCTATACAAATCACATCTCTGAGGAACTCACGTCTCTGACGTAAAAAAGGTAGACCTGTCCTACAAATCATGTCGATATAAAACTGCACCTAGCTGCCAAATATTTATGGCCAGCCCATTGGCTGTGAACATTATTTTTACGGGCAATAAAAGTAGGTATAATAATGTGACTTTGTAGAGCAATGTGACGTTTGAACCGCCCGACACCATTATCAAAAGCCCGATATGATGTGGAGGGGCCAAGCGTAGCGAGGGACGGTAGGATCACGAACGTTCGTGGTATAATGGGTAGGGTCGTGCTTGCCCGGTCAAAATGCGGCAGTTCTGTACTCTACAGTCTACATAGCATTCCGAATGTGAAGCCCTTTACAACCAGCATCGCCATAAATTTCACATATGTAGTGCAGAAAATGGTTTATACCACCTACACCTTTCTCTTTGTGTTAGGTAATGCCACCTTCACAACTTTATTCTCTAATCTAACTATATCAAAATTACAAGCAAAAACTTTTTCCATGATCATAAAAATAATAAGCTTGAGTTGAACCATTTAAACAGGATGGTGTTTTTTAGTCCGTTTTTTATAGCAAATAATTATTCTTGTCAGGGCCGTGCACTCGTATACCTAGCTGCGTAGACACATACCTCTCGTCACTGGCGCCGGCACACTTTTATCAGCATTTTTTTTTTTCTAGAGAGATATAACTGAATGCATCCTTAATTCGTTTAGGCAGCCAGTGCGTACGTTTGTACATCAATCAGTCAATCTAAATGGCGCCTGGCGTTCGCTTTCACAGTCTAGCGCTCACGAACTGTCATCGTACTAATGCTGAATGCTCGCGTGCGGAAGTAAAATGATTTCTTCAAAGCCGCCCAAAGTGCGAATAAACGCTGTCTTGTGCGGTGCACACGTGCACATAACAAGAGCTGGTGCTGCAGCGTGCAGACAATGGGTCACGCAGAGCGACAAACTGAGGGGGTCTGGAGATTAATGCCCCCCCCCCCCCTACGGAGCACGGCGCTCACGCTGGCGGTCCCTTTGACCCTCTGACGGCTCCCCGTGCCGTGGAGACGGGCAAACAGGCGTCATCGACAACACCGTCCGTGTTTGAGGGCGCTCAGCCCTGCACTCCGGTCCGGGGACCCGGCGGACCCGCCCGAGCAGCGGCGGCCAGGCGAAGGTATGCCGGGGGATGTGGCCTAGGGAAAATCGGAAGTAGTCGTTTGCGCTCTGTTAGATAGGGATCGTTTCACTGTTAACTGTTGGAACAGGGTGTTGCGCAGGCTGCTTTTGTGGCAGTCTTGAATAAATCAAAGTATCAATTTCGTTTGAGATGTTAATTAATATACATACCTATAATGCCAAGCTATAAAATAAAAATACATCTCGTTTGCTTTTATCAGTATTATGCACAGTCTAGAAGGAATATAAAATAGTTATGCTAAACAAAAGATGACAGAGAACTTTTTAAACGTTGGGGTGCTATTAAGGCAAGACGTTTTTGCTTGTTTCACGTTCCAGAAGTTTGATTATGCTATCCCGCTCCGCTATATTTCCCTTGGCATGTATATTGCAAAGTACTGTCAATGTTCTTCTCGAACTTATGCCTGTTTTGTTCTTGTTTTGTGACTTTTAGATTAAATAACAAAAAGAAATTCAGACTTTTTTTAGTTAACATAGCTTAACAAACTAAAATTCAAAATACAAAGGACGAAGAACGAGCTAAACCTGTCACCGAAATTGCTGCTTAGTTTTTTCCCGAAATGTCAATAGGGCGTTTGTGAAGTATATCAAGCGTATCGGATCTTGGCTGACCTCCAGTCCAGCCCTGACGTCCCGAGTCAGGTCGACCTCGACATCGTTCACATCGTCATATATCCACACTTTTGAGGGTGCAATCGCTCAAAAAACTTGGCTAAAGCTTGGCTTAAATCCATCGGTAAGCAGTAAGCGGTCTTGAAATGAGCCTTTTCTCAATTCAGTTATCGCTTTTTGCCAGGCTTCTTAGTCTGTTAGATGTCGATTCTATCCAGCCCGACCGTTCGACGTGGCTGGTGCGGTGCTGATGCGCGGGACACAGCCATCGATTTGTCGACTACTTTAGAAGAGGCATTCTATATCGCGATTGCTGCTTGCTACCTATCAAACTTTTGCATAAAAGTCTATCGATATTGCTTCATAAAATACGATATATTTTTGTTTGAAGTCATAAATGTTTGATGATGCTAACTCATATCATAGTGTGGACATTGGAGCTAGCAATTCCAGTTGTGAGAGGCGTATGTGGATCGAAACGGTGATTGGTTCATAACCGACTCATGCTAACACAGTTCATCTTTTTATTGTCGTGCTGTCATAAACGGGTTCCTTTTTCTTCGCGATTGGTTGCTTTAGCAATTTAATTGCTTTAACCCGCGCCCCGCTGGGCTATTCAGCCATACGCGCCCTGCTGGGGGGGGGGGGGCAGATTCTGCCCCCCCCCCTGTCTAACTTCCGAACCGATGGTCGTAGAAAGACGGGGAAAACGGCAATCGAAAGCTCTCAACAAGGCGGATCTTAAGAGCCCAAATTTTTTTGCTTAAGTAGGTCAGAGGTCAGGTCAAGGTCAGGTCAAGGGTACAAAATGCAAGTTTCTACAGTATCGGCCTTGCACCGTAGTTGCCGAAGAATGGACTAAGACTGATTGCCCAAAACGTGTTCTTAGACTACCAAGACAATATTCGTTGCACACAATGTCATTCAAAGGTCAAGGTCAAGGTCAGGTCAGGTCAGGTCAGGTCACCAAAAACAAAATATAGAAAAGGGCATGTGCGACACATGTTTTATGGGTCATTTTACTCATGGAATTCAATAGGCGCACTCAATAAGTGATATGGACCACCTCAGGATGAATTTCAGGTCGAGGTCAGGTCAAGGTCAGGTCAAGTGAGGTCAAATTTTGAAGTTGGTTGTTAAGGCCTAAAAAGGTGTCTATCCGATGCAGTTTTCCACGCCGAATCGAATGGTGCTATTTTTATTTCCGTACGAGGTCTAGAACTTCCAAAAATATCATTTTTCAAAATTTTTGTGTGTCGTGACGTCATAAAATTTTGAATAACTCCCACAATTTTGAACCGATTCTTCTAAAAATTGGTATGTAGGTGCACATAGACCACTTCTTTGACATATTTTCCGGTTTTTTCGATAAACTCAAAATTTTGGATTTTATAAATATTCTCCCCAAAAAGTCAGTTTTTTGGAAAAAATTTGGCCAAAATCCAAAATTGTCAAAAAACCGAGATAGCCATTTGATAGACAAAGTAGAATCACGTATAACCTTTTTTGTTACGTCTTGATTCCTTTAAAAATGAAGAAGTTAGCGGCGTTTGAAATTTTGCCGTTTTTTAGGCGAAAATGGCGAACATGACGTCACTAAAACGTCAATTTCTCAAAAAAATCCGACGGATTTCGCTCAAATTTTCAGGGAACGTGTCAAATTGATGTATGATAAGGTACTGAAAGTTTGACGTCGCTGGCGTAACGCGTTTAGAAGTTATTGGCGAAAAACGGGAGGGGGGGCAGATTCTGCCCCCCCCCAGCGGGGCGCGGGTTAATTGCAATAGCAAACAAGAACTGATGCTGAGATTTTCTTGAAGTAAATACACATTACACACCTTTGCATCAGTTCTTGAACGGCGCACTGGCTGGATCATATCTATTCTAAAGGCTTATATTCTCACACAGTTATTGACGTCATGTGTTCAGGTAGAGCTCCTGTTACAGGCTGGCCCGGATGGCGATATTTACTGCCATGGACGGCGCTGGCGGACGGCTGCTGCTCCTGCTGCTGCCCCTGCTGCTGGCTGCTGGCGTCTCGGCGAGGCTGTTCCGTCAGACCGCCGGTGACCAGGCGTTCACCGGCGTCCCACTGCAGGTGGAGGCTGGCGGCTGGACCACCCTGTGCGCCATCCACTGCGCCAGGAACCCCGGCTGTGCAGCCATGCAGCCGAGCGGCGACTCGTGTCTGCTGCTGTCGGCGGCTCCTACAGCCGATCAGCTCACCGCTGCCCCCGGGACGGACATCTTTGTCAGCCAGCTGGAAACGGCGACGACGGCGGCAGCGGTGACGACGGCAGCGGTGACGACGACGGCAGCAGTGACGTCATCGGCGGGGACCACGGTGGCAGCGGAAACAACGACCGAAGCGGCAACGACGCCGGCGGCAACGATAACGACAGCTGCACCTACAACAGCAGCTGCAGCAACCACAACCACGGCTGCGCCGACAACCACCGCTGCGCCTACCACCACCGCTGCGCCTACAACCACGGCTGCGCCCACCACCACAACCGTGGCAGCCACCACAACCACCACCACGCCACCGTGTCCCTCCGATTGGACCGTGATCGGCACGGCCTGCTACTTCATCGCTTCACCCGGAAACTCAGAGTCCCTTTGGCAGGACGACAGCGACTACTGCGCCGCCCAGTTTGGAACCAGAGCCACCCTACCTGCCTTTGAGACCAGCTCCCAGTACTCGTTCTTCGTCAACAAAATTTCTGGTCGCGTCTGGATGAATATCCGCTATGTGAACGGTCAGTTCAGCATGTTCGGCGGCTCGTCGTCCACGTACTGGCAGAACAAGTGGGACATGTACGAGCCTGGCTCTGCAGACAACGGGTTCGTGTTCTTCTACGGCGCGTACGACACACTGTGGGCCGTTCCGATTGACCCCGGCCCGATGCCCCGCACGCAGGTCGTCTGTATGATATACATGGGCTGATAACACGGCAACGGCTTCGCTCAACGTTCGCGATATGCGAGACCTAGAAATTTGAGGGGATTTTTGAGCTATTTAGATATGTAGATGTCCGTTCGGCAAGACACAAAGTCTCATGACTGCACATTGAGCACGGTTTAGGTTATTTTGCTCTGTAACAGCGTATTTAAAGTCAATTAGATTAACGCTGTTGATTTTTGTAGTGATACCTATAGATCAAGAAGCCGCCGAGTAGAGAAGCGTCATGTTGAGAAGTGTCGGCAAATCGTCCCCTTGTGCTTATTTTTTATTAGGTATAATTGTAAAGGGTTTTTGTCATTATATGTATGTTCAATTAAAGTTATTATTATTATTATTATTATGTCAAACATCCACCAACCACAGAACAGTGGGCATTACGGTGGCATAGCACAAACAGACGCACACATGCATACAATTTCACACATATTCATATATGAACACATAATCGACTAACACAATATTCGGCGCAGTGTGAAGCAATCCATTATACGCGGAGATATAAATAACCATGTGTCCCATGTATGACAATTAAACTGTGTGCTCCTTTGTTTGAAGATATTTAATCAATTCCTTTGATGCACTTCTTATCTGTGTCGGCAAACTGTTCCACAATTTTGAACCCTGGTATGATAAGGAGCGTTTTAAGAAGTCAGTTTTAGGAGCAATAAGATCAAGGTTACAAGCCTGTCTCGTATTACGTTCCGATTTCCTGGTCCTAAAGAGGGATGAAAGTAACGGCGACATGGTTTCTGGATAGAGTAGGCACTGGCGAACAACGGTGAGGACAGCAATGTTGCATTCCAACTCGAGGTCACCGCGCCATGCAATATTTTGATGTTCTCTACCTGCGATGCGCCGCGCAAATTTGACAATTTTTGATATTCTCTTCCTCTGAGCCAGACCACATGTGCCCCAAAGAGACACACAGAAGCGAAGATGAGGAAGAACTAGAGCATTTATCAATAATACGATGGTTTTGGGAGGTAACACATGACGAAGGTGACTTAGGCGGATTAACATGCCTATACATCGGCCTACGACGCTGTCAATATGACTGCTCCAGGTGAAACAACTGTCTATTGTCACGCCTAGACTCACCAATGTACTTTTGACGGGTATCACAGCATCAAAGATAGTAATGCTCCGCAAGTTGATTCGCCTCAAAATAGTTTTAGAGCCAAAAACAGCTACTTGTGATTTACTGACATTGATCGTCAGGCGATTTCGAGAGAACCATACACGAAGCCTGTTCAGCAATGTTTGAAGACGATTTATAATGTCATCAATGTCTTGAGGTTTACCTGAAACAATTATCTGAGTATCATCTGCGTATTGGACTAGGGAGCCCAAGTTATTGGCAACAGAAGTCATATCATTGACAAACAAATTGAACAACGTTGGGCCCAAGACACTGCCTTGCGGAACACCTGATGAGACCTTGCCTCTAAAATCATCACAGCCTCGAACATACTGACATCTCTCAGCAAGGTAGCTCTCAAACCAGGGGTGTTCAATTCCGTAATGAGAAAGTTTTTGAAGCAATATACTGTGATCAACAGAATCAAAGGCTCTGCTCAGATCTAATGACACCAAGATACATATTTTGCCGCTATCGATGGTGGACCGAATTGACTCTGTCAACGCAATGAGAGCATGGTTTACGGAATGACCAGGTCGGAATCCAAACTGCTCGTCCGATAACAGACAACAGTCTTCTAAATATGTCTTAAGCTGAAGTGAAACAACTCTTTCAAGAATCTTAGACACAACGTTTAACAGAGAAATCGGTCTGTAATTAGTCGCATCCCTGGGGTCACCTTTACCCTTAAAAATAGGGACAACTTCTGCAGTTTTCCAACACAGTGGTATGGTACCGCTGTTGATGGAGGCGTTCAAAATACGCAAAAGCGGCAGAAGCTGCCTGCCTGAGAAAGACTTAAATAAAAATGTAGGCAGCTTATCGGGACCAGCTGATGAATGCATTTTGAGCGAACGCACTACAGAACGAAGTTCGGCCAGCGTTGCTGGACGAAGATCAAATTTGGTGGATAAAACTCTAGTTGGACCAGAAACAACGTCAGTGTCATTTCTATTCCCAACAACATTAGCACTGGTGGATGAATTAGACCCTAACGAACAGAAGAAGTCATTAAATGACTGTGCTGTATGCTTATCTAGGACCTGAGTGGCCTTTGACCTACCCAAGGTCGAATTTATCAGATCCCACGTATCTCTGCTGGATGAATGAGTTGTGATACTGGACTCAAATTTTAAACGTCGCTCTGAGGAGATGGCACTCCTTACCTGCCGGCGCATGCGCTTATAAAGAGCAATGTCAGCTGGGGAACCAGAGACACGAGACACACGCAGCTGAATAGTTGCTGAACGGATAAGCTGTCTTGTTTCAGCTGAAATACCAAAACCAGATTTATGTTTAAGTGAAATAGTAATGAATGGGGCATGACGATCAATGACAGGAGTTACAGAGTCTGTCCACCCTTTCCATGCCTCATCAAGAGAAGTATCATCACCTATTTGTGACCAGGAAATCGTCCGTAAATCTCTAGAAAATGACTCAAAATCGATATTTTTCCAGTTGCGGAATGTTATTGCTTTGGGTTTCACTTTAGTTCTCCTTACTTTAATTTTTGCTATAACTAAGTTATGATCGGATGCAATACAGTCTAGCGAAGAGCATTCTGTCACAATAGAAGAATCACTAACAAGAACTATGTCAATGAGGGTGGAACTAGAGCTTGTAATGCGGGTCGGGTGGCTGACGCACTGTTGCAGTCCAGTATTGCCGATGACAGAAAGCAGTGATCGAACGTGGGGAAGGTTTGGTTGAAGCAGATCACAGTTTAAGTCGCCACACAATACAACACATTTACCTGCCGATAAGAGCTTTTGAATCGATACCTCTAGCGCCTCAAAATCTAATTTAATGCCATCGTACTTGGGCGGTCTATAGACACAACCTATGGCCAGTGCTCGGTTATGGCCACACTGTACATTTATCCAAGTTAACTCAAGCCGGCTGGAGCCATGAAGAGCCGGGCTAGAGAGTTTCGAGAACGTAAGGTCATTGCGGCAGTAGATGGCTACACCGCCGCCCTTCTTCCTCGACCTATCGACTCTACTGGCCAACTTCATACTGGCAATGGGTACATCAGGCTCACCCCTCCTTAGCCAAGTCTCTGTAAGGCACAACACATCAATGTGGTGACGCTTAACATAATCTGACACAATATCTGATGAGGGTGTCAAAGATCTTACGTTCAGGTTACCTACTGATAAGACGTATTTTGATGACGGCACGCGACTATGGCTGATGCTGGTACCCAGCACTCTACATGGACTCGAGACCAAGGCAGCGGCTACTGATGGCAAGGAAGGCGAGGTACGAGACGCGGGGACTGGGGAACCTGACGATTCCTTGGCTGGCTCATTAACTACACTATGTTTGGGTCTTCGGTGCTCAGACCCTATAAAAAAGTATTTCCTGTCAACTGTGAGATCGATCTGAGGGTCTGCGTGGCACCCTCCCTATTGTAGTGAACTGCGTCTCTCGCTAATCCGCTGAATCTACAGCTGTGCAGAGCCTGCCGCAAGTCAATAAATTTGATGTCAGGACTCTGTGAGCAGAGAGTGCGCAGCCTATTGTTGACGCTCTCAGATCTGCTGTAGATGAAGGATCCGGTGTCCTTTCTTGGGATTATACTACATATAAACACATCGCTTACACCATCCCTACGCTTAGTTTGGTCAGCTAAACTGAATATGTCCTTTGCGACCAGTTCGGATCCTTTGCGAGTTACGTCATTAGTCCCAGCATGTATAACAACCCGTTTAGCACCACATTTGCGTATGGCCTGGCTGATGTCCTGTCTCACGTGCTCGGTAGTGGCACCTGAGATGGAGTGAAAAGCGGGTTTACTGGGGCCGCGTTCACTCATTCCCTCGAGTCGCCTCACGTTTGAGTCACCGATCACCAGCAAAGACGTCCCTGCATTAGCGGGCTGGCGACCGGCGTGCCGTTCTCCAGCGGTCGTCCGGTGTTGGCGAGATAAGTCCTCAGCTGTCAGTAGCTGCTGTGTGTCAGCCTCTGCTGGGTACTGGGCATGACACGCTGAAGAGCGTTCAGGTTGACAGCCGTTCTGCTGCAATGACTGAACCAGCTGCCTCACCTGACTGATGTCTTCAGCCATCCTGTCCATTTTAAGCTGTGTCAGTCGCACTGCCTCCATCACATCCATCAGAGTGACCGCCAGGAATGATGGTCCAGGCACAGGCTCAGATGGCTCAGTCGGCGGCGACCGATTGTGTGACAGTGGCTTCTCGGACGGCGGCTGGGAAGGCACAGATAGCGGCTGTGGCAGCTCTGATGGCGGCTGCTGCCTCTCAGGTGGCGGCAGCTGCTGCTGCTCGGATGGCAGCTGCCGCCTCTCGGGTGGCGGCTGCTGCCTCTCAGGTGACGGCTGCTGCTGCTCGGGTGGCGGCTGCCACTGCTCGGGTGGCGGCTGCTGCTGCCTCTCAGGTGGCGGCTGCTGCCTCTCATGTGGCGGCTGCTGCCTCTCAGATGGCGGCTGCTGCTGCTCAGGTGGCGGCTGCTGCCTCTCGGGTGGCGGCTGCTGCCTCCCAGGTGGCAGCTGCTGCTGCTCGGGTGGCGGCTGCTGCCTCTCGGGTGGCGGCTGCTGCCTCTCAGGTGGCGGCTGCTGCCTCCCGGGTGGCGGCTGCTGCCTCTCAGGAGGCGGCTGCAGCCTCTCTGGTGGCGGCTGCTGGTGCTCGGTTGGCAGCTGCTGCCTCTCGGGTGGCGGCTGCTGCCTCTCGGGTGGCGGCTGCTGCCTCTCGGGTGGCGGCTGCTGCCTCTCGGGTGGCGGCTGCTGCCTCTCAGGAGGCGGCTGCTGCCTCTCTGGTGGCGGCTGCTGGTGCTCGGTTGGCAGCTGCTGCTGCTCGGGTGGCGGCTGCTGCTGCTCGGATGGTGAGCCTATGTGGTTACGGAGGACGCGTGCGGAGCCATCACCACGATCACCACCTGTAGGCTGTAATGGTGAGCCTTGTAGATGTGACTGGTGATTGTCACAGTCCTGAGAATGAATAGGACATATCCATTCTGTGACAAGTTCACCGATCCTCTGTTCCTCACAGCGACTATGAACGAAACTGCAGCAGTCAGCAAATGTGCACTTGATCACTGCATTTGCTCTAGTGCGGGACCGCAACACGAGTCGATCGGAGGCCTTGTTACACACCATGCATGTTGAAGACTCGTCAGTTCTTTGAGCACTGCATGCGCGTTCAATATCAGTGTCGTTCACAGCATGCGTTGGGCCAGGGTTGAGCTCCACGTCACCAGCTAATAGTAGTAAGAGGACAAGATACAAACGTCTATTGTCATACTTGCGGTGGTGTCGCTTGCAGGGAGCTGGGCGTGGGAGTATGACGGTCAGCTGAGCAGGGACCCTGCAGCTAGACCAGGGTGAGTACTCCACGGTATCTTGCCTTTGACTCACAGCGGTCAAAATCACAGCTGTAAGCAGTACGTATGTGTAGACCCTTCCGAACATGGTTCAGACTCCGTTTAGTTCAAGACGAATAACTTGCTAGTTAACATATATGTCACTATGTAGTGTCACATTCAAAGTTGGTGACTACTCGAAGAAGACGTCTTGCAACAACGTCACGTTCTTGGTCAAATCAGGGTCTTGCAAGGGTTTTAGGAATTTATTCAGGCCAAAATTCCACAAAACACACCAAAATTGGAGAACGATATTGAAAATAATTCTCACCTTTAGGACTTATCTTCGCGGCCCATAACAGATAAAGCTTGAGCGAATCTACGTACATTCAAGACAGCTTGTAGTCAAACGTCATATCTTCATACGAAGAGTTCAAAAACCAGCGCCAAATCATGCCACAGGTGCGCCGAAGACATCGTGGAGGTAAGACAGTCCTTTTAATAATTATACGAACTTAATTGCGTCGAAACACTATGCAACCTGTCTTATGCAACAGAGAAAGACGTTCGCAATAGGAGATGCCCAATAACACTGCTAAAACCTTCAGCAAATATTCGATTTCTATCAGAGCTTTTGATGTCTAAAAAGCAACCGACGAAAATGAGTCGGTTGCTCATTTTCGACTGAAAATGAGTCGGAAAGAGTTAAAAGTAGACCCTAGAAATGCCACGTAGTTAATTGTATTGTGGTATTTAATTTTATTCCCGTATGAACTTCTTCCATGAAGCGTATCTTTTGAGAATCTTTCATTAGTTAAGGTCCGACCGTGAATTTACGTGCAATCGTGTAACAATTTATGTCCATTGTGTAACGATTTACGTCCATTGTGTTTCATAGGACGATGTAGGTATAGCAGAAGAAAGGCTCTTTATTTAGCCGGTCAACAAGCACAGAGCTTTCGAGCCGGATCGCATAGATACTGTGCTGTTTCCTTCCTTCATTCCTTCCTTCCTTCCCTAATTTATTTATTTGTTTATTTTTCGGTTCACCCGACAACCACAAACAAGTGGGCATTACGACGGGAACTGGCAAAAGCACAGATAACGCAGCCTCTTACCGTTCGCACATAACATACAAAATTGTTAACATTTGCAATTCACACTTATGCACAATTTTCCTAAGTCTCCTCACTTTCCATTCCTTTCCTTCCCTATAGTTCTTCCCAAGTTCTTCCCTTACTACTCCTTTCCTTCCTAAGTCCTAAACGTTTTCTGCTTAATCTGGATGACTGAGATATAAGAAGAACGCTTAATTTCTGACTTCATGCGCAAGTCTTATTATTATTTCCAAATGGCTAAACCAATACATTTTCGTCTTAAGAACAAGAGGTCTTTTGTCAAAGGTGGAAGGTGTGTTCATAGCTGGTGGTCTTGTTAGCACACTCGATGCGTGCATATACGATATCGGATAAAATAGGTAAACTCGATAAACTATGACCAGTAAAACGCCTTTTGGGGCGACTAACGGAGCGAGCGAGAGGGTGAGCCTTGCACGTGCGAAATTTCGAGCGGGTACCTCCAACTGACTTGTGCACGGCACCCTACTGACCGGTCTCTAGCGATGTGCCAAATTTGAGCACAATCGGCCCAGCCGTTCTCGAGATCTGGAAGCGGCACCCTGCACGTGCGCACGTGCAAAATGGGTCCCAACTGACTTGTGCACGGCACCCTACTAACTGGTCCCTAACCGTGTACCAAATTTGAGCGCCATCGGTCCAGCCGTTCTTGAGATCTGGAAACGACCCATGCACGTGCGCACGTGCAGCAGCACCCCAACTCTGGCACATGGATATGCAGTGCCTAGTGGGTGCCTACCTACATGCCAACTTTCAGCGCAATCGGCCAAGTAGTTACCGAGATATTGCAACAATTGCAAAACTGACACCTCTTCGTTTTGCACGTGGCACGTGCATAAGGGGTCACCCACATGCATCGGGAATAGTTCAATACTTGGTAGAAGGAATTAAGCTACCCTACAAAAATTACCGCGTGTAAATCGGTCAAGTGGTTGCTGAGATATAAGCCTCGCAAAAGCGTCCGCACGGCCGGCCGGCCGGCCGGCCGGCCGCTCATACTCAGAAATTTCCGTTAATCTAAGGAAAGACTACGCTCGCTTCGCTCGCTCCGTAATAACCAGTATAACGCCTTTTGGGGCGACTAACGGAGCGAGCGAGAGGGTGGGCCTTGCACGTGCGAAATTGCGAGGGGGTACCTCCAACTGACTTGTGCACGGCACCCTACTAACTGGTCTCTAGCGATGTGCCAAATTTGGGCACAATCGGCCCAGCCGTTCTGGAGATCTGGAAGCGGCACCCTGCACGTGCGCACGTGCAAAATGGGTCCCAACTGACTTGTGCACGGCACCCTACTAACCGGTCCCTAACTGTGTACCAAATTTGAGCGCAATCGGTCCAGCCGTTCCCGAGATCTGGAAACGACCCCTGCACGTGCGCACGTGCAGCAGCACCCCAACTCTGGCACATGTATATGCATTGCCTAGTGGGTGCCTACCTACATGCCAACTTTCAGCGCAATCGGCCAAGTAGTTACCGAGATATTGCAACAATTACAAAACTGACACCTCTTCGTTTTGCACGTGGCACGTGCATAAGGGGTCACCCACATGCATCGGGAATAGTCCAATTCTTGGTAGAAGGAATGAAGCTACCCTACAAAAATTACCGCGTGTAAATCGGTCAAGTGGTTGCTGAGATATAAGCCTCGCAAAAGCGTGACCACGGCCGGCCGGCCGGCCGGCCGGCCGCTCATATTCAGAAATTTCCGTTAATCTAAGGAAAGACTACGCTCGCTTCGCTCGCTCCGTAATAATGACACTGATGATAATGACACAAACAAGATAAAAGCCACATAAAGGTAACAACACTTGTCTGTGTATCAGAAAAACCAATACATCATTGCTCAATGTTTGCAAAAAGTTAGTCAATCTCAATACCATACGGATCTGTTCTATGCTATCCTACATAAGGTACAACGGCGTAGTTAACATTATTCATGCATACCTTATTACGTAAATGGCATAACAATGTTAATCACCCTGTTGCGAGCATGCGTTTTCCGTTATTTCTGCCTCACCAATACGGCTACCTGCGTGAAATATATCGGTTAGAACTTGGAAATACTAGTCACCGTGTGAAATACATAGGGGAGAGCGGGGAGAGTTGTATCATGTCCAAGTTGTATCAGGGCGAATTGTGCCAAACTTATCCAATGGATGGCGCTCGCGACACGACCAGCCGACGAGGTTTTCCGGGTGCCATCTTTCCCTGTTCTGTCTTGTGGCTGAGTGGACGCGTCTCGAGGTGAGAGCCGATTTTATGTTTTTTTTAATGTCATTCTAAAAAAATAAGTTGCAAGAAAATGTGTGTTTTGGGCATTGAGATGTGCACGAATTCGAAAGATCTCCGTAGCGGTGGTGAGGGTAGGTTCTAAGGCTGCGTGAGTGAAAACGGATTTCTCCAGCTGTCCGCTGTTTTTTAGCACGAGGATGTTTTTTCCAAGATGGCGGCTAGGTACATGTTGTATCAGAGCCGGGTGGGGTATGTTGTAACATGTATGTATGTATGTATGCATGGGTATGTTGCTTTTGATCGCGAAAGCTAAGCCCTGGCTCGCGTTTGTAGGTAGCTAGTCAATGCTCGTTCCATTTCGGCACAATGTGCAGGGCTGGTAAAGTGTTATGTCCTATTGACGTCGTCGGGGACACAGTACCAGTAAAGGTTCAAGTACCCGGGGTCAAAATTACCACATTTAGTAAACTTTTACAGTAATAAATAACTTTCAAATAAAGCAGAAACTAAACGCAAGTAAAAGATATCATTGAATCTACAACGTATATCCCCTTTAACAAGGACATAAAAAGTCCCTATACCTAATACATACCTACAACATGGTTATGAACAATTAGTAGCCACAACTCACTTCCGTTAACAGCAAAACTACCGTCGACAGTTGCTAACGAAAACTAGATCAAACTAGATGATCAAACACATACTAACAGACGCTTAGACACCGACCCCGCTGTCGGCTGTGCTATTTCAAGCGGGGTTGATTGACGACCAGTTGTAGCCAGCTATACGACTAGACAAACGACTAGATTCGGAACCGGGGTCGGACCGGTTGGACATGGTAAATTCATGCGGGGTCGATAGTTTCTAGCCGTCGTCGTTGTGAGCTACCGATACAGTAGCGACACCTATTGCATCTGTTCGACGATCGTAGCGCCCCCTACCCTTTCCGGGTTCTTCGTCTGTTACGCTACCCGCTGACCGAGTGATGCCGTGACATTTAACCCGCGCCCCGCTGGGCTATTCAGCCATACGCGCCCTGCTGGGGGGGGGGGCAGATTCTGCCCCCCTGTCTAACTTCCGAACCGATGGTCGTAGAAAGACGGGGAAAACGGCAATCGAAAGCTCTCAACAAGGCGGATCTTAAGAGCCCAATTTTTTTGCTTAAGTAGGTCAGAGGTCAGGTCAAGGTCAGGTCAAGGGTACAAAATACAAGTTTCTACAGTATCGGCCTTGCACCGTAGTTGCCGAAGAATGGACTGAGACTGATTGCCCAAAACGTGTTCTTAGACTACCAAGACAATATTCGTTGCACACAATGTCATTTAAAGGTCAAGGTCAAGGTCAGGTCAGGTCAGGTCAGGTCACCAAAAACAAAATATAGAAAAGGGCATGTGCGACACATGTTTTATGGGTCATTTTACTCATGGAATTCAATAGGCACACTCAATAAGTGATATGGACCACCTCTGGATGAATTTCAGGTCGAGGTCAGGTCAAGGTCAGGTCAAGTGAGGTCAAATTTTGAAGTTGGTTGTTAAGGCCTAAAAAGGTGTCTATTCGATGCAGTTTTTCACGGCGAATCGAATGGTGCTATTTTTGTTTCCGTACGAGGTCTAGAACTTCCAAAAAAGTCATTTTTCAAAAATTTTGTGTGTCGTGACGTCATAAAATTTTGAATAACTCCCACATTTTTGAATCGATTCTTCTAAAAATTGGTATGTAGGTGCACATAGACCACTTCTTTGACATATATTCCGGTTTTTTCGATAAACTCAAAATTTTGGATTTTATAAATATTTTCCCAAAAAAGTCAGTTTTTTGGAAATTTTTTGGCCAAAATCCAAAATTTTCAAAAAACCGAGATAGCCATTTGATAGACAAAGTAGAATCACGTATAACCTTTTTTGTTACGTCTTGATTCCTTTAAAAATGAAGATGTTAGCGGCGTTTGACATTTTGCCGTTTTTGAGGCGAAAATGGCGAACATGACGTCACTAAAACGTCAATTTCTCAAAAATTTTCCGACGGATTTCGCTCAAATTTTCAGGGAACGTGTCAAATTGATGTATGATAAGGTACTGAAAGTTTGACGTCGCTAACGTAACGCGTTTAGAAGTTATTGGCGAAAAACGGGAGGGGGGCAGATTCTGCCCCCCCCCCAGCGGGGCGCGGGTTAATTAACAAACTGGAAATTTCGAAGCGCGAGTCTGATAAGCAATTTAGTACATATGACTGCTCGTAAAAAAATAATATAGAAATGAAACCTAAGGAAACGCGCATCGTAGTTGCATGCAGCCTGCATACATGAATCGTAAAAAGGTCGGGGTCATTTTTCGCTCTCATTTTTTGGTCGGGGACGCAATTTGCTTTTTTACCAGCCCTGACAATGTGTTGGCTTCTTTGCTCTTAACGGGCCACTTTTGCGTTTAGTCTGTTGATGTTTCGTTCGGGTTGCATTGACCTAAGTTTGGTCTAATAAAGTGAAGCCTTTGAGTATACCTATACATTGTATTTACCCCATTTAATGTTGTTGTTATGTTCAAAACCAGTAGCAAGCACACTCCCTGAAACGTGAAATAGTGATACAAATTACCCCACCATGTGATACAACTCACCCAAGCCATGGGGCAAGTTGTATCAAAAACATTGTTCTATTCGGCAGACCGTAGAAGAAAAACTAGTAGAGGTAGCGGAAAAGTTACTTTGCACAAAAGATCAGAAGAATCAAGGAAGGAGATAGTATGGAAATAATGAGTTTATCACGGATAGTTATGAGGTTATGGGTCTCGGAGTAAAAACTGATACAACCCACCCCACTCTCCCCTACTTCCCCGGGAAGTGTGGGCAACGAAATAAGCACCCTGGCACTGCAGGGCTGCTAAATACGGCCATCTCATCATCTGTTTGCATTTTGAGTTCCTATGTTTAGGTAGAATGATTTTAAGCTTTATATTCATTGTATCACAACTTTATCAGCTCTCCTAGCCGGCTAGCGTAAAATATTGTTCGCTGAGCTGAGAGACATGGCTGTCTGCTTCTTATAGGACTACCAGCCGACTTACAGGGTGATTTTTTTTAACTGTTAAAAAGTAAACGTCAATGGTGGTCCCTAAATCGAAAAATCGCGTGCAAAAAAGCAATGCACGTGATAGATAAATCTGGGACATTTTGTATGGTGTCATCATTTGTCCCTTTTCACCGACGGCCTCGGCCCCAATGGAGCCTGAAAATGTCCCACCAATCGGGCACGCATGGTCGCACTGCCGTTCAGTAAGGAACGACACAAAACGATGATTTTGAAGCATTGAGGCAGTTTGAAGCATACGATGATCAAGGAGATACCTCAGAAAGACGTTAAATAACGCACGAACAAGTTTGTAGTCATAAATAACCTTCAAACGGTCTATCTGGCGTAAGTGCAGTCGCAGACTCTGAAGAATCAGTCTTCAGAGAGAAAGAAAAACAGCGAATCAGACACGACCAGGGCCGTCAGTATCAAAATCCTCGACCTGCCCTCCCTAGACTTCTAGTTTCTGGACCCATCTATGGCAGATATAACGAGAAAACAGTGGAAATATCTGGCAGAGCTGAAAATGGGCGATAGGAGCCTTTTCAGTCCGCCTAATGAGTATGGGAGTCCATGGTGCTGTTCAACACGTGCTCAGGCGGGCTGATTCGTGTCGGTGAGAGAGGGGGTAACTTCAAGCACAAGTAAAATACACGATGGACGTTCCTTCACATCGTGTCTGCATGAAATCAAAATGTCCCAGAATGAGTGGGACCCCCTCCTTATGGTCCTTCGGAACACCATAGAAAACCGGTGTCCTGCTGTGGTTCGGGATCAACTCCTTAATCGTGCCCTCTGGTAACTTATCTCTTGAAACATCCTTGAATATCCTTTTACATTCTGCCTCGACTTTAGGTACTGGGTTCTTTTCTATAGCTTCATAGTTGTTCCGATCGTCTAAAATAGCATGAGATTTGTTGACATACTCCGTCCTATCCAAGTTGTAAAGCAGAGTGACAAGTGCAAAGGTCTTATTATCATGGATAGGACGGAGTATGTCAACAAATCTCATGCTATTTTAGACGATCGGAACTCAGACCTGTTATTTCAGCTTGCGGTGGTCCTACTGAAAAGATGTCATGTCTTTTAGAGCGCGTCCTGAAACAGCTACTACAATTTGTTCCAACACACTTGTGGGACACAGAACACTTTTTGAAAAGACTAGATGAACACACTCAAGAACAGGGGATCCCAAAAGGTTCCATTTTCTTTAGCATAGATGTGGTGAACCTGTACGGCAGCATTCCTATTTCAGAGGCCATTGATGCAGTCTGTGATAAGCTGGCCACCCATCTAAAAGATGTAGACACTTTTGGGCTGTCGGTAGAGGACATTAGGAAACTGCTGCAAGAAAGCCTCACAAAGAACGTTTTTTCATTCAACAATGAGTACTACCGTCAGACACTGGGGATCGCGATGGGAAACCCTTGTGCCCCTCCCATAGCCATTCTCTTCTTGGACCAGTTTGAAAGGCGTGCCCTAGAAGGAGCCACTCACAGCCCGTCGTTCCTGGTACGCTACATTGATGATTATGCTGGAGTGTGGACCCACGGTGAGCAGACGCTCAAAGACTTCCTCGCCTACCTCAACTCCCTACATCCATCGGTAAAGTTCACTTTAGACTACTCTGACAAAGAAAAAGGAGTGCCATTTCTAGACACATTGGTGACGGTCGAGGAAAAGGACGATGTCACAAAAATTGAGACAGAGCTCTACATCAAGCCCATGAACTCGGGCATTATCCTTCATTTCGATTCTGCACATCCAAAGTCGACCAAACTCAACGTGGCTAGAAACCAATTTAAACGGGCTATCAGGAATTCATCAAGCAGCATGAAGGAGAGGAAAAGTGTAGAAAAGATAAGGCAGTTACTCTTAAAGAATGGCTACCCAAACCACGTCCTGAACAGGTTGCTCAGAGAGGCTAGGGGGAATAAGACTCAGTCAAGAACTAGAAGGAACAGGACCCAAGAAACTTGTGATGGATTCCTTACACTTCCTTACGTAGATGAAAGACTGTTGTGCGAAGTTAAGAGGAAAGTGAGACAATCAGGCCTCAATGTAAAGTTAGCATGGAAAAATTCACAAAAACTAAAAGATAAACTAGTGAGGTCAGCACTATGTAAGCCCATATGCCCAGGAGGTCAAAGATGTCACACATGCAGATCGGGGTTCTCTGGGGACTGCACACAGAAAAACTTAGTCTATGAGATTACATGTACTGTCTGTCAAAGCAATGGGATGACCGTAACATACGTGGGAGAGACGAAGCGCCCGGTGCGCTTACGATTCAATGAACACCTGAGGGACGCGCTCAACAAAACACATGACACCCCCATGGGAGATCATTTTCAAGAGTGCCACTCCACCCATGAAGGAGGCATTCCTCTCAAAGTACGCGTTTTGTATAAGTCGAAAGACCACCCAGATAGGAAAATCGCGGAATCCCTCCTGATCCAAAAGAAGCGCCCAAAACTCAACTCCAACATGTCTTCATGGCCCATACTATAGAATGATAGTTGTTTGTTTTCATTATCCACTGGCTGTCATTGAAATTTATTATGTGTGGATAATTGTTACTGCGCTTGATTCGAAGATGTATACATATGTATGATCGTGTAAACCGCACCTGTTACGACACGATCTATTACGAGACTTTCGAAGTGTTTGTATTGTTATTGTTGTTGTCTTCTTCCTTTTTTTAATGCGACACGATCAGCTATTTAGCACGACTACGACCAAGACGAACCATATTCATGTATGGGAATTGAGAGTGCTCGCATATTAGTTATATGCATTTGTATGATTGTTTAAACCGAACCGAACTTTATACGACATATGCTACGAGACTTCCAAAGTGTTTATATTGTCATTGTTGTCACCTTTTTTAATGCTACGCGATCTATTCATCACGACCACGACCAAAACGAACCATGTATATATTTGTGTGGGTGTGCTCGCATATTACTTTTGATGGTCATGTATGTATGTATATGTGAATAGGTGGATTCGGAACAGCTTGGGATATGATCGATTAAGTTCAGATTTCTGATTTTAAGAAGACCACCTTGTACATCACGTGTGAGAATTCAAAAAAATGTAGCTTGGCGGCAGTTATAAAACTTCGTTGTCAATTGTTTCATGTGGCTTGAGAATGAACTGTTGTTCGAAAATTTGCCAAACAATATAATATTTACTTTTTATTGAATTTCCAATTAATTATCGAGGAAAAGGTCATTTAAAATCCTAACTACATATATCAAGATGTTCCTCGCTAGAGCACTGCATACTATGTCTTCAACTTCAAGAACCGTTTCAATATCATCTTTATTTTTAGGCTTGCCTTGGCCAAAGCGATCTGATAAATCTTCATCTTATGGTCGAGAATATTAACTTTCGAAGAATTGACATTTAATCTCAATGCAATTAGGTACATATGCTTGGTATCAGTTGAAAAAATAACTTCCTTATGTCCCAAGTTTTCTTTCCGTCTAGCTTCTTATCGGCCAATTTGTGTTCGGATGGCATAATAAAACGTCTGCCATCCCGGCCCATTGTTAACCCGCGCCCTGCTGGGGGGTGTTTGAACACCCCCCTTGTGGTTTTTCGCAAATATCTCAAAAACGGCGGCGCGGAGCGCCGCCGTTTTTGGTACACCTTATCATACATCAATTCTACACATGTTGTGAAAATTTCAGACCAAGGTCATTCAAGGTCAGGTCACCAGGTAACTTGAAGTGACCTCACCTCATAAAAAGTTTCAATGTCTGCCATAGCTACACCGAGTGACCGATCGCTTTAAAACTTTCAGCGATTGCTAAGAGCAATAGCATGTACAAAATGAATATCTCAGAATTTTGATATCGATGACCTAAGGTCAGGTCAATTTTGCGACCTCTCCATTATAAGTCAATGGGAGAAAATTGAAATGCGCCTCTTTTGGACGAAAGACATTATAAACACTCCCAAACACTGAATTACAAGTGGTTTAGACACACTGAACATGAAAGTGGTGTCCCTGACCCCTATGTACCTATGCCCCTGAGGTCATCTCTGGTCACGAATGGTGTCTAACAATTTTTCGCAAATAACTTTTGATAGAGGCATGCTAGAGCGGTGAAAGAAAACGCCTTAGATGTGCTCAGCTCGACGATACGGATCGACTGATATGCAACATGACCCTTTCCGGTCACGTCATGGCCTTGACCTGAGGTCAAATTTTCAAGTTGACCTTTCAAGGTCAAGTTATAGTTCATTCGATGCGTCTTGACAAGAGGAACACGATGCCGGTAAAAGTAAGCTCGTACAAGGCTTGGGTCAAGTTATTGCAGAAAAAAACTTTTTCCGAAAAAATCGGCTATTTTTGCAGTTTTTGCCCCCTGCAGGCAAAACCGTTGACGTTAGGTCAAATCTGAGAGAATCACTCAAAAAGGGGCGTTAATAGGGCTATCGAATGCGCTTTTCCGCGGCGCTGTAGCTTTATTGGTTCCCGAGTTATGCGTTGGCTTCCTGGAAATTGTCGACATTCGACCTGAAAATCGGCGAAATTTTGCCTTCATGACCTTTGGTGACCTGACCTTTGACCTGATCAAAAAAGTGACTGAAGTAATTTCGTCATTATTTTTGGCGCTCTTTCGAATGCCGCCTTCCGCGTATCGCTACGTGGCCCAGGAGCCGAGTTAGAAGGGGGGTGTTCAAACACCCCCCCCCCCCCAGCAGGGCGTGGAAATCCAGGACCCCCAGCCGGGCGCGGGTTAAACAAATGTTCCTGAGAAATTCCTCTCGAAGAAATCATGAATCACAAAACAATAAATCATCTTCAGATTATCACGTATCGTAGTGAAACATACACGCGCGCTATCCAGATTGGCACTCCCGCTCGGCTCGGCGGCCTCATCGTTGGGTCGAAATGGGCGCTAGACACGCACGGCATTCACTAAAGATACCTGTGCTTTCTTTGAGTTGTACACACCAGGTAGTTTGACGGAACTGGGAGCGTGAGCAAAAAACGTTAGCACCAGCATCAGTATAGCACGCACCGGTAAATGTCACTACAATGTGCAGTAGGTACCGCGGCCACTATTATTCCGAGTGCTCTTTTGCCGTCTTGTTCTTAACCCGGCAGGCGGTGGGCCTACCAGCCACCTTCCGCGCGGTGGGGGGGGGGGGCATTTTTTTGCCCCCCCCCCAAATCTCCGAAACTACTGAACGGATCCGGAAAATTCAAACGGCGTTCGATAGCCCTGTCAAATTTGTCGAAGGAACCAAATTTCATTGACCTCGGGGTCACTGATGACGTCACAGGTCAGGTCAAAGACAAAATGTTTCACCGTTCACGGGGCTTCTAGGGAAAGCGCTATAACACCGAGTAAAACGCATTTTGTCGAAAATCAGCGATGAGGCGTCAGTTGTCTAGTACATATGTTGCTATTAGAGGTCACCGGTCATATCAGGTCAGGTCACAGGTCAGGTCACCAAAGGTCACCCTGGGTCACCACATGAGCCCAACTTTACTAAGGTTATGCGATGCATGTTTTATGGCCAGTTTTTCATTTCCAACTCAATGGTGTTGGTTATAAGACCATCAGGTACGGTTAAGGTCACTTTCTGGTGGAGGTCAGGTCAAGGTCAGGTCAAAAAAGGTCAAATTTCAAAGTTGATATTTTTGCATAAAATGGGTATCGAATCGATGCAGCTCGTCACGGGGAGTCTAATGGTGGTCTTTGTTTTGCGCTACGAGGTCTAGAATTGCTAAAAATTGAGTTTGAAAATTTGACGTCATCAATTTTGAACAGTTTTTTCGCTATAACTTGGCCAAAAAAAGAGGTATCGACCTCAAGAGGTAATCGAAGGTAATCGAAGGTAATAAAAAAGAGGTAATCGATCAAGGTATCGATCTCAGGTCAAAGACAAAATGTTTCACCGTTCACGGGGCTTCTAGGGAAAGCGCTATAACACGGGGCCTTGTGCAAGGGAACGGGGCCTTGTGCGCCTGATCGCCGCACAAGGTGCGGCGATCAGGCGAGCCAGAAACCCTGGCTGCCCAGCTGGTGCAGGTATCGCAGACGCGGCAGCGATCCACCAGACAGGACCGCAATCTGTCAGTCCCACGATCGCGGTCAGCGATGGGGCAGCGCCGGTTCTGCTGCTGGGCGCCCCTCGCCTACAACCAGCTCCCGTCAGAACTGACGCGTCTACCGGCCCACCTATTTGGTCGGCACCTCCAATCCCACCTACGGGGAGGCGAGGTGACTTAGACAGCGGCCATGAGTCTGTATGAGTGCATGTGTATGTTTGTTTGTGTGTACGGGCTTTGAGCGTATTTATCACGTTATTTTAAGTTATGTCTCCCATGCAGAGTTTTAGCCCTGTACGAGCGGCCGTAATAGCCACGAGTGTATCGTGGATGGCTTCAATACACGTCTATGTCTATGTCTATGTCTATGTCAAATTTGGTATGTAGATAGAAGGCGGTACGGACTATCACATATATTCCGGTTTTTTCGAAATTCAAAAAACTTTTTGGATTTTTCGGCTATTATATTCGAAAAATCTATTTTTTATTTTTGGGGGTCAAAATCCAAAAAAATCGAAAAACCGAAATTGCAGTTTTGTAGCCCTTTTGATTCCACACCTTTTATGTCTGAAACATTTTTATGTATCTCTAAAGCTGTAGGCCTGATAGCTCTTCCCGCGAAACCTTTTTTTGGGTCGAAAATGGCAAAAATGACGTCACTCTGACGTCATTAGCGGCCAACCTATCATAGCCATTGGAAAAATTTTTGGTCACCATGTGCGCTAGCTGCTCCCGGGAGGGTACTGAAAGTTTGGTGACGATCGGCGCAGCGGTTCTCGAGATATATCGAAAAAACTAAAGGGGGGCAAAAAATTGCCCCCCCCCCCACCGCCTGGAAGGTTAACCCTCGCCCTGGCAGGGCATTTTTCTTAACACGGCCTGGCAGGGTGGGTTAATGCGACCCCCCTCGCGATTGGCTACTATGGCACCTAGAAATACCAAATTTGGTAGGTAGGTGGGCCCCCTAGATTTCTCGCCCCTGTGCAAATTTGCTTGCTCTAAGTCAATATTTAGGGGGGGGAGTTGGGGAATATACCTAAATGTACAAATTTCGCTAAAAACAGGTCAAAAGTTTTTCGCTTATAACTTTTGATCTAATTAAGATAGAGCAAAAAGAAAAGCACCAGTGAATTCAGCGCGTAAAGGTGCGTCGAATGATATACTTTTTTGCTTGCTTAAGTGTACTTAAAATTTTCCTTATTTTTAAGTAAACTTTAATTACTCAATTAAGTTCAAATTTACCAAATTGCATCATATCGCATATCATTCGATTCGGCTGATCACCAGGAAACAAAATGACATCATTTTTTAAGCTCTAGCATCATTGTGTGCCAAGTTATAAAAACGTCATTTGACCTCAGTTGACCTCATTTGACCTGATTCATGGATAATTTCACCAAATAAAGAAGCACCAAGTGACATGCTCTTAAATACTGTGGTTTCAAAGCACAAAAGTGATAGAACGAAGTGGATATCTCCAGTATTTTCCGAATTGAATATTTTCCCATAAGCTTAACATTACGAGTCTACGACCTAATGACCTCTAACTGACCTCAAGTCAGTGACATAAAAAACCCGAACTATATGTTATACAACTCGGTGAAATTAGCACACCCTGAAAGTTTGAAGGAAATCAGTACAAAACTGTAAGTTGGACAGGTGCATAAAGAAAATTGAAATTTGACCATGACCTTGTACCGGTTTTCTGACCTAGTGACCTGACCCAAGGTCACCCGGACCTGAAATTTTCAGGTCATATGTAAAAAGGTTGCCCCATAGGCTGTGCCAAATTTGCGCCGCCGTTTTTACGCTATATTTGAAAAAACCTTAGGGGGGTTACATCACCCCCCCCCCCTGCCAGGGCGAGGATTAATAGTTTATTTCTCGACGACTACTAACCTGTACCACATACAAATCACTTATCATCGTTGTTGTACGTATATGAACAGTGTGCATGTTTACAACTATCAATCATTCGGGTCGTATAGTCGCATGCAGTAGTTCGTATCCCGGAGAAGTGTGAAGTCGCAATGCGGCAAAGCTAATATAAAGAGATCAACAGCAGATACCTGTGCCGCTCCAATTTGAAATTGATGAAGGGACCGTAACGGAATGCGGATGGTTTGCGGGAAACGCGCGCACGTATTTAATTCAATTTGTGAAGGCCTTCTATATATATAGAAGCTACGAAAACAGATCTATGAAGACAAGTGGTCCTTTTTAGATGACCTCCTCCGAATAAAAAGTATACTGTTTGACGCGCCTGAGTTAGGCGAGCACGATGCTTCCAAAATTGCAGCTCTGCGGCTATTTTTGTGCGAAGTTATTTACCAAAAAACCGAACCCGTGACTTGGGACACTTGACCTAATCTCAGAGGTCACCGGTAAACCTGAGACCTTAAAGTCGGGTACCAATCGGTGCGTCTCGTAAGTCGTAACGGTGCAGGCACGATCGCTTTTTTTTTCCGCCAGCCTCTAGCTCAAGCAGCGCGGGGGTCAAACCGACCCCCTCGTCCGGGGGTATGTAGAAAACCAATAGGTCCGGCGAGCGTTAAACAGCTAGGAATTAAAAAACCGTATCGAATCGAATGCGCTTTTCTGCAACGCGGTAGCTGTAGTTGTAAGTACCTGATAGCTATGCGCCGATTTATTTAATAAAAAATGTTGACGGGAATTTAGATCTTACCTTTGACCTAACCTTTGAGGTTTGACCTGACCTAAAAATGACCAAAGTGATTTCTTAGTGATTTTTTTATGTTACATCGACACGTTCTTATCGCGTGACGTGTCACCAAGAGTTCATCTTAGTGACAAGAGTCCAAGAGCCCATGAGCCGTAGAAGACGGCCGGAGGTGGAGGGGTTGTCAAACACCCTGCCACGGCCCGGCAAGGAGTTTCGCCGAGCGCCGGCCCGTCGTAGGTTGAAGTTTGAACTTTACCATTAGAGTCCTTACATACAATACCTGTCATAGAAGACGACGGCTGAGGCTGCGCCCGTACAGTCATCGATCCGTCAGATCAGTTGCAAAGCAACTGCTTCCACAGGCTACAGGCGGATGCCTAAATCCAAGGTATATATATATATATATATATATATATATATATATATATATATATATATATATATATATATATATATATATATATATATACCTAAATCCAGTGGTTTCCGCATTTGATAGGATGAGCGATAAACGATAAACGATAGGTAATTATCGGCTCGCTGTTAAGAAAATCGGTTATCGTTATCGTTTATCGCTAAATTTTCAAAATTATCGCTCATCCACTTATCGCAAGTTACAAAAATTATGAACGATAAACGATAAAATGTAAAACGGGATGATGGAAAAATGGCAGACGATCGACAGTGTATGCCGCGCGAAAGTATGTGTGCGCAACCTGTTGTTATCCCAGATTACTTTACGTTGTTATCTGCTAAGTGTAGGTACAGATCTGTCAGACGGCCGACGGGTGGTATACATAAATTTGCGCGGCGGACCGGGCAGAGGTCAGTCACAGGGGAGGGGGTCCACTCCCGCATATCTGGGGGAGTGTACAAGTATATAAATGAACTTGCTCCAGAAAGTCAAACTCAGCATAAAAAACTGCGCCACCTTGGCTCAGGCTTCCGTCTTTGGCTACTCCCGAAATAAGCACGAAATAAGGACGTGCTCGTTGCGTCACTGATATAATTACCAGTAAAACGCCTTTTGCAGCGGCGCCGCCACGCTTTTATGAGCACTACGTACACCCGCATGCAGGTTAGTGGTAGGCTCAGGCACGACACCCAGGGTGGGATGAAAATTTTCCCAAGTTCCAAGGTGCCTATTTATAACATCACCAAAACCTGAAAACTCTCCGGATTCGTCCCACTGATTGTCGAGAAGTCAACATTTTCATTAAAAATAATACAAAATGAGTAAAACGAATGATCTAATAAACACCCAGCTGACCAAGGGAAAGACGGCTGTCCCTGCCGTCCCTCCCTTGGCTTCGAACCGATTGCAGTCTGCCGAATGATGTATGTAGTTACAGTTGCACTTACACTATGGGGGCCTGGGGCAGAAGCATGCCTTTCCAGACGGCGAGTTTGTGATGATGAAAATTTTATTTGGGACCACCTTCATAAATAGCAATTTCGACTGTTATTTGAAAACATTTGTACAGCTATTCTGTCGTCAGATTAATCCGAAGTCCTACTTAATCCTTTTGTCTGTTTAGTCGAAATGGCTTGAATACAATAAACAAAACAAAGTAACTCAGATTCAGACTCTGTATTTTCATGTTACCTATACACTGCCTTTCTGAAGTTGTAAGACTCCTAATGGATACTAGGTCCTGCAAGGTTCATTTCCCTGTGAAAGCTCCTCTGGGAGTGAGGGCGTTGCGAAGTTGCGACATCTGAAGACCGTGCAGAGGTTCACTTTTGACTTCATAGGTCAGTGACCTGATCTGACCCGAAAATGCGGTTGGTGTCAACAGATCCGGCTTGATTCAAAGGTCAGGTATGCCTAGCTTCAGTTCTCTATCACCGGCGTGTTCGGAGCTATCGCGAAAAAAAAAAAAAACTATGGAGGGGCGGCACCCGCCTCCCCCCTCGGCCGGCGAGGGTTAAGGCTCTCAGAGACCAGTACAGGGCCTGCAAAGGGCAGTTTGAGACGTTTAGATGCCGACTTGGGCCAGCAGAGGCTAATGTGGGTCCTTACAGACCATCATGGGCCCTCAGAGGTCAGTGTGGGACCCTAAAATACCTGCATGGGCTTACCGGCATGGGAAAATACCGGCACGGGATCTGAGGGCCCGCAGTGCGGGGCCCTCAGATCCCATGCCTTAGATCCCATGCTCAGAGGCACCTAAAGGTTAGTCTTGGGACTCCAGAGACAGAAATGATGTCACCAGAGGCCGGAGTGAGGCCCTCAGACGCCGGCTGGGCCCTTGAGGCCGGTTTAGGGGCCCTCAAATGCCAGTGGAGGGCCCTCAGAGGTCAATGTGGGTTCTCATCCCTCAATGTGGGCGCTTGACCGCCACTGAAGGGCCCTCCGAGATCAGTGTAGGACCCTCAAAGACTGGTATGGGAGCTGTTAATAGCTGGCGTGGGTTTCTTGAGCCTCGTGACAATCGAATAAGGCCCAGAGCCCCATACACCCATGGGGGCCCTGCCCATTGGTTGTTTGGGGGGGCAAATGATATGATGGCCCCCTGATTAGCCTTTGGAGGGGGGGAAGGGCATGGTCCTGATCCCCCTCTGCGACCGCCACTGCACTGAAAGTGCGAAGGGGGAGGGGCAGATACCCACAGACATTGCTGGCCCCCAGCCTGTTTGAACCGAGGCGGAGGCACGGTCACCCTGGCCCCCAGCTACTACGCCTGTGACGAACTATGCCGACTCCAAGCAGATCCGGTCAAGCGTTGGTCGTTTGTATACGCATTCTCCTGCACCTTACTAGTATTGTCTTATTCCTTTTCAGTGCCCGCTCATGTCCCGCGTCTCGTATTCAACAAAATGCTGCCACCAGGACTCACAGTTTTGTCTCTGATATGGTTTCCTTCTTTGAGTGAAGGAAATTGCGGTCAATAACGCTGTAGAAACAAAAGGGAGTCTTCATTAACCCGCGCCCTGATGGGGGAGGGGCCATTTTGGCCCCCCTGTGGTTTTTCTTAAATAGCGAGAAAACGGCGGCGCGCAGCGCCGCCAAATTTTGAGTACCTTACCGGACATCAATTTGACACCTTCACACAAAATTTCAAGTCACAGGTCACCTCAGGTCAGGAGTTATTGAGGTCAAACTGAGGTCATGTTCGAGTAAAAATGAGCAAAAAACATGACATCTTGAAACGCTCACCAATTCTACAGTTAACAAGCAATTTTAAAGTTCTTTATGTGGTTGTGTAGAAAAAAGGCGGCGCTACAAAACTGCTATCTCGGATTTTCGAAATTTTTGGATTTTGACCCCAAAAAATAAAAAAAAAATGATTTTTTAAGAAAAACTCAAAATTTTTTATTTTTTTTCGAATTTCGAAAAAAACGGAATATATGTGATAGTCCCTGCGCTCTTCGATATACATACCAAATTTTAGATCGATACCTCTTTTTTTGGCCAAGTTATAGCGAAAAAACTGTTAAAAATTGATGACGTCAAATTTTTGAACTCAATTTTTAGCAATTCTAGACCTCGTAGCGCAAAACGGAGACCACCATTGAACTCCCAGTGACGAGCTGCATCGAATCGATACCCATTTTATGCAAAAATATCAATTTTGAAATTTGACCTAATTTGACCTGACCTTGACCTGACCTTGACCTGACCTTGACCTGACCTTGACCTGACCTTGACCAAAACGTGACCTAAGCTGGCCCTAAAGTCTGTCTGACCCACATAATCGCATTTGTCATGTAAAATGGACCATAAAACATGTATCACACGACACTTTCATATTGTGACCCCCCAGTGACCTGACCTCTGTGACCTGACCTGGTATCAGTGACCTCAAATAGCAAAATATGTGTTTGAAGAACATTTCCCCATCGATGATTTTCAATGAAATGCATTTTACTGGATTTTACAACGCATTTCTTGAAATGCCTGTAAACGGTGAAAATTCGACCTTTGACCTGACCTGTGACGTCATCGGTTTGACCGAGGTCAATGAAATTGGGTCACAAGGTAGTTTCCCGTTGGGGCTATCCAACACCGTTTACCGCTTGTCGCTATGTTGCGTGGTTCTCGAGATCTGAGGGGGGGCCAAAATGGCCCCCCCATCAGACCGCGTTGCTCGGCAGACCCCATCTGGGCGCGGGTTAACCCTCGCCCATGTAGGTTGGTGCAACCCCCCCCCTGAGGTTTTTCTTAGCTACACGCCGAACCGTTTCAGATAGCCTGCTCAAATTTTCAGTACCCTATGGGGCATCCTTTGCGCAACTTTTGGTATTTCTTTTTTGTCAAGGTCATGTCAGGTCACGGAGTTATGACGTCATAAAGGGAACAACCTCCGGCCAGATTTACGCTAAATTGGAGATTGCTTCACATTGGTATAAATGCCGACTGACCTGACACACTGATGGATTGTTTTAGAATCATAACTGGCTGATTTGACATTGGTACAATGTCCGTTGACCTTTTCAAGGTTACTAAAGGTCAAGGTCAGGTCAGTGACCTCGGTTGACCTGTAATGACTTCTTGCACTTGTATGCCTTTTCGGGGTATTTTGATGCCCTGAATTCGAATTTGCTATCCATTTCAGGCATCGTCGGTTGTTTCTTGTAGTTCATTTTGGGTCAGGGTCAGGTCAGTGACGTCACACGCCTGACGTGACCCAATGCACAAATGACCTTGCAGACTTCCGATGCTCCCAACGCATCATTTTTAGAGTTATGACATCGAAATACACACCAAACGATAGAGAATTGATCAAGGATCACGATGGTGAAGGTTTCAAGTCGATATCTCTTACAGTTTTGCCGCAATCGGCGCGGAAATCTGGAAAAGTTAGATTTTTCCGAAATTTTGACCTTTGACCGGTCATAAGTAGGTCAAATGTTGACCTAGGACCAAAAAAATATACCACCAATCGCGAGATCTCGTTGAGAGCAATCCGTTGGTCTTTTCCGCTAAGCTCTACGACGCTCCGTTTTCAAACGCCAGGGGGGGTCGCACCAACCCCCCCTCCTGCATGGGTGAAGGTGGCAAAATACCGTTTAAGGGCGAGGGTTAAAGGGCAGGTTGAATAGTCGTCAAGTTCTGGTGTTTAGGGTACCGGATGGTAGGTACTTACAGACACACACTAAAGTCAGCAAAAAGTGGGGGGCCAGTTAAAATTGCTGGCTCCCCCACCTCCGAAAGTTGGGGGCCATGGCCCCCCGACCCCCCCCCCCCCTGTTTCCACGCCTATGGTCAACGGACGCGTCGAAATAAACAACTTCTAGCACTCCACTCTTCTACTCTGCAGATCTGAGATCACTACCACCTTGCTGACCTTGCTACCACCCAAGCCCCATAGCATTATGAGCAACCAATCGCTCACAAAAGGCCTCTACACCAAGGCCCTAAAACTCTACACCACGCTCGGCGCTTGCTCGGCGCGGTTCATTCCCATGGTTGAGCCCAAGTTGAGCCCTAGACTCTTTAGTGCCCTGGTTGAGCGAGCCAAGCCGCCAAGCTTCCTAGTTGTTATGGCAACAAGAGCGTAGCTTATTTTTTAGCAGTTCAAAATGACAAATGTTATTTTGGTATGTCAAAACTGGTCAAAACAAGCTGAAGTTTGGTGACTTTTTTCATTTAAAAAACTTTTCAAAAAAACGTAATTAAAAACTTTTTTAAAATAAATTAACTATTTTTCACATTTTGAGCAGTACGTACTGTACGTAGTGGATTTCCAAGTCAAAAATTGCACTACGTACAGTGTACGTACTGTACGTAGTGGTGGCGGCGCCCCTGGCCTTTTGGGCGAAAAACGAGCGAGCGAGATAGTGAGCCCTGCACGTGCGGAATGGTGAGAGGGTACTTCCAACGGACTTGCGCAAAGCACCCTTCTAACCGGTCGCTAGTGGTGTGCCAAATTTGAACGCTATCGGCCCAGCCGTTCCTGAGATCTGGAAGCGGCATTCTGCACGTGCGCACGTGCAAACGAGGTCCAAAATGACTTTTGCACAGCACCCTACTAACTAACTGGTCCTCAACCGTGTACCAAATTTGAGCGCAATCGGCCCAGCCGTTCTCGAGATCTGGAAACGCCCCCTGCACGTGCGCACGTGCAGTAGCACCCTAACTGCAACACATGGGAATGCATTGCCTGGTGGGTGCCTACCTGTATGCCAAGTTTCAACGTCTGTCAAGACAGCCTCAGATTCAGATTCACTTTCAGAATCACATTCGGACCCCCGTAGATTTTCATAAAAACTGGTCCATAGGTACAGTTTTGGACGCTGATTCCAATGGTGAAGTCCGTTTTTCGCCACATATTATACTTTGGCCCCTAGAGGCATTCAAAGTTTTTTGGGGCGAAGGGGGACCCCCTTAGATTTTCATAAAAACTGGTCCATGTGTACAGTTTTGGACGCTGATTCCAACGGTGAAGTCTGTTTTTCGCCACATATTATACTTTGGCCCCTAGAGGCATTCAAAGTTTTTTGGGGGAAGGGGGACCCCCTTGGATTTTCATAAAAACTGGTCCATGTGTACAGTTTTGGACGCTGATTCCAATGGTGAAGTCTGTTTTTCGCCACATATTATACTTTGGCCCCTAGAGGCATTCAAAGTTTTTTGGGGCGAAGGGGGATCCCCTTAGATTTTCATAAAAACTGGTCCATGGGTACAGTTTTGGACGCTGATTCCAATGGTGAAGTCTGTTTTTCGCCACATATTATACTTTGGCCCCTAGAGACATTCAAAGTTTTTTTGGGGCGAAGGGGGACCTCTTAGATTTTCATAAAAACTGGTCCATGTGTACAGTTTTGGACGCTGATTCCAACGGTGAAGTCTGTTTTTTCGCCACATATTATACTTTGGTCCCTAGAGGCATTCAAAGTTTTTTTGGGGAAGGGGGACCCCCTTAGATTTTCATAAAAACTGGTCCATGTGTACAGTTTTGGACGCTGATTCCCATGGTGAAGTCTGTTTTTCGCCACATATTATACTTTGGCCCCTAGGGCATTCAGATTCACTTTCAGAATCACATTGGAATCAGCGTCCAAAACTGTACCCATGGACCAGTTTTTATGAAAATCTAAGGGGGTCCCCCTTCGCCCCAAAAAATTTTGAATGCCTCTAGGGGCCAAAGTATAATATGTGGCGAAAAACAGACTTCACCGTTGGAATCAGCGTCCAAAACTGTACCAATGGACCAGTTTTTTATGAAAATCCAAGGGGGTCCCCCTTCCCCCAAAAAAACTTTGAATGCCTCTAGGGGCCAAAGTATAATATGTGGCGAAAAACAGACTTCACCGTTGGAATCAGCGTCCAAAACTGTACACATGGACCAGTTTTTATAAAAATCTAAGGGGGTCCCCCTTCCGCCAAAAAACTTTGAATGCCTCTAGGGGCCAAAGTATAATATGTGGCGAAAAACAGACTTAACCCTCGCCCCGTTGGGGGGGGGGCCATTTTGGCCCCCCCCCTGTGGTTTTTCCTGAATAGCAAGAAAACGGCGGCGCGCAGCGCCGCCAAATTTTCAGTACCTTCCCGGGCATCAATTTGACACCTTCACACCAAATTTCAAGTCTTAGGTCACCTTAGGTCAGGAGTTATTGAGGTCAAACTGAGGTCATGTTCGAGCAAAAATGAGCAAAAAACATGCAATCTTGAAACGCTCACCAAATCTACAGTTATCAAGCAATTTCAAAGTTCTTTATATGGTCTAGTAAACAAAAAGCGGCGCTACAAAACTGCTATCTCGGATTTTCAAAATTTTTGGTTTTTGACCAAAAAAAATTCAAAAAATTGATTTTTTTAGAAAAACTTTGAAAAAATCCAAAAATTTTCCGAATTTCGAAAAAACCGGAATATATGTGATAGTCCCAGCGCTCTTCTATATACATACCAAATTTCAGATCGATATCTCGTTTTTTGGCCAAGTTATAGCGAAAAAACTGTTCAAAAATGATGACGTCAAATTTTTGAACTCAATTTTTAGCAATTCTAGACCACGTACGGCAAAACAAAGACCACTATTGAACTCCCCGTGACGAGCTGCATCGATTCGATACCCATTTTATGCAAAAATATTAACTTTGAAATTTGACCTAATTTGACCTGACCTTGACCTGACCTTGACCTGACCTTGACCAAAACGTGATCTAAGCTGGCCCCAAAGGCTGCCTGACCCATATAATCGCATTTGTCATGTAAAATGGACCATAAAACATGTATCACACGACACTTTAATATTGTGACCCCCCCGTGACCTGACCTCTGTGACCTGACCTAGTATCAGTGACCTCAAATAGCAAAATATGTGTTTGAAGAACATTTCCCCATCGATGATTTTCAATGAAATGCATTTTACTCGATTTTACAACGCATTTCTTGAAGTGCCTGTAAACGGTGAAAATTGGACCTTTGACCTGACCTGTGACGTCATCGGTTTGACCTAGGTCAATAAAATTGGGTCACAAGGTAGTTCCCCGTTGGGGCTATCCAACGCCGTTTACCGCTTGTCGCTAGGTTGCGTGGTTCTCGAGATCTTAGGGGGGGGGCCAAAATGGCCCCCCCCCCCAACCGGGCGCGTTGCTCGGCAGAGCCCAACGGGGCGCGGGTTAACCGTTGGAATCAGCGTCCAAAACTGTACACATGGACCAGTTTTTATGAAAATCTAAGGGGGTCCCCCCTCACCCCAAAAAAACTTTGAATGTCTCTAGGGGCCAAAGTATAATATGTGGCGAAAAACAGACATCACCATTGGAATCAGCGTCCAAAACTGTACACATGGACCAGTTTTTATGAAAATCTAAGGGGGTCCCCCTTCCCCCCAAAAACTTTGAATGCCTCTAGGGGCCAAAGTATAATATGTGGCGAAAAACAGACTTCACCGTTGGAATCAGCGTCCAAAACTGTACACATGGACCAGTTTTTATGAAAATCTAAGGGGGTCCGAATGTGATTCTGAAAGTGAATCTGAATGCCCTAGGGGCCAAAGTATAATATGTGGCGAAAAACAGACTTCACCATGGGAATCAGCGTCCAAAACTGTACACATGGACAAGTTTTTATGAAAATCTAAGGGGGCCCCCCTTCCCCCAAAAAAACTTTGAATGCCTCTAGGGGCCAAAGTATAATATGTGGCGAAAAACAGACTTCACCGTTAGAATCAGCGTCCAAAACTGTACACATGGACCAGTTTTCATGAAAATCTAAGGGGGTCCTCCTTCGCCCCTGTTATGGTTTTACATTTAAGTCTACGTTAATAATGGTTCGATAGCAAATTAATTATCGTCGCGATTCCGCCGCCCCAGACGCACACGCGCACTCCCGATGCGAACTGTATTGAGTCCGGCTGACGACTGCTCAACAATACTCATTACTCAAAGACGCCGGAAGCTGCCCGGCGGCACAGCCTACCATCAGGCGCCGGCCGGCGCCGCGGCGGTTGGCAACAGCTGTCAGCTGACTGCGCCGGCAGAGTTCGTGCCTCAGTAGCACGCATCACAACACCTCCCCCCAGACGTGGGGGAGACAACACGTCTCAAGAACAAAAACGGTGCCTCCGACAAACACAAACGCACCAACGCGTGCCAGCGCACGATGGCTACACAAACTCATACACTGGGTCCGACCAAGTCACAGTCAGCCTCTTAGGCTGTCGACGAAGTCGTTTGCTGCGCCTCACAGAGGCGTCAGGCGCGGGGGTCGCTGCGCCAGGGCGGCTGCGGGGAACTTTGTCAGCGGCTGGGGTCCCGCTGTCGGCGGTCCTGGTTCGGGCGCTGGCCCGGCCGCTGTTGCCGTCTTCGGTGATGGCGTCTCGGCTGCCATCGGGTGACGTGGTCACCATCGGCCGCAGCGGGCGGAGGTATCGTCGATTCCGCCAGTAGGTGCGGCCGCTTGGCAGGCGAGCGAGGTAGTCTCGGCGGCTGCCGATGCCTACGACGACACCTGTCCGGTCCCACAAACCAGTCTTCGGATCTTGCAGGAGAACCTGTTGACCGATGCGCAGAGGTCTCAGCGAGCGGGCGCTCGCGTCGTAGCGCTCTGCGGTCTGGGACTTCAGAGCGGCTGCTCTCTCATCACACTCCTCCGCCGCGCGCTGCCACACCTCGGCAAACGCTCGGTGGTGAGCTGGCACGGTAGAGCGCAGCGGGTGGCCGTACAGTATCTGGGCAGGGGAGCGGCCATCGGCCCGAGGCGCGTTCCGCAGCTCCAAGAGGCCGTGCGCGAACGCGTCATTGTCCAGGTTGCCTCGGTCGCTGACCTTCTGCACGAGCCTCTTCACTGCCTTCACTGCAGATTCCGCATGTCCGTTTGACTGAGGAAAATGCGGGGTGGAGATCTCGTGGGTCACTCCCCACCGTCGCAGGAAGTCGCGGGTGTGACGGGCTGCGAACTGCGGCCCTCCGTCCGTTCGCAGAGTCTGGGGTGCCCCAGTGGCCGCGAAGGCGACCCTCAGGCTGGACACCAGGTCCTTCGCCGACGTCTCTCCAGAGCAGTGAAAGACGAACGGCCATCCAGAGAGGCGGTCTACGTATACGAGATACGTTCTACCAGCCCACGAAAAATAGTCCGCTGAGACGGCCTCGAAGACTCGAGTCGGTACCGCCTCGGAGACTAGCGGCTCCTTTTGCTGGCGCGGAAGATACATCTGGCAGGACTTGCACGCTGCGACGAGGTTAGCGATGTCCTGGTCAAGCCCGGGCCAGTAGACAACTTGTCTAGCCCGACGCTTGGTGCGCTCCACACCTTGATGGCTGGCGTGAAGCCGCTCGAGCGTCTCCCGACGCAGACTCTGAGGAATCAGGAGTCGCTGCCCGCATACCAACAGGCTGCCGTCCACGGTGAGACGGTCTCTAGCTGTCCAGTAGGGCCGCAGCGTCGGCTCCAGCTGGGACTTGTGGTCTGGAAAGCCAGCCAAGACCACGTCTCGGAGGGCGCTGAGCTCTGCATCACGCTCAGACGCCGCCCGGACCCTCTGCAGAGTAGCGTCCGGGAACAGTGAGTCTTCCTCGGTCGGATCAGCCGTGGTGATCCTGGCGATCAGGCTTGCGATCTGGTGGGCTTCCTCCTTCTCCGCCTCTTCGTCGTCTGGAGTCGGAGTATCCACCGGTGCCCGGGAGAGCGCATCCGGGATCGCGTGCAGTTTCCCTTGCCGCCAGACAGCGACGAAGTTGAACGGCGTGAGACGTTGCCGTAGCCGTTGCAGTCGCGGGTTGTCGATGTCGATGAGGCTCTTGGAGTTCAGCACTGGAACGAGCGGTCGGTGGTCTGTGACCACCTCGAACTGCTGCATGCCCGAGAGGTACATGCTGCACTTCCGACAAGCCCATGCAACTGCCAGCATCTCAATCTCGCAGACGGCGTAGCGGGACTCCACATCGGTCAGGAAACGAGACCCACACTGGATCAGTTTCCATCGTCCATCTGCATCCTGTTGCCGCAGACAGAAACCCAGCCCTCGTAGGCGAGCGGCGTCGGTCTCCAGGACTGTCCGGCGCCGCGGGTCAAAGAAGTCGAGGACTGGTGGCGAGACCAGCGCCTTCTTCACATCACTGAAGGCTTTGGAGTGCAGCGGCGTCCACACCCACTCGTTCTTCGGTCGCAGGAGGTGTCTCAGAGGCTCGGCGGCGGCCGAGACGTCTGGTGAGAAGTCACCCAGCTGGTTCACGAGACCGAGAAACGATCTGAGGTCCGTGAGGCACGCCGGCTGCGGAAACTCCGCGATGGCTCGCACCTTCTTGTTGTCTGCGGTGTAGCCTGTCTGGTCGATCTTGAATCCACAGAACTCCACCTCATTCCCGGCGAAGGAACACTTGTCTGGATTCAGTGTCATCCCGTGGTCGTCACATCTCTGAAGGATGTTCCACACGTGCTCCAGGTGAGCTGAGTAGCTCGAGTCGTACGCCAGAATGTCGTCTACGACTTTGCATGTCTGAGGGATGTCACCGAGAGCAGCGTCGCCTCTTCGGTTGTACTCGTCTCCTGACGAGATCAGACCCATGACGGCACGTTTGTAGCGGAAACGGCCCCATGGCGTGATGAAGCACGTTTTGTCCTGGTCCTCCTCGCGGATGGGGATCTGGTGGTAGCCAGACTTGCTATCCAGCTTCGTGTAGAAGTTTGCACCGCTGCCGATCGAGGCCACAGCGTCGTGCGGCGACCTGACTGGGTACGCTGGCCTCTTGACGAATCGGTTCAGCTTGGTGAGGTCGACCGTCAGACGGCAGCCAGAGACCGTGCCGTCCGGCGACCGCTTTGCCACCGGCACGATGGGGTGGCACCACTCGGTCGGATGCTCCACCGGCTCGATCACGTCACTCTCCAGCAGCTCATCCAGCTGGCGCCGAATGTCGTCACGCCAGCAGAACGGTACACTGCGAGCTGTGGAGACGGCAACTGGTGTGGCATCTTCAGTCAACTCGATGGCCATTGAGCCTCCGGACATCTTGCGCAACTTCGAGGTGACGTCAAACACTCGTGGGAAGGCTTCCTTCATCGCTGAGAAGTGCTTCCGTCGTTCTTCAGCCGATGGCACGCCTTTGCTTGCATCCCACGTCGGCTTCAGCGGGTGCACCTTCTGCGCCTTCCCGGCGTCTTCAAGAGCAGGAGCAGAGCCTCGTTTGACCACTCTGCGGGGTATCTTGCTCTTCCCTGGCATGGACTTCAGGGAGCAGACCGCTGGAGCTGGTCTGGAGGTCTCCTCCTCGTCTGAGATGGCAGAACGGATCTGCTGTGGGAACTCCTTGTGCAGTATTCCCAGTCGAACAGCGTCGTGCCACGACAGCAGCGAGCTGTGCAGCTTCTTCACCACAGAGACGGCTATCGTCCTCTTGATGCTTCCCAGCTGCAGTGCGACTTGGCACGCTCCCAGGCAGGGCAGTTCTCGTCCGTCTGCTGCGAACAGGCTTCCAGAGGGCGGCGTCAGCTTCTTGACGTTGATGCCCATCTGCTCCGCTGCCTCCTGAGAGATAACAGACACCTCAGCGCCTGTATCTGGCGTCCATGTCGTTTGTTGCCTGCGACCGTCACTCCGATGCAGCAGAATCTGGATCTGCGGAGCACGCGTCGTGTGCAGGCCTTGGATCATGCAGTCTCGGGGCTGCTGGTCCACTGTCTGTCTGGCAGGTGCAGATGCCGCTCGCGCCTTCATTGTGACGAGCGACACACGTCTGCCTCCATCGGACCTCCGCTGGGTCCTGTCCGTGCTCGCCGCCGGAGCGCGCGAGCGACTGGCGCTGCGACCGCGGCAGACGGACGCGAAGTGGCCTAACTTGCCACAAGCTCGGCAGGTCCTCTTGGCGGCCCTGCAGTCGCCGGCGCTACGGTGAGCTTCGCCACCGCAGCGGGGGCATGTCTTCTCTGTCGACCGGTCTCTCGGGCGACCGCGGCTGCGCTGGTACTGAGAGACCTTCGCCAAGGTCGAGCCAGCTGCTTCACGAATGGCTGAGCTGTTGGAGGCGGCATTCTCTGACGCTCGGGCGATATCCACTGCCTTTTGAAGCGTGAGATCCGGCTCTTCCAACATTCTGCGGCGTGCTTCTTCGTCTCGCGTGCCGACAACGACTCGATCTCTGAACCTGTTGTCCTGGCAGTGGTGACAGAAATCACAGAACGAAGCAATCTCTTTCAAGCCACAGAGAAAATCGTCCACTGTTTCGCCCGCTTCCTGTACTCGCATGTAAAAATCTCTCCGATCAATGATGACGTTACGCTGGCGGCGCAGATGCGTCTGCATCGCCGTGATGATGGTGTTCATATCAGCGTCTTCGGGGATCGGCAGGCCGTACCTGACCACCCTGGTCCAATCGTCATCTAGCAGAGCGAGTAGGGCTGCCTTCTGCTCGGGCTGGGCTAGCCTGTTGACGCCAGTCAGCAGACTGTAGCCGTGAAATTTCTGTCGCCAGGATTCAAACTCCTTCAGTGACGCCGATGACGACAGCTGTGGAGCGGGAGTCGCTGATGCCGGCAGTCTGGGCGGTAGATTGACGGCTGCGTTCGTATCGGCTGGGGTGGCCGCTGCAGTAGCCGCCGCGGCTGCAGCGCCGGCCCCTGCCGCCGGCCCGGCCCATATCCGTTCCATTACGGCCACCATACGCTCCTCCCGCTGCTGGCTTTGCCGCTGAACTTCTTGAGCCAGCTCCAGTTGCTGGGCGAGGAGTTGGGTGAGGGCTCCCAGGTCTACCGGCTTGCCTTCCTCCGTCATTGCGAGAAACGCGCGCGAAAACCGACGAAAAAAAATGCTATATTTAATGATAAAAAGTAAATTATACCGACCGCGCCATGTTATGGTTTTACATTTAAGTCTACGTTAACCCGGCAGTTGCTGGGGTATTTCGCCACCCACCGTTTGCTGGGGGGGGGCGTTAAACGCCCCCAGCCGATAACTCGAGAACCAATAGGCGCAGCGAAACGCACGAGGCGGCAAACGAAAGAACGCGACGAGACGCTTCAGATGAGTACTTTAAAGTTGAATTTTGAGGTCACAGGTCAGGTCAAGGTCAGGTCAAACACCTAAAATCGGGCTTTCAGTAGCATGGACTTCAGGACTTCGCAATGGGCGCCTCTCGTCATAAACTCTGTCAAAACGGTGCACAATCCATCATATAAGGCCTACAAGAGTGTCGCTCCATGCAGGGGTCAGTCAAGCATAGGTCAGGGTCAAGGTCAGGTCAACCGGGCAGGCACATATCCCCGGAAATCAAAACTGATATTCGCAGCCTGTGACACATGTTTTATGGGTAATTTGGGGCGTAGAACACGATGGTGACATTCATTTTATCATATGTGTACGTGTTTGGCTAAAAAAGTTCAATTTAAGAAATTCATGTATCATGGTCGTGAAGTAGTCACGAGAAATTGCCAAGATTCAGTTCAAGATTTTGGAAAATGCCGAACGATAATCAATAATCGAAGATAGCCATTTGATTCTCCATGGTATTGGCAGTCTAATGGCGTTTACGGCATGTCTATATGTCTATTCTGTGATTTTATATGATTTTTTGAACATATGCCGTTTTTGGTCGAAAACTCAGAAATCATGACGTCACTAAAACCTCGATATCTCAAAAAATTTTCGACCGATTTTTTTGAAACTTTGTCACAATAAACTTCAATCAATTCCCTACAGGTACCCAAAATTTGGCGCGCCTGCGGCGCGCCGTTTTTATGCTATGGCCCGGCGAAAAAAGTGGGGGCGTTTAACGCCCCCCCCCCAGCAACTCGCGGGTTAATAATGGTTCGATAGCAAATTAATTATCGTCGCGATTCCGCCGCCCCAGACGCACACGCGCACTCCCGATGCGAACTGTATTGAGTCCGGCTGACGACTGCTCAACAATACTCATTACTCAAAGACGCCGGAAGCTGCCCGGCGGCACAGCCTAACATCAGGCGCCGGCCGGCGCCGCGGCGGTTGGCAACAGCTGTCAGCTGACTGCGCCGGCAGAGTTCGTGCCTCAGTAGCACGCATCACAACAGCCCCCAAAAAACTTTAAATGTCTCTAGGGGCCAAAGTATAATATGTGGCGAAAAACAGACTTCACCATTGGAATCAGCGTCCAAAACTGTACCCATGGACCAGTTTTTATGAAAATCTAAGGGGGTCCCCCTTCGCCCCAAAAAACTTTGAATGTCTCTAGGGGCCAAAGTATAATATGTGGCGAAAAACAAACTTCACCATTGGAATCAGCGTCCAAAACTGTACACATGGACCAGTTTTTATGAAAATCCAAGGGGGTCCCCCTTCTCCCAAAAAACTTTGAATGCCTCTAGGGGCCAAAGTATAATATGTGGCGAAAAACAGACTTCACCGTTGGAATCAGCGTCCAAAACTGTACACATAGACCAGTTTTTTATGAAAATCTAAGGGGTCCCCCTTCGCCCCCAAAAAAACTTAAATGTCTCTAGGGGCCAAAGTATAATATGTGGCGAAAAACAGACTTCACCATTGGAATCAGCGTCCAAAACTGTACCCATGGATTAGTTTTTATGAAAATCTAAGGGGGTCCGAATGTGATTCTGAAAGTGAATCTGAATGCCCTAGGGGCCAAAGTATAATATGTGGCGAAAAACAGACTTCACCATGGGAATCAGCGTCCAAAACTGTAGGGGAAGGAGGGTGAATTGCGCCACCTTAAGGAAAAACGCTAATTGTAAGAAAACCGCTGGAGATATAAGCATGCATTGGTGACCATTTCAAAGAGGAACTCATTGGCTACGATTTAAGAGCCTCCCGATCAATTAAGAATGTTTCGTTTGCTTCTGACAGCTGCTTTTTCAGAAAAATGTAAAAGGGCGCATTTGCCAACAACTGCTGTAAATTGCGCCAGGGGGATGGCGCAATTAGAACCCAATTGCGCCCTATACTTTAACATGGCTAAGCGAATGAGACGGAATGCATACACCCCGGCAGTCTAATGTCATTCGATAGGCGTTATCACAAGTGTATTCGCGGCCATTGGGGCGACGTAAGAAAAGAAGAAAACAACTGGCCCCAAGAACTTTAAATTATCAGTTAGCATGCACCTTTTCCTTGATATGTAAAGAATTTACCATTAATTGTTAGAGAAAATTGCATTTAAAATCTTCCATTTATGCTTTTTTCATCGTTTGCACAGTATGTTCTTTTACTAAGCTAGAAACACTAATTATAAATAGTTCCCGCATCATCAAGAACAATAGGGAAGGCTTGAAGTAAATACAATTTTCTAAACGGTTTTGTAATCCATGTGAAGACACTTCTAAAATTGCCTGTAGAAATATTAAAGGCAAAAGTTCAACTTTTTCACAAGACGGATGGCTATAAACCTATGCAACGTGTGACAACTCAGCCGGTATATCGTCGCCTACAGCCCAGCTTTCCCTAGTGACCGATAGAGGCGCTGCTATCGATGTCCGCCCGTGCCGCCTAACGTGCGGCTTACTTTAATATTCATAATGTTATTCACGCTGGTTAAATAATACATGTAGGTGTAAATCGCGATGTTTTTTTTTTTTGCCCAGGTAGATAACTTTAGGGGAAGGTGGGGTAAGACGGCCCAGCGGGGCAAGACGGACCACCAGTCCTCCCGGCTGAACCGCTGCTGGTATCTACTGTTTTATGCACTCACTATGTTTGTTTTCCTTCGTAACAATGGCCACCTTGAGGTCATGCTGCTAAGATGCATAGCTTTTGAGTTATTGAGAAAAATGTTGTTTTTCGTCAAACCGATCTAATATAAGAGGTCTACGGGTGATTCAATTACGGCGCCTTTCTTGCATGATTAGTTTCTATTTTGCACTTAACTGTGAAGAACAAAGTTATAAACTTAGTTATAGTCACACTTTAGGAAAGGCAAGGTTTTCCAATGTTGGGCTGTTTGACATATACGTCATGATAATGACAGAATTTAGATTTGGGGCAAGACGGACCACTGTGGTCCACCTTACCCTGTGGTGGTCCATTGTACCCTGCATATGGAAAGTTCTTTTCCAAAACATTGACACAAGTTTAAGTAAGCTAATTTTTCAGGAAGGAGTCTTTGTTGCATGTGAGCCATGCATGCAAGTGCTCAGTTAGCATGCATTCATGCCAAACGACAATCAACACACATGTTCCCAGGTTTTAGCTGCACTTCCATCACACATGAGTAAAGAATAAAGGCTCATTTTGTTATTTTACCATTCTGGTTACTTTTTCTTACAAGAGTACAGAGCAGAAGTGTAACACACATGAACGGATAGCAGGCACTGCTGGGTGGTCCGTCTTACCCCGCGTTTTTTCTTGTCTGAGTTTTTGACATGTCCCTCTTTAAGAGCATCCACCACCTAGATGTCTTTAATTTGAAATTTAGTCTTTACACATATCAACAGAGGAAGGATTGAGCATTCCGAAAACTATAAATAATATGAATTACGAGAGCAGTGTAGCAAGATATGCGGCCTTAAACCTTAGCTGGTCCGTCTTACCCCACCTTCCCCTACATGTGTTCGTACGCTTGTAAAAGTGCAACGAAAACGTTTACTGTAACCGACTAGATATATGTGAACGTATGCGCCTATACGGTTATATTTCCAACCGTCTCTCTCAAAATTAATGATTTTTATTGTTTCGACAGTTTTATGACATCAGTTTTTACTTTTTTATCATAGCTGTCACCTCTCACGCCTGAGTCCATGTTGAAAATGTCGTATTTTGTCAATTACACAAGTTCGTAGCCTAAATGGCAGCTGCATTATAAGTTTGACGAGAGAAATAATTTGCGGACTGACGACAGCGGGTTGCTCCCCTGCCTGATATTAAACTCCTTCTTTATTGCAATCAGTTAATGATGCATTCATGCTGTCGTGATATACAATAGCTACACCATTATTCTATTTGCGCCCCCCTGGCGCAATTGCCATGGGCGCAATTAAAATTGAGGTACTTTTTAATAAAAGCGTGGAAGTTATCATAAAGATGTTGAAGGAAATTAACTGTTTTAGTGAAATATAATGAAAAAAGGGATTTTCTTTCTAAATATCACTCTGAAAATCACACAAATATCACACATTTTTATAGCCAACGGTTCAAAACACTGCAAAAAAGCTAAGAAAACGCTGTAACATCTTTGATGGCGTAATGAGCCTTGCTGATTGGCTTCAACGGGGAGCTTGGGCCATAAAAGGAACTATCCAGTGGGGAAAATAATGTTTTCGAACACAAAATTCAAAACATGCCATTGAATCCGTGGGAATGTTGGTGGGCGCAATTGGTTAGGAGGGCGCAATACACCCACTTTCCCCTACACATGGACCAGTTTTTATGAAAATCTAAGGGGGTCCCCCTTCCCCCAAAAAAAAAACTTTGAATGCCTCTAGGGGCAAAGTATAATATGTGGCGAAAAACAGACTTCACCGTTGGAATCAGCGTCCAAAACTGTACACATGGACCAGTTTTCATGAAAATCTAAGGGGGTCCCCCTTCGCCCCCAAAAAACTTTAAATGTCTCTAGGGGCCAAAGTATAATATGTGGCGAAAAACAGACCTCACCATTGGAATCAGCGTCCAAAACTGTTCCCATGGACCAGTTTTTATGAAAATCTAAGGGGGTCCCCCTTCGCCCCAAAAAACTTTGAATGCCTCTAGGGGCCAAAGTATAATATGTGGCGAAAAACAGACTTCACCATTGGAATCAGCGTTCAAAACTGTACACATGGACCAGTTTTTATGAAAATCCAAGGGGGTCCCCTTCTCCCAAAAAACTTTGAATGCCTCTAGGGGCCAAAGTATAATATGTGGCGAAAAACAGACTTCACCGTTGGAATCAGCGTCCAAAACTGTACACATAGACCAGTTTTTATGAAAATCTAAGGGGTCCCCCTTCGCCCAAAAAAAAAACTTTGAATGCCTCTAGGGCCAAAAGTATAATATGTGGCGAAAAACAGACTTCACCATTGGAATCAGCGTCCAAAACTGGACCCATGGACTAGTTTTTATGAAAATCTAAGGGGGTCCGAATGTGATTCTGAAAGTGAATCTGAATGCCCTAGGGGCCAAAGTATAATATGTGGCGAAAAACAGACTTCACCATGGGAATCAGCGTCCAAAACTGTACACATGGACCAGTTTTTATGAAAATCTAAGGGGGTCCCCCTTCGCCCCAAAAAACTTTGAATGCCTCTAGGGGCCAAAGTATAATATGTGGCGAAAAACAGACTTCACCATTGGAATCAGCGTCCAAAACTGTACACATGGACTAGTTTTTATGAAAATCCAAGGGGGTCCCCCTTCTCCCAAAAAACTTTGAATGCCTCTAGGGGCCAAAGTATAATATGTGGCGAAAAACAGACTTCACCGTTGGAATCAGCGTCCAAAACTGTACACATAGACCAGTTTTTATGAAAATCTAAGGGGTCCCCCTTCGCCCCAAAAAAACTTTGAATGCCTCTAGGGGCAAAAGTATAATATGTGGCGAAAAACAAACTTCACCATTGGAATCAGCGTCCAAAACTGTACCCATGGACCAGTTTTTAAGAAAATCTAAGGGGGTCCGAATGTGATTCTGAAAGTGAATCTGAATGCCCTAGGGGCCAAAGTATAATATGTGGCGAAAAACAGACTTCACCATGGGAATCAGCGTCCAAAACTGTACACATGGACCAGTTTTTATGAAAATCTAAGGGGGTCCCCCTTCCCCCAAAACAACTTTGAATGCCTCTAGGGGCCAAAGTATAATATGTGGCGAAAAACAGACTTCACCGTTGGAATCAGCGTCCAAAACTGTACACATGGACCAGTTTTCATGAAAATCTAAGGGGGTCCCCCTTCGCCCCAAAAAACTTTAAATGTCTCTAGGGGCCAAAGTATAATATGTGGCGAAAAACAGACCTCACCATTGGAATCAGCGTCCAAAACTGTACCCATGGACCAGTTTTTATGAAAATCTAAGGGGGTCCCCCTTCGCCCCAAAAAACTTTGAATGCCTTTAGGGGCCAAAGTATAATATGTGGCGAAAAACAGACTTCACCATGGGAATCAGCGTCCAAAACTGTACACATGGACCAGTTTTTATGAAAATCTAAGGGGGTCCCCCTTCGCCCCTTCGCCCCAAAAAACTTTGAATGCCTCTAGGGGCCAAAGTATAATATGTGGCGAAAAACAGACTTCACCATTGGAATCAGCGTCCAAAACTGTACACATGGACCAGTTTTTATGAAAATCCAAGGGGGTCCCCCTTCTCCCAAAAATTTTTGAATGCCTCTAGGGGCCAAAGTATAATATGTGGCGAAAAACAGACTTCACCGTTGGAATCAGCGTCCAAAACTGTACACATAGACCAGTTTTTATGAAAATCTAAGGGGTCCCCCTTCGCCCCGAAAAAAAACTTTGAATGTTTCTAGGGGCAAAAGTATAATATGTGGCGAAAAACAGACTTCACCATTGGAATCAGCGTCCAAAACTGCACCCATGGACCAGTTTTTATGAAAATCTAAGGGGGTCCGAATGTGATTCTGAAAGTGAATCTGAATGCCCTAGGGGCCAAAGTATAATATGTGGCGAAAAACAGACTTCACCATGGGAATCAGCGTCCAAAACTGTACACATGGACCAGTTTTTATGAAAATCTAAGGGGGTCCCCCTTCCCCCAAAAAAACTTTGAATGCCTCTAGGGGCCAAAGTATAATATGTGGCGAAAAACAGACTTCACCGTTAGAATCAGCGTCCAAAACTGTACACATGGACCAGTTTTCATGAAAATCTAAGGGGGTCCCCCTTCGCCCCCAAAAAACTTTAAATGTCTCTAGGGGCCAAAGTATAATATGTGGCGAAAAACAGACTTCACCATTGGAATCAGCGTCCAAAACTGTACCCATGGACCAGTTTTTATGAAAATCTAAGGGGGTCCCCCTTCGCCCCAAAAAACTTTGAATGCCTCTAGGGGCCAAAGTATAATATGTGGCGAAAAAAAGACTTCACCATTGGAATCAGCGTCCAAAACTGTACACATGGACCAGTTTTTATGAAAATCCAAGGGGGTCCCCCTTCTCCCAAAAAACTTTGAATGCCTCTAGGGGCCAAAGTATAATATGTGGCGAAAAACAGACTTCACCGTTGGAATCAGCGTCCAAAACTGTACACATAGACCAGTTTTTATGAAAATCTAAGGGGTCCCCCTTCTCCCAAAAAAAACTTTGAATGCCTCTAGGGGCAAAAGTATAATATGTGGCGAAAAACAGACTTCACCATTGGAATCAGCGTGCAAAACTGTACCCATGGACCAGTTTTTATGAAAATCTAAGGGGGTCCGAATGTGATTCTGAAAGTGAATCTGAATGCCCTAGGGGCCAAAGTATAATATGTGGCGAAAAACAGACTTCACCATGGGAATCAGCGTCCAAAACTGTACACATGGACCAGTTTTTATGAAAATCTAAGGGGGTCCGAATGTGATTCTGAAAGTGAATCTGAATGCCCTAGGGGCCAAAGTATAATATGTGGCGAAAAACAGACTTCACCATGGGAATCAGCGTCCAAAACTGTACACATGGACCAGTTTTTATGAAAATCTAAGGGGGTCCCCCTTCCCCCAAAAAAACTTTGAATGCCTCTAGGGGCCAAAGTATAATATGTGGCGAAAAACAGACTTCACCGTTGGAATCAGCGTCCAAAACTGTACACATGGACCAGTTTTCATGAAAATCTAAGGGGGTCCCCCTTCGCCCCAAAAAAAACTTTAAATGTCTCTAGGGGCCAAAGTATAATATGTGGCGAAAAACAGACCTCACCATTGGAATCAGCGTCCAAAACTGTACCCATGGACCAGTTTTTATGAAAATCTAAGGGGGTCCCCCTTCGCCCCAAAAAACTTTGAATGCCTTTAGGGGCCAAAGTATAATATGTGGCGAAAAACAGACTTCACCATTGGAATCAGCGTCCAAAACTGTACACATGGACCAGTTTTTATGAAAATCCAAGGGGGTCCCCCTTCTCCCAAAAAACTTTGAATGCCTCTAGGGGCCAAAGTATAATATGTGGCGAAAAACAGACTTCACCGTTGGAATCAGCGTCCAAAACTGTACACATGGACCAGTTTTTATGAAAATCTAAGGGGGTCCCCCTTCGCCCCAAAAAACTTTGAATGCCTCTAGGGGCCAAAGTATAATATGTGGCGAAAAACAGACTTCACCATTGGAATCAGCGTCCAAAACTGTACCTATGGACCAGTTTTTATGAAAATCTAAGGGGGTCCGAATGTGATTCTGAAAGTGAATCTGAATCTGAGGCTGTCTTGACAGACGTCAAGTTTCAGCGAAATCGCCCCAGTAATTACCGAGTTACTGAAATGGGAACAAATTTGGCACCTCTTATTGTTGTATTTTGCACGTGCACGGGGGGTGACCCACATACATCGAGAGTATCCTATTTTGGGTAGAAGGGATGCTGCTACCCTACAAAAATTACCGCAAGTCAATCGCCCAAGCGGCTGCTGAGATATAAGCCTCTCAAAATCACTACTTTTGCAAAACAGCTTGAACACCCTTGACTTTTCACGTGGCACGTGCCACGACGGTCACTGAGATGTATCAAAAGTAGTCAATTACGGGGTAGAAGGGATGGGGCTACCCAACAAAAAAGACCGCAGGCCAATCGGTCCAGCGGTTGCTGAGATATAAGCCTCTCAAAAGCGTTACAGGCCGGGCCGGGCCGGGCCGGGCCGCTCATACCAGGGGCGTAGGCAGGGGGGGGGCCACTGGGCCATGGCCCCCCCCCTTGGGCGCCGAAGGCGCCCTTTGCGATTGGAGGGCGCCGAAGGCGCCCTCCAATCGCAAATGCAATTGTGATATAATCGAATCGAAAAACAATCGCGACTGGAGGGCGCCCTCCAATCGCGAATGTGTTTACAGGGAAAATACGGATGGAGGGCGCCTTCGGAGGACGCCCATTCCAAATACGCCCTCCAAATACGGTTGGAGGGCTCCCTCGGGCGCCCTCCAACCACATTTGTAGGCTGTAGCTCTCTAAGCGTAACGGTGGTCGCCTATGTAAGCCGCTGTCCCGTAAATAAGCGCCCTCTCACCCGAAGGCGCCCTCCTGTAGGTCGCCACCCTGCTACATATTGCCGCCCTTCTGCTGATCGGCGTCCTCATAATTATTGGCGCTCTCCTACCTATTGCGCCCTCATGTGAAATTTTCAAGGCCGCCTTTCTCCTTTTTGGCACCCTATTGTTCAGTGCCGCCCTCCTACCTATTGGTTCCCTAGTCCTTCCTGTTGAATGTTAATCGGGGCCCTTCTCTTATTGGCGCCCTCGTGTTGATCGCCGCCCTCCTAACCACTGGCACCCTCCTGTTGATCACCGCCCTCCTATCCACTGGTACCTTCCTGTTGACCAGCGCCCTCCGCACAGACGCCCTCCTGTTCGTGTCATCCTCTTGAGCAAAGGCGTCCTCCTCACCATTGCCACCCCCATTTTAATCGTCACCCTTCCGCTCATTAACGACTCCCAGTTGATGACCGCCCTCCCACCTATTGGCGACCTCTTGTTGATCGCCACCCTCCTATTGGTGCTCTCCTGTTCCTCGCCACCCTCTTACCTGGTGGCGCCCTCCTGTTGATTGTTGATCGGGGCCCTCCTACCTATTGGTGCCCTCCTGTTGATCGCTGCCCTTCTATCCATTGGCGCCCTCCTGCTGCTCGCCAACTTCCTACCTATCGGTGCCCTACTATCGAAACTCGGGATGTTGATCGGGGCTCTCCTACCTATTAGCGCCCTCCTGTGGATCGCAGCCCTTCTACCTATTGGCAACATCCGTTGATCGCTGCCCTCTTATCATTTATTTACTCCTTTGGCATGTTTTTCAACTTAGTCGTTCTATTGCACATAGTTGATGTCTTGCCTGTGAAAACTGCCACAAATGAACGTGCATTCAGCACAATGAATGAAGTACCTATACCTACCAAAACTATCTACGCTCTACGATGCATAAAACACGTCTTTGGTCTTAACGGATTGATCCTACTTTACGTGCATCATGGCATCTATATGGATTACGATTAAGTATTGTCAACAGGTTCGGCCGCAACAGCAGGCATCTGAAGTTTCGGTGATTGAAACTGGTTATGTGGGTACACTGTATGCATCTGTGAGAAGGCTATGAAGGCTGGTCTGATGTAATTTGGATGATGTTTACGCATCTCGCGCTCCGGTATCAATCCGATACGGTGATCTGGTGCGTAGATATGCCACCGCCAATAAACTTTTATACATCGACACCCATGAGCCAAGCTTTCTATACAGTTTGTGTGGCAGCGGCCCGACCAAACCTTAGGTATTTTTTACACCTTCAAATTTGGTAAAAGAGCGAGAGGAGCTTTGAACGGTGATCGTATAAAAGGCGTGCCTAAAAAGCGGAGGAAAAGGTTGTTTTCAAAAATTTCGCGCGCCTTCGGCGCAGCATTTCAAGAACACTTGACCTTTTGTGACCTGGAGTATAAAGAATACACACGATGCAAAATCAATGCAGCACGACCTATACGAGGTTACGCAAAAAAAAACTGGTGGCATGGTAAAAAACGCCTCCCACCCCCCCCCCCCCCCCACACACCCCGCTGAGCGATTTTTTATCTCGCGACCGTATGGCGCCCTCTTTGGGTGAGGTGGCGCCCTCCAAACCCTTGGCCCCCCCCTTCGCGATTTTCTAAATACGCCGCTGGCTCATACTGAGATTTTTCCGTTATATTGAAAAGACTCACTTCGCTCGCTGCGCTCGCTCGCTCGTAATCATAAAATATTTAAATTTTGGAGATTTCAAACTACATTACACAAGCTACAACTTACCTACAAACAAGCCTGATACCGATATTAATAGGATTAAGAATTACTTGTCATAATTACGGCGCGCCTACAACGCATTACGTATTTTGCCAATTGGCGTATTTTCACAGTGGAGGTGTTTAATACAATTATCGTTATCGTTTTATCGTGTATCGTTTCGTCACCACTGTTAAAAACAATTTTTGTTATGGCGTTTTATCGTTTTATCGCTATCGCTGTTAATTTTTTGAATTTTTTTTTATCGTTTATCGTTTATCGTTATCGCGAACCTTTCTTATCGTTTTATCGTTATCGCAGGTCCGAAAATTAGTTATCGCGGAAAGCACTGCCTAAATCGAATATTACCTACTTTATGACTAAATTTCTTCAGTGTTGGCTTTACAGTAAAGCAATCTTGGCTTTACTTCATTTGGCAGCACAACTAAATGATAGCGATGTCAGCGCACAAGTGACATATCTAGCGTACATCACCTGTGATTTTTAATGTTTCCTACCTGACCGCTTGGAACAGCGTGAGAGTTCCGGTTAGCACCTTGGTCCACTGGATGTGGTGCTTAACCCAATACCAACCAACCTACCTTTTTAATGTTCAATAATCGGCTTTTGACGGCTATCGCAAATTAGTTACTATAGCTCAACACTTTGATTGTACAGAAACATGTCCAAAGAAATTATAAACCGGCAGAAATACTATAATTCTAAAATAGGTGTAGTAATAAAGACGCTAACCTTTGCTTATACAATCCTTTTTCTTTGTCAAATGCTGCGTGAGCAGTACTGCTTTAATGCTGTAGTAGTTATTGAACAGCATTTCCAAGACGTGTTGATTACCAACATAGATATAAAGACATGAGGGCCATGTCTTTATTTCTATGATTACCAAGGCCATTTCAATTTGTTGATCTCTGGTTGATCTGTTGGCCATTTCCTGTGTTGATTTAAGTTTACTGAGCCATACCGTCCCTTTCCGTTCGTTATAATTCCTCTATATAGTATATACGGCCTTGATCATTTTTGTCGAAGACCCTCTTGAACCGCACACTGTTGCATTGATTGTGGATCTGAGAATGGGTAAAAAGAAGAAGCCCGGTAAGTTAATGTGTAGGTAATTTATCATTTTTATGGTCTGCTCAGCCCCACCTATACAATTTATTTAAAGTCCCTCAAAAATTATTGACCTTCACGTAACTTCATTGAGGCTGTACAAACATGGCACACTTTTAACTAAATAATGATGCATTTATGTTTTTTATGATTTATGAAGCATTGATATATAATAGTTTATGATTAGCTGATGACAGTAATACTAGAAGTATTAAGGTTAAAGTCTAAAGATGACAGGGGCAGATCTAGAACTTTCTGCCACCAGGCACCAAAAGCCAATGGTTGGGGAATGAGGGCGGCATGTTTTCCACCTACCTGGGGCACCAAAATGTATGATTGACTGGTGTCTTCAGTTAAAATTGTAGACAACTTCCTCTCTCTCCCTTCCTCTTATATTTTTTTTACAGTTATTGGGATGTTTATGGTGCAGTGGCACTGTGATTCAGGGCTTTACGGGGTGGCATATTTTTCCGGCTAGCGGCTTGAGCCCCCAAAGCCCCTCCCCAGGATCTGCCCTGAAAAATGAAGGAAGGAATACTCTTGTTTAAGTAGACACTGTGGAAGAGGGCCATGCCAGAGTGCTCAGCCACAGCCTACAAGTTACTATATTCCAAAAAGGGCCATAAGCATTTAGGAACCCAGTTCCAATTTCACTCACCTTGCCCTGTTTTCTGTTGCAGTTGTTGTGGATACGATGACCACGCTGGCGGCTGCAGTGCGGGACTCTGTCCCTTCGCCCACAGTCACCTCTTACAGCAGGGAGCGGGCGAGCTCCAGCACGACAGCCAAGAAGTCTCCCGAGGCTGACGCCGCCGCCCCCGCCGCCGAGTGTGACATGCAGGCGGCGCGTCACGAGGTGTTCCAGCTAGGCCTGGAGGGGATGTCTCGCGCGCGACGCCGCGACGCCCGCCGCCAGAAGCTGGTGCGTCTGGGCGCCAAGCCGCCGCCGCGCGAGGCCACCAACTACCGCCTGCTGATGGAGGAGGCTAAGAGGAAGCGCGTGGCGGAGAAACAGGAGCGGGAGACGCTGCGCAAGAGCGGCCTGGCGCTGCCCAACGTGGACCAACTCAAGGACTTTAAAAAGTTTAAGAAGCCTCGTAATAAGAATCGTGTTCGAGGGTTTGACGGCCAACCGGGCCGATTCCAGAAGGGTGTTCAGATTTTGCCGAGACGTGTGCGAAAGAGCTAGCCTTACCGGAAGTATTGACTATGTGGTGATCTTCATGATTCGCGTTCCATGAACTCACCTGTCTAGCTCCATGATAAGCCACAAAATACCCTTTTGTGGCTGGTCGTGACATGATGAAAACCAGGGATGCGGAGCCGTGGAAATTTCAGACGGCTCCGGCTCCGGCTGCGGCTCCGGAGAAAAAAATCGGCTCCGGCTCCGGCTCCGGCTCCGGGTGAAATGTTATGGCGGCTCCGGCTCCGGCTCCGGCTCCGAGTAAAATGGTCCGGCTCCGGCGGCTCCGGCTCCGACTCAGTACATCTCCTATGCAATCAATTAAATACGGGTGGAAGAAAAATTGGATTGGTACACGTAGCTTCTGTATTTGCATAACAACTAACAACTAAGGCTATTTTTCTCAACAGCACATGCAATCAGCGAACAGGGTATATAAGCACGTGGCGAAATGTTATGACTATACGGCCGCGTTACTCTATGCCATGACCGGCTCACCGCGTCCCCGCGCAAACGCACCTCGGAGAGAACTGGCAGAACAAAGGACTAGAAAGCATTGGAAAGGACATTGGAAACGCAGTCGCCACGAATCGGAGTTCACTGAACCATCTAAGCTGACACCCATCTCGGCTGCATTGGGGGTGGGGGGGGGGGTGGGGGGGAAGAGACGGTGCTGGGAGTCGCAGTCCACTGCACTGGCTTCAAAACAATGGCCGTCACCTGATGACCGGTCCTCATGTTCTGGGGATGCAGTAGACGTGGGGGGGGGGAGCAGACAGGAAGTTGATTGCGTACTGTGGGATGCTGGGGATATTCGGCTTTTTTCATTCACTTGATGGCCCATGACGTACTTACCATATGTTTTACTGCCTTATACTGTCAAACCGAACTACATAGGTCAATTATTTTTTTCCTCTTCAAAAAATAAAAAGGAGCCGGAGTCGCCCCCTTTTTTGGCGGCTCCGGCTCCGGCTCCGGCTCCAGGCTATATTGTTTCACGGCTCCGGCTCCGGCTCCGGCTCCGGGCAAAATATGCCGGCTCCGGCGGCTCCGGCTCCGACTCCGGCTCCGGCTCCGCATCCCTGATGAAAACTGATGTGCTGTCGTGACTTTACGTGTGCGGAATATATTTCTTGGCGATTCATTAGCGCACGTGTGATAGACAGCTATCAGCATTTCATATTTTCCGGTTTTAAGAGCATTTGATACTGCGATATTCAAAATTTGTTATTGAACTCCTCTCCGCTCCGCCACTCCGTTGTTGTGCTGCTTGTGCTTCTGGGTATTACACATATGTCGCACGTTGTGTTTGTAAACAGTGCCTGCTGTTTGTCTAAGTCTATGTCGTTGACAACTAGGCGTGGAGTCGATAAGTATGTGAAATAAAAGAAACGAGACATATGCTAAGCAGCTTGGAATTGAACAAACATTGTCTGGCGATAACACAGCATTGTCTTCATGGTGTGCATGCCCTACAGCACCATTTGCAGTTGCAATTATGATTAATACAGATCGGTTGAAAAAGGGTGGATCTCGCCGTGCCGTTTTTAGGGGAGCGCTCGACTCATGAATGATGTATCTAGCAAATTGTTGACGTGCAACCAGCCACTAAAACGGGAAAAGAAGGCCACGCAAGGCCTTTTTTCTCACCTCCGTCTCTGTCAGCTTGAATGGCACTACGTCAGAAGCAAGATCCCACTTTTCTTTAGAGATGCAGTGTTTTACCCTCTTGCCACCCGGAGAATAGGTATGTAAAGTTTCGCAATTCGCACCCAAGAATGCACTGCATTCGTTGCAGCTTGTCATGTTTGCTAGCAGGCTGGCACCAAGGGTTTGCCTGCATATTTGCCTCCGTTTGCCTATAGCCTTGGGGCTTGCAAGAATCAATGTGCTTAGCAGTTTGCCAATATTGCAGTGTTTTAGGAGAGGTATTACAAACAATATTATTCACAGACGGCAACGCTGCGTCGTCCTTTTCCGGTGGTTCGTACCCGTAAACAGCAGCCATGGTACGTAATTTCTATTTTATTTTTGATATCACGACTCGTTCAACGATGATTGAATATTTTTTTAATCAGCCAGGTGCTGTTTCACAAGTCAGCAACCCTTATTGTAGGAATACTGGATGGCTGACCACTCCCATGAATCTTCAAATCTTCCCCAATCTTGGCATATCAATATATGTTTTGCAGAAAATTTTAGTAAGGTATGCTTTTCATATGAATGGCTGCAATAAAAGGCCAGCAATTCCATTCCCAACCGGGTGTCTCCTGTTCTACTTCTTGTACAACGATGCACCGATACAGCAACTCAGCCTAACAGCGTCATGCTGTGCGCGGGAATGCAACACCCTAAGCAAAATGAAAATCTGCATCACGCTGTAGTTATTTTTTACCCCTAAGAACCCCTTCCGCCAACAAGATCTTGTGGAAATTGCTGTGCTATTTAGGCTGTTTTTTTTAGAATGTGTGCTTATAATCACTTCTAAAGTAATATTTTCAAGCAATATTATAGATGCTTTACTCTTTTGTGGACTCTTTAGCAGTGTTGCATGTGTTTTGCTATCTTCAAAGACATTTATGCCCTGTGTTGTTCTAAAATGGCTTGAGTTTTTTTTTAAAGAAAATATATCACTTTACATAGGGTTTTGAAGTGAAATAGCAGTTTTATGGTTAAAGCAGAGACTAGCAGAAATCAGGAGCTTTTATGACCCAATGGCAACAATCACCCTGTGCCAATATCTTAATTTCTCAAAACCAGTAGCTTAAGTAGAGCCCTGGACCCTGTTCACGGGCCCTGTGAGCGGTCGGACCGCACACAGCCTTGAAGCTCCGCCCACTGCGTCCCTACGTCAGCCTTCCGTCACCGCACACCGCACACGGCGATCGCTGTGGCCGGTCGGGACTGGCCACAGCGGACCGTCCACCGCACGCAGCCGTGACGTCAGAACCGCCTACCCATCCCCTACCCCCACGCCTGCTGGATGCACCGCACACACCGCACGCAGCAGTGTGCGGTGCCCGTGAACACCCCTCTGGTCTACTCCAAGCTCATTAACCTAACCATAACCTTAGCCTTAATCTTGACCAAAATAAGTACCTTACACACAAATGTGGTGCCTTATGGTAGAATTATGCCAAAAAGGCAGCTACCTCTGGCAGAGGCCAACATCAACTAATCAGCCTGCCGTTGGTTTGAAGTTTGATCTATGAGGACTATGATTATTGATTGGGCAACACCTAATAAGCCTCCTCTGCAAACACTGCTACCTAAGCCTCCACCTAAGGTAGAAAATGGTTGTTTTTGTATGAAAGTATTTTTAAAATTCCTTTTTCATTTATCATTTTAAGCACAAAAGTCAAACTGTAGGAAAAAACTTATTTGGGGAAATTGGTATAGTTACTTCAAGGAATGATATTCCATGAGTGTATGCCTTACTTTGATGCATGTCTAAAGCTATCCTGAAGTTTTGATTCAGGATAAGATGATTCATTCTATGGACCTTCTGGATGATCTGCTACCACTGCTATCCCTTGTCCTTGTTTTCCATCCTCTGAAACTGAAAACAACGCTTGTTAGTGCAGCAGACATGAATATAGGCAACTCATTTAGGTGGGATCACCTGATTTAACCCAATCTGAGCTGAGCCTACCAAACCTGGCCTAAACAACTTTTCCTTATCCTACAGCTTATTCCTACCAAACACTTCTACCCCTAGCAAAAGGCAAGGTGGAGTTTAGTCAGATTGGGTTGGGTTGGGTGTCCTCTCTTGCCTCTTGGGATGATCACAATATTTGGTGCAGAAATAGCTAATAAGCACCATTTTAAATTCACAATCAGGGCACGGGAAGCATGGAAAGGAACACAATTCTCACCCTTCAGTAATAGCATCCTTTCTCCTTGCCCCAATATGCATTGTTTGAACTGGAAAGCAGATACTGTGGTTTATGAAAGCTCAAGTTTGTGTGTGTGTGTGGGGGGGGGGATGCTGCCCATTTTGCAACAAAATTCATCCCATGCTAAGAATGACTTAGGAAAACACTAACTTGGCTGTTCTAGTAATGCCATTCAGTTATCAGTAGAATGCACGATATTTTCTTTTTGCCAATTGCTGACAGTTGCTCTCCTCCCCCGCAGTCGCTCGTCATTTCGCCCGAGTTCCAGCACATTCTGCGTATTATGAACGCCAACATTGACGGCAACACCAAGGTGATGTACGCCCTGACTGCCGTCAAGGGTGTTGGTCGTCGCTACGCCAACATCATCATCAAGAAGGCCGACATCGACCTCAACAAGCGTGCCGGAGAGCTGTCCGAAGAGGAGGTAAGACGCGGCGACGGCGATCACTCGACGGCGATCGGCGGTGATCGTCCGAGGGAGCGGTCCGCCGTGTTCTCGTTCAATGGGGAGCATTTAAAAAGGGTCGGTTAGCTTTTCTTGAATAACGCAAAGTAATTGAGCAAGTGAAGCTGGCTTTGACCAAACCCTTCTCCTGTAACTTGTCAAACATGAAATGTGTTGTTGCAGTCTGAACCTGAAGGGTTCAGTTCAGTTGAGATTTGAGAACTGATATCTGATGATAAAATACCTTGCAATGTCGATCATCATTTTGAACTTAGTGTAATCTTAGCTAATGAACGTTTCTTGGAACTGTATCGCCCGCCGTTTCTGCTGTGGGGAGGAGAGAATTTAGAGGGACTTCCCTTTTCGTATATCTTGCTGAAGATATCTTTAACCGTCTATTCGATTTCACGCCTCATGCTTCCTTGTGCCGTGATCACTGGCGAGGTTTATGATATAAACTATAATCCAGGTTTATAATATAAACTTGCTGGGAAAATAATCAGCCGAATGGAATATGCCAAAACGTGTGTGAACTATGCTATGTTAGTTAATAAATCGCTGCTGTAGCTGCCCTCCTCATTCCTGTTGTATTTCATCGACTGCCTACGAGTGTGGGTTTGTCTTCGTTATCGATCATTCGCCCCGCCCCCTCCTGGATATCTGTACTGCGAACTGACCCGACTGACGTGCCCACCGTCTCTCGCCTCAGGTCGAGAAGCTGGTGACCATCATGTCCAACCCGCGCCAGTACAAGGTGCCCGACTGGTTCCTCAACAGGCAGAAGGACCACACGGACGGCAAGTTCTCCCAGCTGCTTTCCACCCAGCTCGACTCCAAGCTGCGTGACGACCTCGAGCGGCTGAAGAAGATCCACGCGCACCGCGGTCTGCGTCATTATTACGGTCTGCGCGTGCGCGGACAGCACACCAAGACGACCGGCCGCCGCGGCCGCACCGTTGGTGTCAGCAAGAAGAAGTAGGGTGGAAATACACGGCCCGCGTGCGCGACAGAGTGTCTGTGTTGGTGGGGAGAGTGGGGGAGATGGAGAGGGGAAGTAGGTGGGGTGTTGGTGGGAAGAGTAGGGGCTAGGGAGGCGAGGTGGGGAAAAATACGTGAATGGCGCTTCCAGGGGCTTTGTGATGCCGTGGACTGAAAGGCAGCTGTGCAGTGTACACAAAGCACGTAAACAATTATACCGTTACACAGTTAATGGCACGCTACACCCCAGGTTTTTTTTTACAATCAAGGCCCATAGACAAGTTTTACATGAGAGGGCGTCCTTTTCGTCGCAACGTTAGTACAACGATAGTGTATACCTATCGTTCGTTATATAATCTCGGAGCCTGAGCTTGAAAGACAGGGAAGGTAAGAGAGCATATAGTCATGACGGTCAGAATCCATCATATATTCCAAACATCACGCTTAGTTCACAACGTATTTCACATTTCATAAGACACGACGATGTATCAATCGTAACCACAGTGCAGCTGGGCAAGCGACCCCCGCGCAAAACATCCTCACTCGTCAACAGCAAAACCACTCGTCCAAGAGACACGCCATCTTTTAGACACCCAATCAACAGCAGGATGCCAGCAGACTGGCCCACACAGCCAGGGTCTCAGCAATACTGACGAAGCGGGCTGAACCCAATGGGGTACGTAACCTCTGCTTTCCCCTGTCTGCCCCCAGTTACCGCTCGTGGATGGACAATGGGAATGCCCAGTAACGGGGACTGCGTGATAGGTGGGGCTGGGATGAGGCCCTCAGATACATGCCTTCATCGTCATCAGCCTTGCCCGAGATGGAAGAAACATTCCAACGATCTCATGTGATTCCGAGAACGCTTACGGCCCGACTCCTGGTGGACTTGCTTCCCGTGGACACCATCATCCACCCGAGCCTTGTCACGTGGCACATAACCCTGCCTTTCCACGCTCGGCGGACCCGATCACGTGACCTTGCTCCATGCCTCGCCTCCCTTTGACACGATCACGTATTCCTCTGTTTCTTTTTGCGCGGTTTTCGCACCACGCCAGCGCCACCGTCCAGCCCGCTCTGGAACTCTGAAATGTCGGTCGGCTGCGGGATTCGAACTCGCGGCCGCACGGCCCCGTCGCTTGCCGAACGCTTCTCACCGCTGAAACAAACAGATCGTGATCAGTAAAGGTTAACAGATCATATCTGAATGCAGCATAATCCTTGCATAACCGGCTTCCAGCAAAATCCTGTACCCTGGTTTGATATTAGCCATACGTAGTGGCTAAGAAGGCAGTATGCAATACGCATCAATTTACCGTAACCAAAACACATCATCCCCTACTCTTTGATGCCACTAACCAGCAAAACCCTTTTCCCTCATACGAGGGAACAGCATACCCAACCTTCTTCCCTCCCAGCCAGTACCGCCCATCCTTGTTTACCGTTTGCCGAGTCTGGCTGCCGCGGGGTCTCTGGACTGATCGCCGCGCCACCGTCCCAGCGCCGTGGGCGTCTCCCTCAGACACAGACTCTTGGCGTAGTGGCCCAGGTGGAGGGTCTTCACCGATAGCATGGCCTTCATCTCGGCCGGGTAGGTGGCGTATGCCCGCGTTAGAGATGTGAACGCTGTGGGCGGAGGGTGGGGGGGGTGAGACGGATAGCTCGCACGGAACCACATGTTATCTTCTTCATCCCACCGTCCGCTTTATCTCATACCGCTCATCATATTCTGATTTCCCGCTGTCTATTTTGCATGTAACCCCCTCCGCCTTGCTCCTTCATAAATCGCATTTGATTCTATCGACCCGGAGCTCAATCCATATCGCATGACACCTCCAGTCCACCGACACGACCATTCCATCGTACAAGAAACCTACCATCCGACTCGTTCCGTTGACTGTACCGAAAATAATCTCAATTCCTTCTCCACTTAAAGCTGCGTGTAATTCCCCATCTTCCAGAACCGCCCTTCCCTGCGTGTAATCTCATTCCCACCAACCCCCGCTAGTTTCATATTTAGTAATCCCTCCCACTCCCAAAACCCGCTCCAAACCACGAAAGCACCGTCCCTCCCACCATCCCCCGACCCATTCCCTACCTCGTCTGGCCATATCGGCCAGTTGTCTGTCATGGGCCACCGTTTCCTCCATGTGAAGCTGCAGCTGAGTGGCCGCCTCCTCCAGGCTGGTGGGACGACCGCCGGCGCGCGACGCCGCCAGGGGAGACAGCAGGGTCTCTAGGCTCATGTCTGATACACTGAGCGGGGGAGGGGGAAAGGTCAGAGGGTGGGTCTGGGGGGGGGGGGGAGGCCCGGGGCGACAGCAGGGTCTTGCAAGGCAGATACGTGGTAGAGTTTAAAAGTAGGCGAAACATGAACTGAACAATTAAAACATGAAAATCGAAACCTAACAGGACAAATTTCCAAAGTTTGCATACCATGAATGTTGTCAGTCAACACGTTTGTTGTAAATGTACACATCAAACATATTCGCTATGCCAGACTGACTTGACCTTAAACTGTCGCACCTTTCCGTCCGACCAACGTAAGATCGCCGTCCCTCAGAATATCCCCTTCTTCCCCTCTCGCCCTGACCGACCAGGGCCTGATACAAATATCCATCCCTTCCAAACAGATCTCTCCGCCAGGCCAGCCAAACCACCTACCCGCCGCACTAACCTCAATCCGCCCTCCCTCAGCAGTTCTACCAGCCCCGTCTCTGCCGGAGTCAGCAGGGCCAGCGCGGCCCCCGTGCCTCCGGCGCGGGCCGTCCGTCCCACACGGTGTACATAGTCGGCCGACCGACAGGGAGGGGTGTACTGGACGATCCAGTGCACGTGCGGCAGGTCCACGCCACGTGCCGCCACGTCCTGACACACGTGTGGGGAGGGGGGGGGGGGTGAGTTAGATACTGGGAACCTTCAAACAGCATCATATACAGCGGCATATACAGCATCATATATATCATATTATCATATAGCGGCGATGAATTATTTAGCGTGATGGTATCATTTACCGCGAGCCAGCAATTCAGTAAAACATTTAACATGCGGCGATGGATAACACATCTAACAGTAAAACAGGAATGACAGCGATGTCACTGTTTCCGCCAAAAAAAATGCAGAAATAACGTTGATCAAGTGCAGATGGAGCGCGGTCCTTACCGTACAGATGAGGAGTCCGGAGCGAGCCTTTCGGAACTCTGTGAACACTCCAGTCCGGTCCTGAAACATGGACACCAACAGTGTTTGTGAGGCGTGAGACAGTTATAAACCACACAATACGGTATCCGTGAATTACAAATTCAACGGGTCATTGTAAACCATTGTCACCCAAGACAGTGTCAGGGGTCAGCTAGAGGCATGGCTATCCAGCCTCTTCTAACACACATACTTTAATAAATTTGAATTTCCTCCATACCAGCTCTATCCAATGCCCAGGTCCCATCATACCAGCTCAGTACATTCGTACCGTACCCTATCGCCCGCGTACCGTACCGTTTGCGGCATGTTGCCGTGCAGTTTGCAGATCTTGAGGTCGGTCAGACCGCGGCCGGGCAGGCAGGCTCCGAACAGGGCGCAGTGGTAGTCCACCATGTCGTTTGTGTTCATAAACACTATCATCTTGGACTCATCTCGAGTCTGAGGTGAGGGGAGGACATACAATGTCATTGCGAGAGATATGTGACAAGGAGTATTTAGCATTTGTAACATACTTGTAATTCTTCGAGGTAATATTAGACGACTCAACGAAATCCAGCGAGAGAAAATAAATGGAGAGCAAGATGGGCCTAACGAGGGAAAAAGGTTACCTTACGAGCAATACAAAAATACTATTACTTTTACAGGTAATTCGTGGACCCAGTCCTACGAAGGACGCTGACAGAAAAAAAATGAATGTCCGATACAAAAGAAAACTTCAAGCTCGGTCTCTATTCATGAGAACTCTTACTCACAGAGCATTTCCAGAGGACGAACGATGCCAGCGCCACCATACGGAGTTTGGCAGGAACTACCGCCACAAACTGGCGGAGCTGACCGGGAGTCACTAGTTCGCCTTCCGGCCGAGAGGTGTCACCACCGTCCGACGAGGCGTCGATGAAGGTGGGGTCCGTGAGGCTCAGACCTGCAAGGTATCGGGCAAAGTAGGTGTCAGAGAATGACTCCCGGGTCAGAAGTCATTAAATCGAGCAACAAACTGCAGAAAACAAACTGTTTATAATGAAACTTAAAGGCCAAAAAATAAATTATCGATGAAGAAACAAATTACGACTGACCTCGACATCACTGACCCTGAAGTTTAAAAATCGCCAATTTGAGTTCCGACGAAACCTGTCCTCATCAAGCCCATCATTAGCATCTACAGCATACGTGTTAACTCAGAGGCCAATAAAGGATCCGTTTTGTCCCTTCTACACCGCACAATGCTCCCAATCCCCTAGTTTCCTCACCTGCCAGTTTCTGTACCCGATCATCCAGAGTCGCCGACAGCAGTACGGTCTGCAGGGGACCCGAGGTCCGCGGGGCGCGCTGCTCCAGTACCGCCTCCACGATACTGGCGCAGAGGGACAGGTAGTGGCGCGGTCAGACGGGAAGACGGAAGGGCAGACAGCGCACGGGGGGTGTTAAAAACGCGAGAGTGGACGTGCGACTGACACGCTCACTTAAAACCCCACTTCGATTCATTCCAGCTCCTGACACACATATTCATTAGACCGGATGCTAAAATTTCCATTAAATTTCCGGGTCTGCATAGCTTTCATGAAAGCCTCTGTGCCAAAATTTTAGTTCGACACCAACCGTTGAACCCTGGTTGAACCCATCCTGGTTCCAAGTTCCAACATTTCAACTCCACATCATCTGGTCCCAACAACATCCACCATCCTACCATCACCAACCGTGTTCCCGCATCCACTGTCCTTCTGACAAAACTCTACACCTTACATTCTACCACCACCCACCATGCCTCGTTAGTCGTTACCCACCTCCTAACGTGTTTCTCGTATCCCATATCGAGCAGTAGATCGGCCTCGTCCAGAACCAGCCACCGCAGCGCTCCTAGACGGAGGTTCCTCGAGCTCGCGATGTGCGCCAGCAGTCGGCCCGGTGTGGCTACGAGAAGGTTCAGACCGCGGCGGAGACGACGCTTCTCTGCCAGAGTTTTCTCGCCGCCAGTCAGGTAACCGGGAACGAGACGAACGAATGCCTGCCGGGTCGGGTCAGGTCAGGTCAGGTGGAGATCAGCTTAGCCCTTCTCACATCAGATCAGGTAGCTAGACATCACAGTGTTAAAGCGCCAGGTCAAATAGGGGCAGGTTACCAGGCGTTCAGTGCACGAAAACCTATTAGATAAGGTTAGGTAAGGTCATTTAGCAGGGTCAGGTCAAGTCGATTTGCCGGCACGTTCCCATCGCCCTCAAATGGCTAGCACGTCACAAAATGAGACCATCATGGCATATGGAAACATACAAGCCCGATAACGCCCACACTGTCGCCAGTTTTGCTAATAGACTACATCGCTAGCATAATATGACATGCATCGCTGAGCGAAAGGTCACTACAACGTTATGCTATGAATATTTTAGGACCGTCTCGGACTCTCGAATCCCATGTGAAATATTTTCAAATAACTAATTAACAACAGCGATAAGAAGAATGTTCCGACCCGTGCAAAGGCCGCGCTACAGCACAAACGTCGGTTGGGAAAATGAGCATTAAAATGGATGGCTAAAATTGAGCGCTACCGCAAATCTGGAATAACTACAACACTTGGCTGCATTATCTGGTTTGGACAATGGCACGCGGGACTGTCGTTTCCCAGTTATATAAGCCAGAAAGTTCGGAAGGCTGTTTCGAGACATATATCGTGTGAGCGTAGCCACATACAGTGGTTCGCAACACTGAATGGATGTCATTCCACCAGCGGTTTGTTCAGTTGGCGGTAAAGCGACAAAGGTGTGACACTGAACTTCACAAGGGCTGAGTTTTCTATATAGATGGTGGGATAGGTTACAGTCGGCTTCGAGCATTACCTTTGTGAGCCCAATCAATTTCTGTTGGTTTAGAACGCAGCACTGAATTGAAAGATCTCCTCCCATTCAAGCTAGTAGAGTCGCCTTTTGTGAAGCGAGTTTTAGAAGTTCAGGAATGCCCGATTAAAGAAACGCTGCATGGCAACGTCGCAGGGTCGTAGGGTCCCGGATCCCAGGGGGGGGGGGGGTCAGGACCTTGTCGTAGATATCACCCCGACGACGCCGTTGCGTCAGTGTGGTTTCCATGGTAACGGGATAAACAACTTCAGTCGGGAACAGCTTGGAGTATAACAGGTGTTAAACGGAGAAGCTACGTTGAAATACTTCAAAAGGCTTCGAACAATGGCTTTAACCCACCAACTACTCCCACTAGCAAGGTTCAATGAACCCTGTCAGGGTACTGACACTTGCATAGTTGAATGACGTTGAAATAAAGCGCGTAGCACCATTCAAAGTTAATTATTTTCCAACGAGTATGAACATAAAGGTATTACCTTCATGAGTTGTGCGGCGCAATTGTAGGTCTGCAGTGCCAGCTCGCGCGTGGGTACCACAATCAAAGCGTACAGCCCCGACTCCCGAGTCACCGGAGGCTCGATCGCCTGCAAACCCTGCAAATAAACAAACAAGTCAGAAAACTTGCCGATAAACGCAAAAGCGCGCCACAGATTTAAAAGACAAACAGGTCAAGAGTCATGGAAACACCCTGCTGACAATCCATGCATAAAACATCGCTTACAGGTCTTGTCGATAAGATTATCATGTGGGAAGAACCTTGTGATAAAAGCATATCACAGTCTTACCAGTATAATGCCAATATATTTCATAAAACTTGGAAAAATATGTAAGCATATCACAGACGTGTGAAGTGTCAAACATGCCACAGAAAGACATCAGGCTCTGCCATACAAACATATTGGGCCCTGCGCTCCAGTGAAACATTTGAAGCTCTTGTCTGAAAATCATTATGTAATGTTATTTAGTACATGCATCAAACATCACATAACGTCATAAAATATGAAAGCAATTACGCTTATGGACATAGAAGTAAGTCAATTGCCTGGATTGTTGGCTTCCCATCCAGTAGGATGACAAAACAATAGTGCCGACTTGTTCATTTCCAAATCATTTTTTTAAAAAGCATCAAGCTGGTGGTTGTTGGTAAACCATATATTTATTTTTACACACTTTGCGTGCATTAAAACATCCCAATAAAATGCAGTTAACACATGATAATCATAATACAACTCGCCATCCTTCACTCGCCAGAAATATGCACGATAGTCAAGTGGTTTACAGCAGGTAAATCACTCCCAACCGAAAGACAAAGCTAAGCTCAATCGGTCATCATCAATGCGCTGTCATGAATATCGCACGCAAAGACCCGTCCTATTCCCATAGGTAATGCTAACTGACACAAGAAACTGCCAGACGAATGAGAGTAAACCGTTAAAAAGCAGTGAGGAAAAAACTTCAGTAATGGCTGTAGCGAAGTTGTACGAGCATGAAAACGAGGAAATGAATCGCTACAACAGAACACTAATCAATGAAACCGATAAAACAAAGTTCCAGCTATATCACAATAAACATTGCAGTTTGCGCGATAAAACCCCCTTATGACAATGCGTAATTGGGATATTAACGGTGCATATGTTTGTATTAACATTGGCATACAGCAGAGGCCAAATAAGCCACAATTTTTTTGTCGCATCGCAGCGTAAAACGCATAACAGGTACAATGATAATGTGATAACACCATGAACATTTAGCCTGTTTGCTTTGATCTACTGATGCGTATTGTCATTGTAACACGTGCTAACATCCTCAAACTATGGTGCACATAAAGGCACTGTCGTCTATTAGACGCATATACTAACGCTCAGTGCATAATATTATTATAAAGCTTCAAAGCTTATTTTATAGGTATATTTTATAGGTACTTAAACTCTAGCTAAACTCTTATCACATGACAACCTTTGCAGCGACTCCTTGTTCCACCTAGCCTGACCTAACCTAGCCTAGAGTTACTCAGTAGCCAGCTTGTAACATTTTGGTGAAATAGTTATATACTTGGGAGTGACTATACATACGTAGGTAGTGCTCTCCTCGAATGCTTGATTTGTATAGGTTGATCGCAGGACTTGTCCATTGAAAACAGCCACTGAAACCCTTGCAAAACAAGGAAGTTCCAAGTAAAAAGAGTGCGGGATCGCTGCATATCAACTGCAAAAGTTGCAGCCTTTCCCCATTGTGATTAAATGTTACTTGAAAGCCTCCGTGGGGGCCAAAGAAAGCTACGCGATTCCCATCATTAGCAGCTACCCTTCCCAAGATCACACACCATTCCCCTCTTCTGGCATGGCCATAAGACCAACTTGGCAAAAAGGTGTCAAATTCCGAGTAGCCCCCCCCCCCCCTCCTTCAACGCTCACGGCACGTCCCGTTTCCCCTTTTCACTCCACGGCTCGAAAAGCTCTTACTTCAAATTTCCGTCTAGAAGTTCATCAGGACTCCCACCTGATCCCAAGTAAGGATCCTTTAGGTCTTCCACTCCCCCTAAAAAATTCACTGACAGCCCCACCTCCCAGAGTCCGCCCTTACTTCCTGAAGGTTCTACAACTCCCTTTCCCTCCCCCCTATTCCTTACCACAGTTCCTTTACGCTTTTAACTCCCTTCTCCAACTCCTGTACGTCGCCCACTCCTTCCCTACACCCCTTAAATGTTCACTCTTTCTCCCCACAGCTCCTACACACCCCTACTCCTTCCCAAAGCCCTCCAGGCCCCATCCTCCTCCTCCTCTACACAGCTCTTCACCTTCCCATCCTCCTTCCTAAGGCTCAATACTGCCGGACACTGAGTTAGCCAGCGGCTCAACACGGGCCGATCCCACCTTCCGCGCTGGCTCCCTCGCAGATCCCATCGAGCGGTAAAAGAACACCACCACCGCGTACCAGTACCACTGAACGCCCACCCAGAGCAGCGACAGCACAGCCAGGACGATCGGCGCCGCAAAACCGTTGGAGATGGTCGCAATCAATTGGTACAGGTTACCTATGGTGCTGAGGGTGAGCATGATTCCGTGCAATATCATCCAGGTGAGCACTAGACATTCACTGGCCGTCTGCACGCCGTAAATCAGCAGAGCGCTGGCAATCAGCATCAGCACGGACATGATCAGCGCAATCCAGAGCAGTGCGCTGAGGGCAAATAGCAGAGCCACTGCGATGCCGAAGTCGACCTTCCCGGGCAGCAGAGGACGCAGCAGAATAGCTGGACCGATAGCCAGAAATATGATTGTAAGAAGAATGCCGAGCGCACTGACGATGAAGTGTGTGATGCCAATGGCTAAGGAACCTCGGCGTAGGTCCAGCCAGCCACAACAGGTAGTCAGCGCCATGACTGACAGAGGGAGGGCTGTAGTGTAGTGGAATCGGCTGAGAGATCCGTCAACCGGGGTGAGGGTTGGAGAACAGCTAAACGTTGGTTTGATAGTCAGGCTGGAGCTGGTTGAAGTCGGTGGTAACAAGGCACGGATCACACCCGAGCGAAGCCGATGATGGTTTTAGATAAAGTAACGTCGTTACGTCGTTTTCTCAGAGGTCAGGCTTGAAAATCAAAGTTCAGTGGCGTTTCCGTTCAAATACTGCTCGCTCAGGATCTATCTGACGCTCTAGCAGCACTGTAGCTCCACTTTTGATCCCCACCGCGATCCGACCCGCCTCAGATGGTCTTCAAAAATCACCGGCGACTCTTCCCTCCGGTGATTCAGGCCCAAACTCCACAGCGCCGAGGAGAGACGGCAGATCTTATAATGGGATCTGGACGTTCCGTGGTGCCCATTGGTGCCTGGATCGCAGCCGCTGCTTGTCGAAGACAGAGGCGGGGGTCTAGCCTCCAACGCGTCCCACAGAGCGGGCACCTTGGCACCGCTCGCCACACGAAGACGGGCCGGCAAGTGACCGACTTGATGGCCCGGTGCTACCAGCGGGACCGACGTAAAACTGCTGCGCAGAACGGTCTGTGGGGTAGGCGTCGGCATGGGACCGCGCTGAGGTTTGGTATTGAGCGAGTCTTTAGGCTAAAAATGGGTCCACTTAAAGTATTTCATTAATAAGTTCTTGTGAGGTTGCCAAGCGTCATGGTTTGTAAGGGTTGTGCTGAAGCGGTATGAACTTCAAGAACAGCTCAAGACTGATGATTGAGCTATCTCTTCACCGATAGTACAAAAAAACTCAAAGCGATCTGCTTATCTTCATATTTTGCGCATTTTCTGTGCAATGCTTAAAACAAAAAACAAATTTCGTCCTCGTACCAGTTACTAGGGACACACTGCACAACGCACACTGTACAATGCACAACCTGTAAAGCGAATATGACGCAGTATGTGAATAATATAAATGGCAAACGCCCGAATGTGCCTCTTATTATTGATTCCACTCCAAACTTCGCTGCAGTGTCGCCTCTTATCATTACCTTGCAATGCTACAACGACAGGGATCGGACGTGCACGTTACCTAGGGTCCTATAATGGAAAATAATATGCCGGCGTCCTGGCATTGCCAGTGTGGTGGAATGCAACACATGTCCACATCAAAGGCACTGCATCACTACATCACATGGCATAACATATATCAGGCAGTGTTAGGCCAGCGTTTTCCCGCTTCCCGTCTATAAACTAACTACATGCACGTCCTCCACCCACCTGGCTGTATGACCGGCAGAAGATAAACCAGCGTTTTTCCGCTTCCCGTCTATAAAAAAACTACTACAGGCACGTCCTCCACCCACCTGTATGACCGGCAGAAGATAGGCCAGCGTTTTGCCACTTCCCGTCTATAAACTACTACAGGCACGCCCTCCACCCACCTGTATGACCGGCAGAAGATAGGCCAGCGTTTTGCCGCTTCCCGTCTATAAACTAGCTACAGGCACGTCCTCCACCCACCTGTATGACCGGCAGAAGACAGGCCAGCGTTTTTCCGCTTCCCGTCTATAAACTACTACAGGCACGTCCTCCACCCACCTGTATGACCGGCAGAAGATAGGCCAGCGTTTTGCCACTTCCCGTCTATAAACTAACTACATGCACGTCCTCCACCCACCTGTATGACCGGCAGAAGATAGGCCAGCGTTTTGCCGCTACCCGTCTGTGACCGGACCAGGCAGTCACCGCCGGCCAGCACAACGGGTAGCGCCCTCTGCTGGACGCGGGTCATCTCCGCACCGCCCAGCGCCTTCGTCACGTTGGCCACCTGAAAAAATTATTGGAGTCAAGTTGGAGTATGATGATTTGGGGGTTTTCGGGGAGCCCGGACGGCCGAGGCCATCGGCGCCCAAAAGCTGATTTTTGCGATTTATCTAAACTCTGGTCAAAGATTGGACGATGCTCAAAGAGTTTCGGCATCCCTACAAAATGTCACATCATGTAAGATACAAATGTGCAAAATGTATGAGGGCACACAAACAGACGCTCGTTCTACTACAGTTTTTCGCCCGTTAGTTGCCCCATTTCGTTCTCACCAAGTGTGGATGCAGCTGAAGATCGGAAAAGTTCTCTCCTGAGAACACATCCGGCTGAGAAGGTTCACTGGTCTCCGGCAGACCAAGCTCCGGTACCTCAGGGTTGTGTGAGAACAAAGACGCATAAAACGGCTTGTTGTCGGCGGGCTTCGGGCGTCCGCCATCTTGCTTATCCTCTGGGGACTTTTTCTTCTTCTTCAGGGAGGCCTTGAGGCGGTCCTTTTTGCGCTGCAGGGAGTCAGGTGAGGCAGAGGTTGACACTGCAGATTTGGAGGGCGTCTCTGATGAGCCCCAGGACGAGGGAGCCTTGGGCACCTTCTGAAAAAGAAATGGCGAAACGTAAATCAGCTGCACGATTATCAGACGTTGGGGTATCGTTGGTTGGGTGAAGGGAGCAAGAAACGATGGCTAGTAAGCACGTTAATTTCGAGAAAAAAAAACAACGATGCCCATTGCCCATTGGTAGCGCCAAAACAGAACCAGAAGCGAACGAAAAATAAAATGGAAGCAGCCCCATTTCTACAATAACATTGTTCCCTACAGGAAAAGCGTCCAAAAGGTCATATTCGTTACCTTTTCCAATCAAGATCGTACAGACAAAGCGTCAAATGTGCCAATGTATATCTTATAACCGTGCTTAGTTGCAACACGCAGGTCGATCGATGAGCGTTTATTACTGGAGTTCGACACGTTCAGATAAAAAGCAGAAAACGACGCTCGCTCGACTTCAGACGGGTAGGCAGTAGGCACGCATACGTCAAGCATTGCATTAAAAACACTTTTTTACATTACATGAAGCGAAAAAAGCAATGTCAACTTGTGAATGGAAAAGTTATAATCGAAGCACGAGGACTGGCTTCAGCAATTGAGCGACATCACCGAGTTTGTTAGACGTTATAATAGGCCACTGTTGAAACTTGACATCATTCAACAGATCAGGCAAACTGATTGAACACGGTATTCCAGGGACACTGGACAATTTATTACAAAACAAAGGGGAATGGACGACAGTTTCTCAGCCAATTAATTGATGAGTTTTAAACGATAGACTATAATACCAACTCGAGCTGACAAAGTTCGAAAACTATAACAAAATAAGGACCATGATGGGTTCAATGTTTCCCAACTGACTGTTCAGGAATGGTACATGACACGCGAAAAACGGGTCTAAGAAGCAAGGACAGAAATATATCTGCGATCATTATTTCTGAACTTGCAACTCTCATCTCATCGCATTTCAGACCCATCGCACCGCCTGCGCTCCCCGCCCACCTCATCCTCCCTCGGTTCCACCACACTCTCCCGTCACTGTGCAGTGGCTGCCGCCTCAGGGGTCCCCGGCGCCGGCAGCACATCATAATGCTTGTGCTCGGCCCGCCACGGGTGCGGCCGGTCGCAGAGCTTCTCGCGCAGGCAGCGCTCCAGCCTCTCCTGATACTCCTGCTCCTGCTGCGCGCAGGCCGCCGCCAGTCGCCGCTCCTCCTCCACTCTCTCCTGCTCCTGACGGCGCCGGTACTCGCTCTGCGCCCGCAGGTCAGCCGCGTGCTCACGCTCCGCCTCACGGAGCCGCTCGAGACGCTCCTCTTCGAGCTGCTGCAGTCGCTCCAGCTCACGCGCTAGTTGTTCATGATAAGCGCGATCCTGGGCGCGTTCCTCACGCGCGCGCCGCAGCCGGGCCTCTACCTGTCCGCGCCGGATGTCGATGGTCTCCTGGAGGAGGCACTGACGGCGCCGGCGTTCCGCCAGCCACTCCTCGCGCTGTCGTTGGTAGACGGCCTCAGCCTCCTGCTGCACCAGCTGTTCCACCTCCTGTTCAGCTCGCTGTTCATCCAGCCGCGCTTGGCGCAGGTAGGTTAGATAGGCGTCCATACCGCGAGCGTGCGCCACGCGCCGCTCCGCCTCGGCAGCCGTCTCACGAGCGCAGTCTTCATTATCACGCGCGCAGATCTCTCGCTCGGCTTCCAAATCGCGGCGTCGTTCCTCCTCGGCGACGCGGCGTCGCTCGGCCATATCGGCGAGCATCTCGGCACGGCAGCGGCGGTCCTGCTCGCGGCGCCGCCGGGCATCTTCTTCCTCCTCGACACGCATTTTGGCCAGCCGCTCGGACAATTCGGCTGCCTCACGCGCGTTCTCTTCTCGCTCGCGTACCGCGGCGCTCTGGCGTGCCTGCTGCTGCTTGTTGAGAACCTCCATACGCATGCGCTCTGCTTGTTTAGCGTCATTGACATGCGCGGCTGCTTCACGATGGAAAGCACGAACGTCCTCCTCCAGTATCTGTTGATGCAGTGCCTCCTGACTGGCCTCTTCGGCACGCAGCGCGCGCTGTTCGGCCAGCTGCGCGTCCCGATCTCGGCGCACCTCCTGTGCGTGCTGATAACTAACGGCCGCACGCAGTTCGTCGCAGCCCAGTCGCCACTGGTAGTCGTACATCTTCTCGGCGAACTCACGTCGCTCTCGCTCGCGCGCTCCGCGGAGCTCAGCCAGCTGTCGGCGCATCTCCTCTCGCCTCTGGTCCGCCGTCTGCACCGGCTGCGTCAGCTCCGCTTCCAGCGCCGCCTCCTCGCGCTCCAACTTCTCACGGAGTTTACAGCGGCGCGCGTACAGCATGTCATCACGACAGCCGGACTGCTGCAGCGTGCGAGCGCGGCCTGAGGCATCAACTCGCTTCAGGTCAGAGCGGTCCTCCCAGGCGCGGCGCGCGGCCTGTCGGTGCAGGACGGACACTTGCCGGTCGAACTGCTGCTGTTTGAATTCCTTCTCGCGGCGGGCGGCGTACAACTGTTCGCCATGCAGCTCGTGGCGAGCCGAGCGGCCCACCGGACTCATGGCCTCCGAAGTTGTGATCGGTCAGCGCCAGGCCACAAACGGAGATCGTTGGCACAAGTTCAGCACGTAGATAAGAACCACCACTGCTTGGTCGAGCCTCTTTCGTTCAAAATAAGCGCCGATGTTCGAATTCGTGAGTCGTTCAGCTCAGACAAGTCGTTTCAGATCGTAAGCATCGTATCTTCTTGTTCAATCCTCCGGTAATCCACCACTGATGATTCGTAGATAAATGTCGATCGATCGAGATGGTCGTAGCGGCGTAGAGCGGCACACACGGTCGCAGCTGTCGCGGGCCCGTCTCTGGACTATCGTTGCCGATCGTTGCTGTCGTGAGCGCTCAGAGTCTCATCGGAGGTCGCTGGCGTGGTCGATTTTCGGTATCAGTAGACAGGGGCACGGGCTATACTGCTGGGGGTCCGCCGACTGTGCTCAAGCGCTGCGTTTGATCGATGGGTACCGCACGGAGTCGTCATAGAACAGGGAAACTTGTTTGATCGATGATCATTAACGACTGTCACAATGTTGAATGCCGCTTTGCAAAATGTCGGACATCCAAACATGTATTGCACACTTTGTTGTACGCAGCCAGCATGCATATTGCATATTTATTAGCAATCGGCAAAATGGTGACGAACAACTTCGATAAGTAATTCACATAAATGACCCTAAATGTATTTTAGTGCTGGATTCAGATTACCGCAATACTCAGTTTAATCCGATGCGAAAATTTTCGACAGTGATGAAAAGGTGTGGCGTCTTTCTATTATTAAAATGATTAAAACACCAGCTTAATTTATAAGTTTCGGGAGCTTTCGAAAGTTCTCGAAACTAATAAATGAATCTGGTGTTTTAAACATTTTAAGAATAGTGTCTCTGTCAAAGCTAAACAATAACATTTATCGCTACATTATGGTGTCTTTCCATTGGGTTATACGTTTTAATAAAAAGGCATGATGTTGGGGCAGAAGTGTACAAGAATTCAGCCCTTGTATTTCAGATCATCTCCTTTATTTGTCTCTAGGATAGCCGATAACAAGCAAAATTAGCAATCAACGCCGCTGACTTGCGGCGCGGCGGCCAGCTCACGATACGACGCTATGCGGTACAGCCTACCACTTCAGGCAGTTACCACTAGAGCCATCTAGCGACAGATTAGGAAGCTGACGTTCCATCGCTCGCAGCCGGAATTCGTCGTCGGTTCAGCTCCGCAAACCACTTTGTTTCGAAAGTCAAGTGAAGAAAAGGAATTGGATAATGCATTTTTTGTTTGAAGATTGCATGTCTATAACAGTCGGTTGTGACTCGTGCTAGTAACGATATAGTACCCTGAAGGGCGATGGCACGTTTTTCAGCTTTACATTCATCGTGTGACTTGTGAGCAAACAAATGCGCTGCATTGTGTTAAGCATGCACATAACGCAGCGCAGAATGATTACCTATTACCTAATGAGTAATGTCAAAACGCACGGTGATGGAGTCGGTAACGCCAAAATGCTTCCGATGCGATGATCCATCAAATGTCATTGAGATACCGGCCATACACTTACACACTAAGCTGAAGTACAGATAACGCTACCGCAGCCGGTACCATTAGAGCTTTGCTGGGGACGACGAATATGAGAAAGGTGAGCAAGCAATAATCTAAGATCCTGTCTACTTTGTCCTCCGTATCGGGTATCCTCCTTCCCCTTTCTCTTTGTTCCTTACCTGTTCCCCTTTCCTCATCTAGTGCTCCACGAAGCGTACCGACGGCCATGCCTCTCGATAACCGGACAGAGTAAAGGAACTTACTATAGTAACCAGTGTAAACGTGAGCACGCCTCGAGAGTCGATGGCCTTTCCATCAGTCAGCGACTATGGCCACCTATTTCTGGCCTCAGTCTACTGGCTCCCTCTAGCCTCTCGTTAATTGGCTACAATACGATGTTATTGAGTATTGAACAATGACCATGCCGATTTACTTACCGGTGTTTTCTTGCGGGCCGGCGTTGTCTTGACGGACGAGATGTTGAGCGTTAGACCTCCACCGTCATCCATCGTTGACATAGACAGAAAACTGTGCAACGATACTGCAGAACTCACTCGTATGTAATCGCTACGTCTGTAACAATGTAAGATGGTGTTATTGGTCTGCTGAAAAACATCGTATGCAGTATCATTAGGTTAATAAAAAAAGGTTTCATTCAATAGCTACACTATTTCCATTAAGTGATTGATTTGATGACTTTATTGGTCAGGTCATGACCAGTCTTCAGGTGAAGCTGGCTTGTGTGAATTGTGCAAGGGAATGATCTCCCAATGCATTCACATTGGGATTCAATTATCTGATCACACCAGACCTCTGGCAGTATTTTCCACAACAAATTATTCGTAAGAATACAACAATATCTGGCTAGTGTTTGCTAACATTTTCAATAGAAGAGGATGGTGCTGTGAGATGAACACTCATGCACCAGTGTCACCTGGGACCAATGATGGTCCAAAATAACTTCTGTTAGATCAATAGATAGACCCAAATGTGACACCACTGATAGACAGAGATGTGACATTTAATAAATTAATTAATTAATTAATTAAAGTCAGATGAGCCATCACCTGGCCATGTATTATGGTCTCAACAGAGCTCAAATGGTTCTGCTAAGGGACTAACAGGCAGGCAAATGCTTGAGATCCTTTTGTCTCTTTCTTGTAGAAATTGGCACAATGCAAGCCACTAACTGCTGCAAACTCTTCTGCCCTGAGCCCCTGCTAGATGTCTACTGTCAATCAAACAGCAGAACTCATGTGTCCATAAAATTCTATTGAGGGGTCTTTCTCAAAGAGCACAGCACAGATAAAGGTCACCAGCCAATGAGATGTCTTATGTCTTTAGTTGTCCTCACTTAACTACAGTCTACATGCAACTTAAACTAACTACATGAACCTTAAACTGTGAGCTTTGCGTGAACATAGGATGGCAAGGGATGTGATGACAGTGTTCATTAACAGCTGAGTTCAAGATTTCATGTTCCTGGCAATTTGGTGATGTCTCCAGTCTCCATTTGATGATGAGTTCCTACGTGCTGCTCTTTCAATTTGTTTATACAGAAATGGTGCCTATTCATTGAAAGCTGGTGATTCAATGGGTAGGTACCTACATGATCACTGACTGTGGCACTTCAACTTGAATATTTATCTAGTGTGTAGAAATGTAGGTACAGATCAGGGAACTTCAACCACCAAAATAACTTGAAATGATCCATGGATTTGATGCATAAAGTTAAATAAGCAGCATATCTAATCAAATACCTAACGCACATTAGTACGAAATAATTTGGCGACAGCGTTGCTGAAGATGGGAAAATATGAATCTCGTTAAAGTATTCATGCAATACTGATAAAACGCAAAATATCAATGTCTGGTCCTAAGGTAAATAAATACCAGCCAGGCACAAAACTCCTCGGACAAAAAAAAAACTGAAACGGATCAACCAGAGCTTGAGCCGGAGCAGAGCGGCCGGAGCCCAAGCTCTCACCATACCAATACAAAACGTTCGCGTACAGAGAAAACTCACGTAATATACGAAGAACTTTGATGCCAGCGTTGCTGAAGATGGGTTGATATAAAAATCGCAAAATTATTAATGGAATATTAATTGAATCGGAGAACGTCTTCCCCGAACCACGGCAATGGCCAGCAAGGCGAGAAATAAGCGTGTGTTTTCGTAGCAAGCGCGTAATATACGTCGCAAATGTCGTACCGTTTTTCCTTCATGTAGAAATTATTTTTTGCTTGCAATACATCAACATCATACAAAACACGAGCAAAAAGTTATTGAAATACATTTAAGTCCTTCTTTGAAATCATAAGTACATAGAATTTGATAGATTTTTATTCAAATTATTTTTACATCTTCATCCCTATGAAGGGAATTTTTCACTATTGACGTAATGCTGGATTTGGTAGTTCGTTGCTATGGTGATGCTGAGGCTACCATATTCATCATGTAAACTTCGTTGGTAAACAAAACAGCTGCATGGCTGTGGACAAGATAGCTGGCGGAAGCGATCGAATCGAAATGGATTCCGAAATATTCACGCGATAGTCACGAACTTCCAGCTATTTAGATCAAATTGAAAAGGCCTTGCTTCATGCACGAAGTTTATTCTGATTCAACCGGTATCGGTGTGAGCTGGTATTCGTTGCAAAAAGCAATTAGCTGAGGGTGAGTTTTTCAGCTTTCACAGGTAAAATACCAAATACTGCACTTAGGTATCACTATTACTTTCTGGTATCAGTTCAAGCAAAACTATGTTAATGTAACTCATATCGACCAGCACCATGAACGTACGAGGTACGATCACGATGGGGCAAGCTCAAACTGGCCGATGGAAAATTGAGACCCCGTACCGACATGATTACCCGTTGCCGGTCCTCACTGGTGACTGGCTCAGCTTCTGTGCCTTGGGTCCTCACTGACTCAGCTTCTGTCTCATACAAATGCACGCTACACGCCACCAGTTGTGGCCGCTCGTTGGGATCCGTGACCCGTTGGGGCATTCCAATTCAATGACGCATCCTCCATTACGCCTAAGGCCTATTTCTCAGTTTAATTCAAATCGAAAGTGATAGTCTGGGTCGACAGATTTTGATCGCCGACTGAAGAAACGACTATGGCGACCGACAATGATGTAAAGAAGAGGGACCTGACTCTCGTATCAGCTATTGGATTCGAAGGTAAGCAAAGCATGCATTTTCATTCAATGACACTATCTGCTAGAATTTTTATCGGTTCGATTGCGTCTGTGTAGATTTGGCGGTGAAGAAACTGTTAAGTATTTACTTACTCGACTGATGTGTTGTCCACGTCACGCCAAACTAACTTTCGTCGCCCGCCCTTCCCCTCCCCACCAGGTCACGTGCCGAGCGGCCTGCACGTGCACCCGGATGGCACGCACGTGGTTCACGCGCTGGGTACGAGTGTGGTGGTGATGGAGCTGTCCTCGGGTCGGCAGCACTTTCTGACCGGTCACAGCCACAACGTCAGCTGTGTGGACGTCAGTCGCAGCGGCAAATACATCGCCTCCGGACAGATCAACTTCATGGGATTCAGGGTGCGTTGGTCGGTCGGGGACTCTGGACGGAACGGTCACCGGTTGTGGTAGTTATTTGTGTATAGTTTGATGTAGCCGAATATGTTAAACGGCTTCTGAGAATGACAAGGAAGCCAGTTGTGGCTTACTCGTCATTAACGGTAACGGTGACTGTAAATGGGTTAACATTAAACGTAAAATTGGAAACGTAACCGTTCAGCGCAATTAATTAACCGTTTACGGATTCAACGATAGGCATGTGGGCATGTCGGTATGATACTCTTACTCGTACTTACTCTTATACGATACAGGCTAAAATAAGCATTCCGTTGTCATCACTCTGCTGTCCTTATGCCTACCTCTCCTCCGCTCCCATATTCAGCGCACACATCCCCTACTCCCCCTTCTCCACCACTGCCCCCCCCCTCCCCCCCAGGCGGAGGTGATAGTCTGGTCGTACGACGGTCTCACCCGGTTCGGCTCTCACAACCTGCACAAGGTCAAGGTGGAGGCGGTGGCTTTCTCTGCCAACGACATGTTCATGGCCTCACTGGGCGGTCAGGACGACGGCAACGTCATTGTGTACGACATGGCCACCAAGGACCCGCTCTGTGGTACGGAGATGGGGTGGGGGGATGGTGGGGGGGGGGGGGGTAGCCAGGCAAAGACTTTGGTAAGGTGTTGCAACTTTGTTTAGCCTATCAATCCTAAAACGATCGATCGTGCAACGAACCGTGTGAGGAACGTATGAAAAGTATCGGTAGCGTTGTGGTAGCCTTTATGCAAGCAACGACATAATAACGCGCACACTATAATTCATGCCCGAGACCGCTTAAACCATTGCATGCCCCGATCTTGACATTGCCGGTATCATAATCACTAGCCAGGCTATCCTGATACATATCCTCACGCCCTTACCTTGCTGCCGCGTCCGTCCGCAGGTCTGACCGCCTCGCAGCCAACGCAGGGCAACTCTCTGGTCCTGTGCTTCTGCAGCACTGCCGACGATACGTTCATCACGGGCGGTGACTACACGCTGAGGGTGTGGAAGATCAACAGAAAGAGGCGCTTCATCACACCCACAAACGTCTCCGTCAGCGAGGTCAAACGCAAGATCAGGTGTCTGAGGGTGAGTCAAAAGGAGGGGGATGGGATAGGGAGAGGGCAGTGGGAAGGTGGTATGCTGCCAATGGGAAGTGCGATACACTGCTATGATATTCTATTGCGGTTAGTAGATAAATGATGTTTGTGGACTGTGGTATCGATCGGGCTACGTAAACGCCGGGTTCTCGGTGGAGCCTAAAATTACGATTAGTGTGATCGCGGGCAGATATGGACGGTCACTGTGAACGTCGGATGGGCTTCTGACAATGTGTTAAATCTCCGCACGGTACCGTAACTGGCAGCCGTACTGGGAATTGGGACTCCGTTTAGCCATTCTACCGATGGTTTTTTTTTTTTGTTGGGTTAGGCCCTTTCGGTCCAATGAGACCATTTCAGAGCCGGGAGGATGATAGGATATAGGGGGAGACATTGGTCTGGGCAGGCACCCTAGTGAGTCGCCGGGGCTGAGCCCGTCCAGAGGTCAGGACACCCAGCCCCAAGGCACTCACTGCACCCGGCTACGGGGTGCGCTCCCTCAGGAGCAGCGGTGCCGCTCCAAGGGAGCAGCCCGCATGAGATAAAGTTGCCTGTCCAGCCCGGAGGGGGTTGTGGCGTGGAGGAGAAGGATTTCAGTATCCTGAGGATAGAAGCATGGAACGGTGATCTACCGATGGCTGCATGCTGCGTATATTCCCGGTACCGTCTTGTGTCTGTACGTCACTCAGTTAACACCATGTACCCCGTAATTTAGCCCCTGATACCGTTACCGCCAGGTGGATTCCCTGGACCGGTACCTGTACTGCGGTACCACGTCGGGAGACATCCTCAAGGTACGGCTGGGTCAGCAGGAGGGACAGGTACCGGCCCTGGTGGCCTGTCTGGCCCGGGTACCGGAGAAGAAGACCAGGAGGACACGAGAGGGCGAGGCCTACACCGGAGGTACGACAACACTGAGATGCCGGGAGTGGGAAGGAGGGGGCCGGAGTCATGGGTGTGTAATAAACAATATACCGGTGTGTTGTCATGCCGACAGGCATTTGTTCGCTGCTGCAATCCCCTTTTAGCACTCAATAGGCGTGTCTGGTCGTTGCGAAGTCCCCTGTTTGTCCGGTCCGGTCCAGCGTCCGCGTGTTGTCAATGTTATTCGTTCTAAGTTTCTGTGTTCAGATTTTGGCGAGACGTGTGGTCGCGGTTTTCCATTCCCAATGTCCCCTGTATATCTGGAGAGACGTGTCGCTCGGTTCTGGTCCCTGTTCTGAGTCTTTCCGTACCATTCGTCAGGCGTCTGGTCGCTGCTGATGCTGCCCGGCGACGAGCTGCTGGTGGGCACCGGTAACGGCACGGTGGCTCGGCTCAAGGAGTCGGCGCAGAAACCGCAGAACACCATCAAACTGATGAAACGAATCACCGACAGACTGATGGACGAGGTAGGTAACGTAGGTGGAGTGAATATGGCCCGAAGATGGTCGCTTGCTGCTCACTATCACTGTTTTATGTCGAGATTGTACGACATTTCGCCTGTTTACAACTGCTGCAGCTCGAGCTGAATGGTTTGAGTTACGTTGACAGTAGTTTATCTCGTCTGGTACGCTTAGCCGACCTAGCTGGTATGGTCGTCCTAGCCAATGTCTTACATCCTATGTCATTCCTGTGTCTTCCAGCAGTGTCCACCCTAGCTGAAGCCGTCCCCATATTTACCCACAGATACAGCGTAACACGGTCCAGGGTCGGGTCACCACTCTAACGGCAGACGGTCAGGGCCGGGTGTACATCGGTACGGCAGACTCGCACATCTATACGGCGTGTCCTCAGTCGATACGACTGACACTGCTGAGAACGTGTCACCCTACAGAGGTCAAGGAGGTCACCTTCCCCAGGTGAGGTCACAGGAGGTCAGAGAGGTCATCTTCCCCACGTGAGGTCACTGAGGTCAGAGAGGTCGCTTTCCCCAGGTGAGGTCACCAGCAGACTAGAGGAGGTCACCTTTCCCGGGTGAGGTCACAGAGGTCAAGGAGGTGTGACCCCATATGAGGTCACGGAGGTCAAGGAGATCACCTTTCCCAGGCGATGTCATTACCAGGCTTCATAGGTTGAGGAGGGCACCTCCCCAGGTGAGCTCATTGCAACCCAACATAAGTCATTCTCTTCGTGACGTCCAGTCTGTCTTTGTGTATTGCCAGGGCGTGTTCGGAGTTGTTTCTGACCTGTTTGGTTTGTACTCGGTTTGTGTATTTGTCAGGGCGTGTTCGGAGCTGTTTGTGACCTGCGCCTCGGAGGACACCCGGATCTGGCACGCTCCGTCCGGCCAGGAGCTGATGAGGATGGCCGTGCCAAACATGGTCTGTCAGTGCGTGCAGGTCACCGCAGATGGCAGCACCGTCATCACAGGTCAGTCAGCGGGCGCGTCACGGGTCACTACGGGCCAGTCAGGAGGTCAATTAGGAATTATCACAGGTCAGCTGTGGAATTAATATACATTTTTTGTTTTGCCATCGACTTGCCCTCATATCTGTCGCATCATATCCTGATTATGACGATTCCAGTTACCCGAAATAGTGCTTTCCTCTGATCATGTTGCAAAAATAGTGCAATTTTTGACCCTGTGTGCTCACTGCCCCCCTCCCGCTGCTCCCTCTGGCAGGCTGGAATGACGGTAATGTGCGCGGCTACAATCCCGAGTCGGGCAAACTGAAGTTTATGATCCGTGACGTTCATAACCGGGGAGTCACGGCCCTGGCGCCCTTCTCCACTGGGAAGCTGCTCATCACGGGCGGAGGCGAGGGACAGGTGAGGCGGGAAAGGGAGAGGGTAAGGGTTGGAGACGCACAGTAGTGCAGCTTGAAGGCGCACAGTACCTAGTGCAGCTCATTCTCGATGACGGAATGTAAGTGCATAAAAATCATGCGAGGTCGTTAGGCGTTAGTTTCACCTAGATCTTAACTGGTCACTCATGGACTTCGTCAGACGTCAAGGGCCTCCCTGACTTCTCATTTCTATTTTACCTGGCTTTACGTACTTTTGCACTCCCCCTACTCCGACTTAGTCTCTAACCCTACCTCGCCCCTCAGGTGCGCGCCTGGGAGATCGGCCGTCACACGCAGACACTGCGCGCCGCTCTGAAGGAGCACCGCGGCTCGGTGACCTGTCTGAGACTGACCCGGGACGACGCAGAGTGTGTGAGCGCCAGCACAGACGGGTCGTGCATCATCTGGGACGTCAGGTGGGTGTTCAGGGGAGAGGCGGGTCGTGCATCATCTGGGACGTCAGGTGGGTAGTCAGGGGAGGGACGGGGAGTGTATTATCTGGAACGTCAGGTTAGCTACTTAGGAGAGGCGGGTTTTGCATCATAGATGGAACGTCTGGTCGGTTATGAGCGGGAGGAACAGACATTCGATTACCGAGGCGAAGACAACATTGTAATGGATGTGACATTTAGGCCCGCTACTGGGGCGGTTGAAAGGGCTGTAGGAATTATAATATTGTTCTAATCCTTGGTTGATTCTAGCAGCATTTCGGCTAGAACTTTGAGATGATCTGGAAAATGTCTGAGTGCTGCGTAAATGTCACCGACATCCTCTGACGCTCCCCGCGATGCCTTCCCAGACGGTTCACTCGTAAGACTGTTCTGTTCGCCAACACGCTGTTCATGAGCGTGTGCTACCACCCGTCCGAGGCGCAACTCATCACCTGCGGAACGGACCGAAAACTCGCCTACTGGGAGGTGAGCCAGGCCGGGGACTGTTCAGAGGACGTGCAGATTGTATAAGGAGTGGACGCCGGAGATGGACATGTGTGATGGAATCTGTGGAATTATTATCGGTTATGAATAGCAGAGCGCTTAATATCTTTGCCGGATGGTGCCTACCGTTTTCGGGCCTGTTGGTCGCCCATGAGTTGACTGTTAGCCAATGGATCTCTAACGTTTGCGAGTTCCGCAGAGATTGCGTCCCTTCCCTCCCTCTCCTTTCTTCCTACTCTGTTCCAATTCTCTCTCCCCTCCATCTCACCCACGCGGCCACGCCTGACTTTTGTCTCCCAGATATTTGACGGCTCGCTGATCCGTGAGCTGGAAGCGGCTCAGGACGGCGCTCTGAACGCACTGGATATCACCTCGGACGGCAAATACATCGTCACAGGAGGCGACGACAAACTGCTCAAGGTGGGACGCTCGGTTACGACTCGGTTACCTGCGTGCTCCAGTATTTGACCAGTGTACTCAAGTGCCCGTACCTGTATCCCCTGTCAGTAGCTAAGCCGGTATGTGCCTCTCCGTGCCACCGTAACCCCGTACCTCAATCGTGTACCCGTTATGTACCGATAGGTGTACCGGTATATACTATACAGCGAGGGCGGCGTCCCGTACCTGATCCAGTGTACCCTGAACCTGACCCGTACTCGTGTACCGACAGGTATACCGGTACAGCGAGGGCGACTGTGTCCCGTACCTGATCCAGTGTACCCTGTACCTGACCCGTGTACCCGTGTACCTCACAGGTATACCGGTACAGCGAGGGTGACTGCGTCCCGTACCTGATTCAGACGCGTACCCTGTACCTGACCCGTGTACCCGTGTACCGACAGGTATACCGGTACAGCGAGGGCGACTGCGTGTTCACCGGCGTGGGGCACAGCACTGCCATCTCCTCGCTGAAGATCTCTCCCGACATGAAGACCGTGGTGTCGGTGGGCACCGACGGCGCCATCCTCTGCTGGAAAATGCCGGAGGACGCCGCCGTGGGCCAGTGACGTCACTAAACTAAGAGCGGTGATTGGTCCAGGATGGAGACACGTCACGAGGTCGAGAGTGGCGATTGGTCCAGGCGAGAGAATCAATCGGCGAAATAAGCTCAACTGAATTTTGACAGATGAATTAGGTCCCTTTGCAAGCAAAAGGTGCACTGGGTTTGTTCTTTGCATGCGAACTACGAGGAAATTGAAGAAGCGACGCGAACGTAAACGAAGCAGACTCGACTCGTTTAAAGGATAATTGATGAAACCCAAGTTTTGGTGAATTTAGTGGCTTGAGATATGCACTAATCACATCTAGTCAATGGAGTGTGCCTACAGCCTTGTCACCTCTAGTCCACGTCTTAGTCATGCGCACTTTTTAGATTATGCGTGATATGATCTCATTTGTTTATTTCAGGTGCTTGTCTTGCTAGTCTTAAATATTTTTCCGCGTACAGAGCTTATGTCTGAATGAAAGCCGTCCAATGTCTTAAAATAAATGAGTTCTAAAACAATGAGTGTTGAGTCTACCATGACTATCATTTACTTAGTCGCGAATCAGGCACTGGTACGGTACACAAAAAGAAACGTGACATCGCAAGCATTTTTATTCCAAATACGCATGGCTGAGGAGTGAGGATGCTCGTGATATAATGGAAACCGTATGACGGACTTGGATCAGTTTCTATCGCTGTTCGATTAAGTTCAAAGTTCCCCAAACTGAGACATTTGAAATTCAGCCATAACTTTGACAAAATGCATCGAATGAATAACAGTTTTGGGGAAAGATCCGTACGCTCGCCAAAGCTAGGCGGCGTCGCGGATTCACTCACCGGTAAGCGCATTGACCATGCAGCTGGGCACGGGTCCATCAACCTCCAACTGGTCGGCCTCGGGTTCCCTTCCAGCGGGCAGTGCATTTCCCGTATTAGCAGCTGGCAGCACTAACCGCGAGCTGTCACCATCCGGCTTCCGTCACCCGCCCGAAGCACATCGGTAACACAACACTGACGCACAGAGCACTCTCGTGACCTCAACCCCGCGCAAGGCTCGCATCCCGGTCCCCATAACCCTGCATCACCTCACTCAGCCAGCCACTTCTTCCGCTTGTTTGCGTTCCGCGGCCGCCAGCGCCGCGTCTCTGCCCGTCTTCAGTCCCTTCAGCTTCCTCGTGTTGATCTTGCGCAGATCCTGCTTCTCCATGTGTATTCTGCCCATCTGGGCGCCCAACTTGCCGTCCGAGATGTTCTTCACCTTCTTCGTCTTCAGCTCCTTGGGTTGCTTCAGCGCACGTCGGAACAGGTCGTCGGATGCGAGACGATGGCGGCGAAGGACCAGGTCCAGCGAAGGTCCGATCTCCTCTAGCTCGACGCGCGGAGTCTGACCGCCGGCACGCTGGGTGGTCACGCGGTAGCTGCGCATGTGCACGCCCTCCTGACTGGCGGTGAAGCTGAGCGCGTGCTCGAAGCCGGCCCGACGCACGGCGGTGGCCTGCTCGCCCCGGAAAAAGTCAATCAGCAGACTCTTGAGCCGGACGTAGGTGTCGTTGTCCTTAAACGGTTCTCCGGCGAACAAGAGACACGGTTTGGTGCCGGCCGCCACCTTGGCGTTCTTGAAGTCATGCAGCGCTCGGGCGTTCTGAACGCCAAGCTCGATCATGTCGAGGAGATGATGATCGAACATGCGGCCCAACACCAGGTTCTGTGGGCGCTTCTTGCTGTGAGAGCCAATAGCGAACAGGCTAGCATCCATCTTGGCCGCCAGCTGCTCCACCGGTGTGATGTCTTCGAAGGGCAACAGGTCCCGCTTGCGGTTCAGCAGGATCGAGTGTGGTCGCTTCAGAGAGGCCAGGTCCTTCAGGCACTCCTGGAGCACAGCATTGGTCTTGTGACCCTTCAGAAGCATGAGTTTCTTCTCATTTTCAATCAGCTTCGGAGCTCGGCTCTCCAAGTGCTTTTTCCCTTTGCGGGTCTTGGTTTTCTCGATACGACCCTTGACGCCCATTGTGGTAATGTGATGAAGAATTGACCTGAAACCAAACAGAGTTGATCAGTAATGGTCTGCAGTGCACACTTGATCAGTTAGCCGGGCAGTCTGTGCATATTTTGCATGGAACATTTAGGCTTTCACCCGGTGGCCGCTGGGCCTCCGCACCATCCGCTGGTCACTGGGGGGGGGGGGGGGGCAACTAATTGCCTCCCTTTGCTTCTCCGATGATATCGTCGCAAAGCGAAGAGATAGCGTGACAAAGCTTTGTACACATATTCCTAAATAGCTAGCCGACGTTATTCAAATTTGGTGTCAATCCTATTTGAAATGACGTCACAGTGACGTCAAGTCCAATTATAGATTGACGTTTCTTAATTTCCTCAGATATAAGGACCGAATATAGCAGCCTGTCCCGTAGCTCAGTTGGTAGAGTGTTGGACTCCCGGTAGTGAGAGCCCAGTTTCGAGTCGCTCCGGCGCTCCGTATTTGACTCCTGACGGGGATGGTCTGTGGTTGGTGGGAGCAGCCGCAGCCAGGTGAAGTCAGTTCAGTGGGACAGGCCGTGTCCGGCTTTAGCACGTTAAACTTTGGCATCTAAATTCTCCCGTTACCCGGAATTGCGCGATCGGACGGTAGGGTTCGGGGTTTACGCAACAAGCTCTGCTTAGCGTGGGCTCAGGCTCTGTAAATCCGTCCATTCAAAAAATCGAGCTAAATTAAAAAAAAAATAGGACCAATCACTCATCATCACGAACTAGTTGAAAGTGTACTTAGATACGTCAGGGATGACAGCAGGCGCTGCTTAGTTCATTCACCGTTGCGTTTCATGCTCAGTGACATCAGGAGCTCCGTCACGACCCGATGGTTGGGGGACGAAGGCCATTTGAAGCCAATTCTTTCCATGTAGCACCCAATGTTAAAATGTAAAATATTGGTTGAGAGACACGTCCCCCGCCGCCACCCCTCTCCCCGCCCCCCCCCCCCCCCCCGGTGGCGGAGCCCATGGTGACATCAGAAACGCTCCATATCAGAAAATGACATCTTATCAGGTTTCAGAGATATCACACAAAACGTAAAAGAGGAGGGGGCAACTTTATGTCCAATATGAGGGCATAAAGTGGGGAGAACTTTATGAAAATTCACTAACTGCTCTTCATAGGGCTACTTTTTGCGGCCAGTTTATTGTATCGCGCAGCACCCGACGGCACAGACACTCCCGCGGCATCGCTCCGGCCGCCAGCAGCCGTTGACGAGTTCACGGGACAGTCGACACAGGCGCAACGTTCACAGCTTGAGCGCTGACGGACCCGGAATAGACAATCTCCCCATAATTGGCGACAGAGAAAATACACCACCCAAACAGAAAATGTTAGACATGGAACTAAATGAGTTACACCGTACAATCCCAACGTACAGAGTGATACATGAAGATTGAGACAGCGTCCTTTGTCATTGAGATGGTTACATAGAACTGACGTCTGCAGCCAGTCTCGGCGAGCCGGCTCGACACAGGACCGAGGCCGTCCAGCAGGGTGCCCACCGCCGGCGCCCGTCACCGCCCAGCGCCCGACAGCAGCTACCAGCCGAGTACGCCGTCACGCAATCCCAGACAGGTTACGATTTGCCCTATAGGTAGGTACGCATCGGAGCAGAGCACTCGCGGCGCCGGATATGATTGGCACAGTGTTCGTACAAAGCACGCCTGAGTAAGGCCGCGGAATCGCGTCAGTGTAAACCTGATACAAAATACATGCGTTTTGGAGCAGGACAGCGCCCAGTAAAAAAATACAGCCCCCATTTTCGGCCGAAGCCCAGTCCGTGGGCCGGCCAGTGGAGGCGGCCCACTGTCCCGTGCTGGCAGCGCGGCCTCTCCTAGCGGAGGCGCGACTCGGAGGTGGTGCGCGCGCGCCGCTCGCCCAGCGGGCCGGCGCCGGCTGTCGGCCGCTGGCGCGCCTGCAGCAGCAGGTCCTCGATGTGCTGCACGATCAGACTGATGGCCACAGTGTTGTCGGCACCGCGCGGAATGATGACGTCAGCAAACTTCTTGGTCGGCAGGCAGAACTCCTCGAATGCCGGCTTCACCAGCCGTGTGTACTGGTCGAGCACCATGTCCAGGTTGCGGCCGCGCTCGCGGGTGTCGCGACGCACGCGCCGGCTCAGACGGATGTCGGCGTCTGTGTCGACAAACAGCTTCATGTCGAAAAGCTCGCGCACTTCTGGCTGGTAGAAGACCAGGATGCCCTCGCAGAGCACGACATCGGCAGGGTACACCTTGTGGGTCTCCGAGAGGCGCGAGTTGGTCCTGTAGTCGTAGATGGGCACGTTGCACACCTTGCCCGCGCGAATATCTTGCAGTGTGTCCAGCAGAAGCTGGTCGTCGAACATGTCGGGATGGTCGAAGTTTACCTGTCCGCGAAGGGCCAGCTCCGATTGGTGCGGGCTCAGGTTGCGGTAGAAGCTGTCCTGGCTGATGCAGACCACCCGGCGGTGCTCCTGCTCGATCGCCTCCTGGCCCAGCTTCTCCATGATGCGTTTACACACCGTTGACTTTCCTGACGCCGTTCCTCCTCCAACTCCAATAATGAATGGCACATTGGAAGGCTGGCCATTTGTGTACTTCATCATTGAGCTTGTCACAAAGTCAGATGCCCTAGGGGAGAGTGAGGCAATGTCACTGGCGGATCCAGCTCAGTTTTGGGAGGGGCAAACCATAACAACATAGTGGTTCTTTCCATGCACTGTCTATAGGCGTAGTGTAAAAATTTTGCCGTTTGGGAGGGGCAATTGCCCTACTTGCCCTCCCCTGGATCCGCCACTGGGCAATGTGATACACTGGTTTTCTGCACCTATCATCCAAATTATACAATGGAGCTGTGCCAAATTTCGTCACATGCTAGCTTAGTTCATTTGGAGAGCACATGCAAATTATCATTTCCATACGTTTATTCACTTTTGCATGAAAGACATAAAACCAAAGCAAAATTTTTAGGGTGTTGAAAAATTGTGGGGCGCCGGGCGAGTTGATACATGACGTGGTGTAGCACGTTACACTTTTTATTTTGCAATTTCTCCAGAATAATAACTTTTTTATAAATTTAGTCCGAATCTTTTTGATTGAAAGGATTCACAAGGACAGAGCCACCGCTAAGCGAAGCTTGTTGCGTGGACCCTGCCCTCTACCCTCCGATCGCACAATCCCGGTTCTATGGCAGAATTTAGAGTCCAAAGTTTAACCCTCGCCGGCCGAGGGGGGGGGGCGGGTGCAGCCCCCCCCCCATAGGGTTTTTTCGCGATAGCTCCGAACACGCTGGCGATAGAGAGCTGAAACTTGGCATACCTGACCTTTGATTCAAGCCGAATCTTTTGACACCAACCGCATTTTTGGGTCAGGTCAGGTCACTGACCTATGACGTCATAAGTGAACCTCTGCACGGCCTTCCGATGTCGCAACTTCGCAACGCCCTCACTGCCAGAGGAGATGTCACAGGGAAATGAAACTTGCAGGATCTAGTATCCATTATGAGTCTCACAACTTGTATATCTCGGATTTTTCCTAAAGGTCATATGAGGTCAGGTCATTTTCGTGACCTCACCATTATAAGTCAATGGGGAAAAATGAAAACTGCTATTCTGGCGCCGGGAACGATCTCCATCTATCTCAAGCACACAGAATCGTGATTTGATGTACTCCTTGCAAGGTTAGATGCGTCACTTTTGCAATGTTGACCTTGCGTGACGTCATTTATGACGTCATCAAGGTCATATTAGTTTTTCGTCAATAACTCTTGATCAAATTGAGCTAGCGAGTCGGGAAAGCCACCAATGGACTCAGGAAGACCTGCCGAATCGAATGATATGCGACATGACCTCTTTCGACCAACTTCGTGACCTGGGGGTGCTGACCTGACCTTGACCTGAGGTCAACACCCCAAGTTGACCTGACCCGGACAAAAAGTATATCATTCGACGCGCCTGAGCGAGGCGAACACGATGCTGCCAAAATCGCGGCTCTGCGGCCGTTTTTTGCGAAGTTATTCACCAAAAACTGAACAGTACCTTGGGGCACTTGACTTGACCTGACCTCAGAGGTCACCGGTTGACCTAGGACCTTAAAATCGGGTACCAATCTCTGCGTCTCGTAACGGCGCACACGCTCGTTTTTTCTGCGACGCGCTAGCTCCACCAGGGGCGAAACGGCGAGGGGGGGAGGTCGTACCCGCCCCCTCCCTCGGCCGGCGCGTATGTAGAAAACCAAAGGTCCGGCGAGGGTTAACGTGCGCACTGCGCACATAGCCGCGCACGGCCGGTCCCCTCACTGACTTCGCCTGGCTACGGCCTGCCACCAACCGCAACCATACCTATCAGGAGGCCCATAAACGTCAAGCGCCCGTCGCGCTTCGAACCCGGACTGCAGTTGTAACCGGGAACGAGTGCTCTCACCACGCGGAGTCCAACACTCTACCGACTGAGCTACGAAACCGTTCATGGACCATCTTAATTCTTGTTGAAACTGATCGTAGTCCTACCCTGTGGTTAACACTAAATACATTTTCCTTCTTATTGTAAGACAAATAATAAAGCATTAACACTCAGTAAACTTCACATGCAAGATTAAATTCAGGCCCAGTTGAAATGGTGCACGCCTTAAGCATTTGCCTTTGCCTGTTCCGTAGCTCAGGCTTGAAAGCATGAGGTGCGTTAAATGGGCTGATGATTTCATCAGAATCCGTTAATGGTTAAGAGATAAGGACTAAGCTAGTTCCACTCTGCAACTGAAGGAAACATTTCTTCAACACCACGAAGCTGCGGGGGTTGTGACCAGGATAGATGGTCGTTTCTAAACCTGGCCGCAAACTTTGCTATCTCAACTCAAACTAATGTTAAGGTGGGATGGTCAGTTAGATATTTTTGCAACATTATGCCCCTGTAACAAATTGCCCCACCCTCCCAGCTCCCCTACTTGCTCTAGACAAGCTCAACACCTAATTACTAAGCATTTGAAAGCTAATTATAGCTAAATCGCAAACGCTAGGTCGCGTCGCATACTTTCAAGTTTCAACCAAATCCACACCGCACCAGGCCAAATCCGCACCAGCCGAACAAGCCCGCACCGACGAGATCTCGTGGAAATCAAAATTGCCATACTTTGCCGACTGGCCGCAGACGGTGACGGCGACGCCAGTTTTACCGATACTGATACCCTAAAATAATACTGCTACTTCAGTTGCTAAGATATTAATAAAAAATCGACTGTTCCATGTTGTAGATAGGGGTAGGGCAAGATTAACATGGGACAACTTAATGAAAATACACTTACTGTTCTTATCCGCTCAGCTTGAACTGCCCGACACAACCTGACACAACAAAGCCAAAGCAGCAAAAGGCGAGCAAGGCTTGAGCGGCCACTAATAGGGCACGTTGGATTTTTGTTCGGCGTGCCATGCAAATAATGCTCGCTGATGTTTCTGACAAATAGAGCAATTGCAGTTTAATCATGTCGTTTTTGATGGATTTCTTTTGTGAGCCAATTTTTATATCGACAGAAAGTTTAAACATAAGTCAAAAAACATCAAAAGAATTATCATAAAGCGAAAAAATGAAAAAGCGCAACAAAGGCTGCTCAAAGGTCTGAAAACATCTGGCTCGCTGATTAGTCAATAAGCGTTGACGGTGATTTTAGACATTCTTTGAACACAGAAAATACGCCTTCACTGCACCATGAATGGCGAAATATGGAAGCAAAGTAGAGGACAATTTCCTTAGGATTAAAATCAAAGTAAAATAAAAATGAATTAATTACAATTGGAGTTCTATCGGGTTAGGGTGAATGGCCTCTTGATTTTATTTTTGATTACTTGTCTACGTCAACATAGGGCCTTGGATTACTTGCGGCGGTGGTGGTACGCCTTCTTTTGCTCAATTCAATTGGTATGGGTTTCAGCATAGGATGTCTGCTTAGAACCACTTAGAACCTGATAATTTGAATTTTCGCTCACCACAAGACTCAGACTTAAGCTACAATACACAGAATACAAGGATTTTCTTAAAAAAATGGTTCTGCTAAAGATTTTTCTCATAAATTGAAACTTTGGATAAGCTGATTTAGTGATAAGCTGGTCGCTGGAGCATTATTCAGAGGGCTGTTCATGGACCCTGTCTGCGGTTGGACCGTACACAGCCTCCAAGCTCCGCCCACTGCGTCCCTACGTCAGCCTTCCGTCACCACACAGCGACTGCTGTGGCCGGTCGGGACTAGCCATAGCGGACCGTCCACCTCACGCAGCTGTGACGTCAGAACCGCCTAGGTACCCATCCCCTACCCCCACGCCTGCTGCACACACCGCATGCAGCAGTGTGCGCCGTGCGGTGCCCATGAACACCCCTCAGTAGTTACAGTATTTAAAGGCATTATTTGAAACAGCTTGAGCTGTGGAAAAAAGTACATTCAATTGGTATAAGTAAGCCTGGCGTCCCAGGAAGATGCCAGATACTGATGTAGGTTGTAGGTTGTAGGTTTGTAGGGTAGGTTGAAGGTAAGGTAGGTAGGATATGTAGGACTAGATAAGTGAAACTTTTTTAAATATAAAGGTACTGTATCATAGAAAGCCTTCGCAAACGCGTTTCGAATATATCATCTTCAGTGCTAGCTTCCCATAATGCAAAAAGAAAATGGTACAAAAGTTCACAACACATCGCAAATACACACGATGCCTAGGATATGTAGGCTTGTAGGTAAGGTTAGGTCAGGTCAGGTTAGGTTTGTTTTGGTCTATATATCTCCGTCATCCCAATCTGGCGTCTTTCTGGGACACCAGGCCTACTAATACCATTCAAGTTACTGGCAGCACGGCATGGCAATGGGCTCCAGCCGGAGTCCACACTTGAACTTTATGGTGCCGTTAGTGCCACTGCTACTGGCCATTACCAAGGCTGTTTGCCCTTCTTGGCAGCATGTGTCAGTTAGCTCAGTTGTTGTACCTACCATCCCAATCTTTTTTTCTTAGAATATCAACAAATTGATGTCGGAAACAATGGTAAACTCTAAAACTCTAAATTTAAAATTGTGATAGATTTTACAATCATACCAACTCAAGCCTCAGAAAAGAGCTTTGGATACTGAAAACAGGAAAATGTTGAAGGTGTTTATGAGGTGTTCTTATTCTGATTGACTACGGTTGCCTATGTTATTTTTGTCTGCAGCACTGAGCAGTGTGCCTACATGAACCTTTCTCTTTCCTATCATCAGGCAGGTAGGTACCTAATTTTTATTCTGCAATGCACACAGAATGAAGGCTCACACCGGTTGCAGTTCCAGTGGGCCTGGTCTTGATCCTCAATTGGCTGGCACAGAGAATACCAATATCAATATCAGTTGCTTTGCCAAAGCATACTGGTTGGAGGAACCAGAGACTGCTAGACATTTTACAAGCAATGAAAAACACCATATCCTGTTTCCACACACCTGGAGAATAAAACGCCATGGCCTGGGACCAGAAAGAGGCCATAATTCCAACACTGTGTGAGAGTCAATGACTGTGATATAGGTGCTCAGAAGCAAAAGTGTTGAGTTTGAATATCAGTTTTTGTGCCAAAAGATATGTTTTCATCCATTGCTGATTGCCAAAACTTCGGTACACAAAGTATCGCTGGTGGTGGTGTCGAGTTATCGGCGCATTACACATGTCATGGCGGATATTTCGATGAGTTCGACGATTAGAGGGATTAATGGCTTTGTTACTTTCAATTTTTTCAAGTATTAGCGAGAATAAAGCTTTATGTTGAGTGAGGGCTATTTTCCATCATTGGACAGGTGAGGTAGCATCTCTTCTATGTAAGTGAGCATCTCTAGTGAGCATCTCAAAGTGAGCTACCATCTATTCCTGCACAAACATATTTGTTGGCCAGGATCTTTGGTAACTTGCTGCTATTGACCCCCTATCACCTATGCATTTCGACTACATTCTTTGTATTATGATCTTCGGTAGATCTCTGCTTTCATCTGTGTTCAGAGGTGAACGATCGTACGATTAAAGTTCTAAATTTCACGACCCTGATTGCCATTGCCCCATCAGTTGCAGTGACATATTCAGAGTCGACCCACTCTAGCGTCCGTCGTCATGGCATCTGTGATGGCCTCTCGGTTCTCCGTACTGAAGATCGAGGATGACTCCGACCAGGAGCGCGAGAAGGCCGCCCTCAAGAAGGCTGCTGAAGAAGAGAAGGCCAAGAAGAAGACCAACAAGAAAAAGAAGAAGAGCAAGCCGGCTGAGACAGCAGATGCTGAGGTGCGTAGATACGGCATGGATTAGAGAAATCGGCAACTAGAAGCTCTGGCTGCAATGTAGGTGTTGTAAATGTGTCTGTGGAAAAAGTTACATTTATATTTGAGTTACTCGTCTGAAATTGTAGTTCCTCGTAATATGAACATTTTATATACTTATTCTTAACCCAGCTTATTGTAGGTATTAGGCAGATATTAATTGTGGAGCCTTACTGACTCCGCCCTCTTCCACCGGCAGCTGCAATCGATGGCGTTCGGCCTGCCCAAGCCCAAGCAGCAGCCGAAGCAGCCGAAACAACAACAGCCGCCACAGCAGCAGCAGCAGCAGCAGTCCGGCTCCGAGTCGCCGAGGAAGGAGAGCGAGTCGGACATGAGCGGCTGGGAGAAACGGGACCAGGCGGTGAGTGGCAGGGTGGCAGACGGGATGAGATAAACGGGAATGGCATACCGGGACGTGATAGGAGACGGAATGTGATAGGAACGGCACGTGACTGGAGGTGGACGGATACTGCAGGCGGGATGGGTTATGATGACGATGTTCTGGAAGGACGTTAAGGTATTTTGAGTCGAATTTAAAGCGACTTAGTTGTGGGACTGGTTTACAATTGACTGGGCAAACGAATGATCAGCATAATCTTGGAGCGACCTTTGAGTACCTCTTTGTCTTTTGAGTATAATGTCGGTAGTTTTTACCCTTGTGCCGTGCTGCCCAGTCGCTCGGTGCCCATCTAGTCACCATTTCATCGTCAACCATTGAAGTTCTGACCTCCCCTCCCCGGCGTTCCCCAACAGTTGATTGACGAGGCCTTCGAGCGGGACCTGCAGCAGGCCATGCTGATGTCCCGAGTCGACTACGAGAAGGCCGCTACTGAAACGTCACCAGAGGAGGCTGCCAACGGACACGATGACTCCGCAACGGCGGCGGCCGGAGTCAGCAAAGCACGAGCCAAAAAGGCCAAGGCGAAAGTGTTCTCCATCGATCAGCTGCAGGCACTCTCGAATTCGCAGGTGTGTGATGGGATTTGGTTTGGATAAAGCCGATCGTAGGTGAGACGTGGCTTCTGATTCACAGCGCCAAACTGTAGTCTCCTGTATCATAAGGCAACGACTTTATCTGCAGTTTCGTTGGTAAAAGATAAGATTTACGCTCCGACGTGCGTCGATTCGTAGACCTGTATTTCCGTTTCGTTCCTTCTTTCTTTTTGTCTTTTTTCTTTCTTTCTTTTTGCCCTGAAGTTCTGGTATAGAGATGAACACGTAACACGTTTTAGATTCCTGAATGATTTTAGACGCATTAAAAGTGGAGTGAAATGATTTTTATCTTTCACCGCTGTTTCAGAGTGAAATGGAAAGATGCGTCTGACCTTCCCCTTCCGTCCCTCAGGGTGACTCGAGAAGTCTGCAGCCCCCGCCGCCCCGACCGGCGGCAGCGGCAGCAGCGGGGGGCGACAACGGCGACTTCTTCGGTCAGGTGGAGCGGAAGGCAAAACAGGCGGCCACCAGAGAGAGGATCCTGGAGACCATACGACAGGACCTGGTCAGTGCTGAAAGAGGGGGGGAGAGGGTAGACTATTTCGACTTTTGAGACGTCTTAGAAATAGATGCTCACTTCGTCCTATCTTCCTACATAATTTCTGATAGATTATTCAGAACGTCGGATTTGTGTCAGTGTCGTGACACAATATTCCATCAGCTACCCACTTTCAAATTCGTCTCGCACCCTGAAATAAATTGGTTGGGGTTTAATTCGAACAGACTTCGTATTACATCGGTCAACTCCCTCCGAGTGTATGATTTTCTTCGGTCCTCCGTCCTGGTTTGTTCGGTTATCGAGTATCGATGACGCTGCAGCTAAAGGTATGTTGTACCCGATAGTCGTGTGGTAGGTGGATGTCGGCTGATGATTGATAGTGTTCGATCTACCAATTGTATCTCGTTCCGCGCAGCACAGTCTGAGCCACTGCGTACACACTTGACATTATTGATAGGCGGCCGTGATGATGCAAGGCGGAATCTTTGGATATCTAATCAGGTGAATAGCTGTTCATTGTTGTTGTTTTTAACATGTAATGCAATCTTGTTCACCTGCCTGAGCTTTCTTGCCCTTATGAGTCACTTTGAGCTAACTGATAAACGGGTAACCTGCACATTACATGCTGTCCTGGCTAGCCCTTTGTTATCATTCGAATCCCCGCCTCGACCCTGTGGCCCTCCCAAGTCCAGCCCCTTCAGACCCTATATCGCCACTCTGAGGCCTGTGCCTGTCCTTATTATGACTTTGCCGCCCTTGCCGGGCCGTATATCTCTTTTCAACACTCTGCTTCGCCTAACGTGTCGTTCTTCGACCTCGAACCCCGTCCCAGCGTCTCTCTTCGACCCTTGCCCCGTGCCTGTTTTTCTATGCTCCCACCCCTGTTTCATGTGTCTCCCCAGACCTTTGACTAGCCGTCCTTGTATCTATCAGCTCTGCTTCGATCCTGTCTTTGAGTTCTGACCCTCCCTGTCTCTGGTGTATTCCCAATCCACTCTGTGTCTGTGTGTGCGACCCACACTGTGCTCCCCCCTGTGTCTCCTCAGCCCTCTGACATACCCTCACCTCCCCCCGCAGCCCCCGTCTGTGACGGCGGCAGCGGCCGTGCCTGCCGAGCTCCAGGTACGACTGGCCACCGCCGAGTCCCAGGTAGAAGAGCTGACCGCGGAGCTGGAGAGGACCAAGGATGAGCTGCGGCTGGCCAAATCGCGCACCAAACGCGTGCTGAGTGTGCTCACACAGTCAGAAAGTGAGTTGGGAGGAGGATGGGTGAGCTGATGCTTGATAGGGAGGGAAACGCGATGATGTCTGTAGTCTCCCGCCCCGGAGGCAGAAAGGGAGCAGGCGGACGCGCAGAAGCCAGAAGGACGGAGGAACGATGAACTGGAGGGGACAGGAGGGGGTCGTTAAATGTAGAATGAACCGACGTTATGTACAAATCAACTTAATGGCTGACGCATTCGCTACTTCACGAACTCGTTTCCTCTAAACTGTAGACGCCGTGTGTGTTCTGGGTTGACAGTGTTGGGATGGCGCTCTCTCACTCTTCCGTTCAGCCATGAAGGTGCAGCCGATCGTCAGTCTGGAGAAGGTCGTTCACTCCCTCTGTCACTCTACCCCCTCTCCATTTTCAGCCAAGGAGAAGGTGCAGCTGATTGTCAGCCTGGAGAAGGCGCAGGCGGCGCGTGATACCGCCGACCGCGAGCGGGCTGACATGTCGGCCCAGGTGACCAGCCTGCTGGCACAGCTCGAGCAGGAGCGCAGCAAGGTGCACGCGCTCACCACGCAACTGAAACGGGCACAGGTGAGTGAGGAAGGGAAGTTAACGCGCTCACCACACAGCTGAAACGGGCACAGGTGAGCGAATAGGGGGAGGTAACGCTCTAACGACACAGCCTAAACCTGCCGTGCAGAGGCAAAAACTATTATGCGAGGTGTCTGACCTTACATAGTAGTTTTTGCCTTTGCACGGTAGATACGAACACAGGTCAGTTTTTGAAAGGAGTTTGCGCGCTCACAACGCAGCTCAAATGAGCACAGGTGAGTCAGAAAGAGAGGAACTAAAAAACGTGATAGGGGTGGGATTAGGCCTATGCCTGATATTATATTGGTGATAGACAATGAAGGGGTATGATGGGTGCTTTGTTATGTAGGTTTGGACACGAAATGAAGCTTGGGTCCGTCTTCTGACGCCAGTATTTTGTTCTCCCTCCTCAGGGTAACAAGCGTCGGGGTCAGAGTGAGAACGACGCGGCCGACGCCGTGGACTAGATGGCGCCACCGTCGCCGTCTCGTCCTCCCATCACGGGCACACAACTTCTCTTCGAGACTGTACATAGTGACAAAAAAACGACACAGACTGCATGACCGCCATTCCCTCGGCTACGGTCGCCGAGGCGTGACGTGATTGGTCGGTGGCGGCGCCTCGGAGGCTGTCATTGGTCGAGAGCGCCGCTCCGGCCGTTGTCTGAGATTTGATTGGTGGAGCGCGCCGCCGGCTGCACGTGATTGGCCGCGGGCGTCGCCCCGGCGGCGGTCCCGCGCGCTGATTGGTGGACCGTATCGTGACCCGTGTTGTGATTGGTTGGATGGGTGTTCGTTAGCCGGTGTATGGTGCCGTGGAGCAATCAGTGATGTGCTTCCTTTCTGTTCAGAACTCGTTCTCCCAGCCTCCCAGCCAGGAGCGATGTTGCCGTTTTCTTGCAAACATATTTTTATATCGACGCACGTGCTCTTTGTTACGGTGGTGTTTTCAAATTCAGACTAGATGTTTCCACGTGACATATTTACGACATACATGATACCGGGTACGCACTACATGATAAATGCATGGAATGCGAAGCATTGTCTAAGCGCAATTACACTTGACAAGCCCACGCAGTTTCACGCTGTCGAACGTCCGTCCCCAGGATCATTCATCTGCCCTCATCATTTCATCTGGACTCAAAGAACACTCAGACTTACAGTGTAGAAATGTATTAGTTCCTCCCTCTTATCATGCTCAGTATCACAGCGGTAATCCGGGGTATCGAACCGAGGGCCGACTCCACTCTCACACTAACTCACCGCTACTCACTCACCAAACGGTGAGTAACTCACGCCAAACACTCGCACTCGGTGTAATAATGCACAACCAGGCGCACACTCGCGTTTGGTGCAATAACGAACAAACACGCTCCACATGCATACATGACCCGGCGCACAACGCTACAAATGGAACTAATTTTAAAAGCAACCGCAATCCCGCATACGTTTCAACCATTCACGGCAAGCACTCAGGTTTCATCTCTCCTGCGCGCGTTATTACACCAACGCAGCAAGTTGATAATGCGAGCACAGAAGCTCCCAAGTAAAAACATTAGGGTACGCGGATACGACACTGACGTCGAAAAACGCCATAGTCTCGCGTTAAATGTTGTTACTCGGTAAATCCTGGGTGGTTTTACACGTTAAGTAGTTGTGGTCCTATGGTATACACACAGGTAAAACAGATCGAAACCCGATTATCGTGCTACACGGACCCCTGGCCAACACCGCCAGACTACGATTGGTCGACGAGAGTGACTCTCGCCCCCGATTGGTCGTAGCCTCCAAGTTGGGCTGCTATCAGCCAATCACGAGGCAGCTCCGTCCCGCGGCCGAGTCAACTACCACAGACTTAGTTCATGAGCTGTTTCGCACAAAAATGGCGTCAAGCACACCCCGGAGCGCCATCTTGGTCCCGTTGCTATCACCATGACGTCAGAGAAGGGGCGTGGCCTCACCACAGACGCCCCGCCCAACACCCACGACCGCCTCACAACCGGAGAACGACGAGTGACGTCACACAACCATGACGTAACAACAAAAGCCATAGGTGACGCCATTCATACGTCCACAAACGATACCATTGTGACGCAACATTGTGACGTCGTACATATTACGGTGTATGACGTAACATACGTCAGTTTTTGCGACACAAACATTTGTGACGCGTCAAACACCCGTGTGATGGGAACAACTGCATCCATCAGCGGTAACAACTGAATCCACGCTTTATGACGTCATAAGTCCAACTATTGTGACGTCACTGGTTCACTCCAGGGCCGGAAGGTTGCCGCTGGTGACGCTGGCAGCGTACTGGTTCAGCACCTGGTGGAGAGAGGGGCAGACATGGGGGTTAGCTGATGCAGTCTCTAGCCATGCCTCTCTGTCCCTCAAGCTTAGATATAATTTGGACAGTCTTGGTCGAAACATTCTAATTTAATGCCCCCTGCCCACTCCCCAGTCCCTCTCCCACTCACACTTCACCGGTTAAACACGTCTTTATTCTTGGAACCAATAGCCTAAACACTCCTAAAAACGCACAACTGTGTCTTTGTATAGAGCGTTCGGCGATGCTCGCCACAGTCCCTCTCTATTCCACCCTCTATGAAGGATTCCCCGTCCCCTGATTCATCTCACGTTCCCAAATCCGTCCCACGTCCGTCTTACCTTATAGATGAGTGCGTACTGCTCTCGTGTCTGCACGGCCCCGGCCCGGTCATGTCGGATCCTGAACACGGTCCGCATGATGTCTGTTGTCCTCGTGGCGTCAAACTGTCGCATACAGATGTCGCAGGCGAGCAGCACGCCCGTCCGGCCCGTGCCGGGGCTGTGGAGGGGGAGGGGCGGTTAGATTGGGGGGAGTGAGAGGTGGGGGGGGGGACGACGATGAGTGGATGTTGAATAGGCGGTGGAAAAAGGCAATCATGACACGCATGACATTTGAACAGGTTACCGATGAGTATGTTTAAACGGTATCGGCGCATACACGGTTCTGTATAAACGGACAACATTCTGAATAATGTCAGAACTTCATATTCGCACACTACAATTCAAACGGTCAAGGGACCAGCAGTAAGCTTACATTTACGCCACTGAACAATAAAACCTACCAAAACACTACAGCCCCCCCCCCCCCCCAGAAACGCACCTCAGCCCATCGCTCCCTCCCTCGCAAGTCCCACCTGCAGTGAACCACCGTGGGTCCGATGTTGGTCTTCATGGCCCGCCGGGCCTCCTGTAGGAACTCAACCATGGAGTCGAGATCGGACGGCACGCCACGCTCGGGCCAGCCAGAGTACCACAGGTGCGTCACCTCGCGGAACAGGTTACTGTCCATGTTCTGTAAACGGGGGGGGGGAGGAGGTCAGGTCAGTCCAGAACAAGTTACCGTGCATGTTCTGTAAACGGGATGGGGAGGGATGTCAGGTCAAAGGGTAGCATAGTGAGCATTATGATGTGTTTGTCGGGGAGATGCGCAAAACGACCGGCTGTAGCCGTGAATGATAACCGCGGGTTGTTTGAAACAGACTAACACTATTAGTAAGAATGGTGTTTTTCCATTGTAGTTATTTGGGACAAAAGGAGACTGCTGATGTGTGGAGGCGATAGGTAAAGGGGAGCGTTAGATACTGTATTTTGGACACAAAATTTGGCACCGGCAATCCCATTTTAGAGTGCATGTTTTACATCGACACGCACAAAAAGCATACGCAACGTAATTTATATATGTACATCATCGCTGTTTACGACACATAGGAGTTACGTCATTGACTTACTTAGCCTCAATGCTGCTAGAAAAGTCTCTCCACTATAACTCCCAGCCTCCCTGAGGCCTGAACCACTCCTCAGCGCATGACACCATTCTCACCTTGAGCTGAATGGTGGACACGACAAACTTGTCCTTTTTTGTTTTGGCCATCAGCGTGACCTGGAAGTCTCCGTACAGACGGTGCCGGTCCAGGGCCTCCGACGGCGGCAGGTACTCGGCGCAGCGACGCTAGGGGGGGGGGGGTCAGAGGTCAGAACGGGTCGTATATGGGTCGTCATTGGATCACAGAGGTCACAGGACGGTCGAGGTTATATGTCAGATGTTACTGATGTGTGTCACGCGGCTTACGGCTGAGGGCCGAAGAGGTCGCAGAGGTCATTAAGTGAATAAGTGATCAAGGTCCGAGGTAAGAGGTCACTACTCACTACTGAGGGTCATAAATAACACACAAAGTCACTGTTTTACCGTCGTTAGACTGGACATGTGTTAAATTGATTCCAAGAAACATAGAAATAAGACAAAATAAGACAGTTGATAAGACAAAAGGAAATTATACAAAACCAAGACGACAAATACGACAGACCCCTTATTTCCCCTCCCGTCCCCGTCGACTCACCACTCCTCGTTCGACAATATCGGTGAGACAGATGACCACCTTGGACTGGGTCTCCCAGATCATTCGCCAAAAGTCGTTCACAGTAGACTCCAGCGGGCCCTGGGTGGCTATGTAAAACTGCGGCTCGTCCTTCGGGCCCTGTTGAAGGGAAAAGCGGAAAGATTGAATATAAGGACGACCTAGCATTGTTGGCAAGGTGCAACTATATGGCCGGTACCTTGAAAAGCACGTTAGCTTGTAAACAGGTTCGAATGGTACAACTTCGACCCACAAACGGATTTCGATGAAATGACTTATAACAGTCTTGCGGTCAGTAACCAGCTCACGTAAGAGTACACAATGTGACACCAACGTCCAGCCAAACACTTCCTTACACAAACCTTCATCATCACTTTCATCATCATCCCACTCTTACCAGTATCTCACTCTCCTATCCCAGCCATCCCCGTACTCACGCGGACATAGTTGGCGTTGATGTAGTCGCTGTTGGGCGCTCCGGTCTTCTGATCCAGTACCACCCTGGTCTCGGGTACCGGTAACACGTTAGCGTACCGGTTACGGTCCTCACTTCCCGGCGGGAGGTCGTCCAGAGTCGGCATGGCACCGGTAGGGATCGAGTCAAACTCCTCTGTGGAAAGGGGGGGAGTTACTAACTCAGCTAAGGGGTCATCTAGTGGTGAGGTGGAGGAAGGCACAACAGTGGGAGCAAAAGTGGGCAGACAAGTAACCTCTTGCGAGATGAGGGGCGGGGAGAAAATAAGCTACAATAATGGGCTGGGTACAATTTAACGATTCGTAACGATATTTATAAACAGTTATCAGCCAAAACTGCATAGTCTTCTATCTAGCACTCATGGTGCGTGGTATAGCGGACACAAAATGAATAGTCAAGTAACAAGCTGTCCGTCATTTAGCCTGTTTTCCATCTTTCTAGCTCATTCATCCCCAACCTCTCCCTCCCCTCGCCCTTCCACTCATTCCTCCCACCTTTGAGAGCCGCCAGATCTCCAGACAGGTTCGCCAGGCCGGCGAAGTTGACCGCGTTTGATGGCGCATCATGATCGTCAAACGCCTGGTTTAGGTAGGATCGCACCGATCGGCGCATCTTGTTCTTGCGTCTCATGGAGCTGAAGACGGACTCGACTCCGTATTCCTCCATGTTGACGGGGTTACAGCGCTGGGCCGTCTGTGCCGCGCGGCGACGGTGGCGCACCACCACCTGAGGACGGGAGAGGGGGCAGAAGGGGTTAGAAAGGGTAGGGGTCGAAGAAAGTGCAGACGGCTAAAGCGATGGTTAATGGCTAAACGCAGTTTACAGGAACGGAAAGATAACGGCATAAAGTGAAGTAAACCGATAACATGGCATATTAAAGGGAAAACCTAACAAATGAACCAGCCCAAACCTACTCTGACTCAATATGTTCCCAATAGATAGCATATTTACTTTGTCAATTCGCTCCCTCCAAACCCATGATACTTGCTCCCTCCAGTCCTGTAATCTCATCCCCTTACTTCATCCCTCCATCTCTCTACCCCCACCTCCATCCCTCCTCACTCACCAGCAGTACTGCCAGCAGCACCAGACTGGCCACGGCCACACATCCCACAGTGATCGCCGCTATAACACCAGCCCTCTCCGAGTGCTCCTGCGTCTGAACCAGCTGCTCCGGCTGCACTGTGTCCACCTCTCGCACCAGGCGAGCCATGCCGTCCCAGCTGCTTCCCCCGCCTCCCCCAGCCGCAGCAGACTCCCACAGAGGCTCCACGCGCTCCGTCAGAGCCCGGTCGTACTGGCCGTCAGAGTCGGTGAGGTAGAGGAAGACGAGGATAGCGGTGGATGAGGGGTCCGTCTCCCGGCGGGCCCGCACTGGACGCCCGCATACGGGGATGTTGAATAGCACGGCGCTGTCGGCTGTGAGATTCCTGAAACAGAATGGCGAGGGTCATAACTCAGGCAATTGAAAGGGTAGACAGGGTTAAACACTGGGGTCGGGCTGGGAGTGCGACGGTAGAGAAGAAGACTGACTAGGGAAAGAGGCAGGGGTGGGTTGGCGGCAGGGTGGACGAAATGATCGAAGCCTTTTAGGGGATATACATTTTTATTTATTACATTAGTATTTTCTTTATAAGACTGAGTATATGGGACTCAAATTTCTCGCACGCCAAACCTAAAAGACTCGGAACTCGCATCAATTCTAATTGTAAAATACGGCCCTTTTGCTCAACCGAGCTCAATCTTCCTTTCCGTCCAGCCCAGTCAACTCTAACACACATAGCTGAAAGCCACAGCACAGACACCGCGGAAACAAGCCCGCCAATGACCGCGCCCTATCCGGGGGAAGGAGGAAAACTGACCTCCAGCCGGCGGCCGGCGAATATCGAGATAACGAGACACGACCGGCCAACGGTCCACGATGGCGGAAAGCCGACCGACAGATATATCAGTACGGCCAGGTATGTGGCAATGATTGACGTCAATGGTTTTCCTGCAGACTGCTGGCTAGCTGGGTGGCGCAGAGCAGGGTTGAAGTTACAGACGGTTACAGACAGTTGTATATTGAGCTGATCTGAGAGACGGTATAGCGATAGTAAATGTTTTGGGATAACTCGATCGAATTGGTGGACGAGTAAAGGGGACGTTTAGATAAATTTTGTTGGATGAATTTTGATAGCTGGCTTCAATCATTACCAACAAAGCAGGCTTATAGACCCCACCTATCGATGTTTCAACACGTGTTCGACAAATCGAACAAATCCCTTAGACACGTTCCCCACAGCTTTAGGACCTCTGACGACAAAACCACATCCGTACATAGAATCCATCACCGGACATTGCAGCAAACCTGCCCACTCTCCCAGGGCGCCGCCAACTCAGCAGCTCGGAGTGTCCCAACGACATGCGAGACAGCACGTTCTACCACGGACCGCGACTGGGGCGTGATCGGGTACTCAGTCGTGCGAGACGCGGCCTTGGGGCCAGGAGAGCACCAAGAACTCTCCCAGAGCGCGCACCAAGGAAATGGCAGCGGGGCGGCGGTGGAGGTGCTATGGCAGATGTCGCTCTTCAGTAATTGTCTGCTAGAAGTCGTGTCTACTGTGGTATTGTATAAGTTTTGTAGTCTAGCGTCCAGAGCCTCGTTTCATAAAGCAAGTCCGTAACTTACGCCGATTTTTGGGCTTGTACTGCAAGCGCATGTGAAACGATAAATTTGTTTCACCTTCTCCCTTCTGTTCTTGCTTGCAAGTTAAATAAATTCAACGATTCAAACTATCGTCATTGCTTCACATGCACTTGCAATACAAGACCAAAAATCGGCGTAAGTTACGGACTCGCTTTATGAAACGCGGCCCATGTCGCGACGTTTGTTATGAATTATGCCGAGACAATGGGAAGCTGGGTAGTAGATAATGTAAGCTAATCACAGTACAAACTACAAAACATCCAGCAAGACGCAGTAGTGATTTGCTATAAGGGAGCTCGGAAAGACCCATACTAATGCTTCAGCGAGTAGACTTAGAGTAAACAATGAACCTTCTAAGAAAGCAATTCTTTAAACCTCTTATCCGAGTTCGAATGCGAATCAATCAGAGGAAAGACCGTCTCGCTCTTGGCCTTTCGCTGCGGTCTTTCCCACAGTAAAGGTCATGAAAGCGGTGAACAGGTGGAAGTGAGGGAGAAAGGCTGGCGACTCCGGAGCGCCAACGAGTGGTAAGAAGATGGCAAGAAACTGGCGGCGACAGCGCTGCCCGGCGTAGAACAGCGGTTATCTGAGCGTGAAGCAGGACAGGCTCGGCCGTGCCAAGGCCACCCGCGATGGGACAGGGATAGGACAGGACTGCCGCGGTACAGGCTACATCGGATGAACTGGAGGACATACAGGATTGGTAGCAATGAAACAGTAGCACCATACCCATCATGGAAAGAAACACATCACACAACAAGCTAACGTGAAATTTGCAAATTAGAACTTGAACTGGAAAATTGGACCCCGTGAACGTTTTTAGTCGTATATTAGATATTATACGTTATTGGTCCACAAATAGTCCACCACCGCCCTTCCCTCTCTCACGAGCCCTCACCTGTGCGTCTCTCCGTTGACCAGATCCACCACTCGCTGCTTGAACGCCTGTCGGACGCGGCAGAAGCGCGGCCACGTAGTACCGATCAGAAACTGGACGTACAGCTCCACGGGCGGCACCACCGAGCTGTGAGTGATCCCTGGTGACGTACTGGTGCTGGGCGTGGTGCCGCGACTGGTGCCAGGCGTGGTGCCGACCGTGGTGTCTGTAGTAGTACCTGTGGTTCCTGTAGTGGTCCCGACAGTAGTACCGGTAGTAGTATCACCAATAGTCGTGTCGCCCACAGTGGTGCTCTCCGGGGTGGTGCCACGGCTGGTGCTCGGCCAGCTGGTGCTGGTGACACCTGTGCCCACCGGCCGTCCCGCCGCGGTATACGTAGGCACCCCAGCCGGCGGGGGCGGAGGCGTCAGCCTACCATGCCCAATGGTCGTATAATTTCCAGTACTATACGGGAATCCCTCTCCGTAGAATCCACTCCCCGAGTCGCCACTGGGTCCGGTCGTGTAATCATAATCTCCCGGCCCGGACGGGGCGGTGGGCGGAGGACGGGTAAACTGTCCAGTGGTGGTCGGCTGACGTGTGGAGCCGCTGGCAAAGTGCGACCCCGGCCGACCGGTCACTCCGCCGTGGCTGGTGAAGCCCGTCGGTCCGGTCGGGTAGTCGAAGGCGGCCCCAGTGGTGTAGTGGTAGGTGCCCGTGCTGAAACCGTCGTCGGTGGTCCCTCTGCCCGGCCATGTGCCGTTCGACGCTGCGGGAAGACGGGGGAGGGGAGGTTAATGGTACGGAGAAACGGACGGCGTGATGGGAACAGCGGACTGGCAGTCGGGTAACTTTCAGTTGAACGAACTAGAAGCCAGTTGATAGCTTGGGTGACCATCCACTGGGTAATAGCAATACTGGCTAAACGACAAGAGAATGGTAGTTTGGTTACGTAACGAAATCAAACAGTCATCTTATCCTAATTTGTCGAACTGAATGGCAATGGATAAAATAAGCGGCTTTATTGAGATTAAAATGAAGTAACTAAGGCGAACTGTACGACACATCATTATCCGGGAAAAACGGAATCATCTTCATGCAGCATCTCTACAAGAAACTATCATACAAGCAGCAATGTCGTATTGATCGCCCTTCCTGAAATCGCCCTAGCCGGTAGTGACACCCATGCTAACCTCGTGTCGGCGCGGCGTGACTGACGGACACTTTCCCCAGCTCAGCGCTTTTCTCCGAGGTGTGCTGGGTCGTCTCAGGGTGGGCGCCCGGTGGAAGCGTGCTCCACGTGGTCTCCGGCGGGGCAGCAGACGTCGCCGAGGCCCAGTCCTCCTCAGGGAGGGTCGGAGGGGCAGACTGAGGGGTTGATTCCTCGCTGGGGGCGGAGGAAGGGGGCCAGGTAGGTGGAGGGGTGGTTGGAGACGGTCCCCCGAAAGTAGTCTGACCTCGAGTCGGGGCAGTGGTGAACGCTTCTGGCGTGGTCGGGAAGGTCTCCAGCGTCGTTGGGAAGGTTTCTAGCGTGGTGGGGAAGTTACCCTCCTCAGTCGTCAGCTCCGAATCCTCCCAGGGAGTCTGTGCCGTTGTCTGACGAGAGCCCTCCCGCGTAGTCTCCTGTGTAGTCTCCCGTGTAGTCCCACGGGTAGTCTGTGTACTCGGAGGCTCTGTGGGTGCCGTCGGTGGCCGGGAGGTAGGCGATGTCCTCCAACGAGTCGTCTGTCTCGTGGTCCAGCCCGGCAGGGTCGGCGGAGCTGTCACCTTTCCCTCCTCAGGAGCCGCCTCTGGCTCCGACACGCCCGATTTCTCAGCCTCGGAGGCGGTGGGCGGTGGGCTGACGCCGCCATCCGCCCCCGCCCCCGCCCGGGGTCCCACGGTGGGCGGCTGGGGTCCCGGCTCCACCGAGGTAGCTGTCGGGAAGAATTCCGAACCCTCGTCACCAGTGATCTGATCCAATTCCGCTGCGGCCACATCAGAAGGGAGGGTAGGACCGGCCGCCGAGGGTAGAGTCGGCCCGACTGACGGTCTCGTTGGCCCGGCAGAGGGCAGGTGATCCCTAGCGCCGCTGCCTACTCCCTCCCTCTCTCCGGCCGGTTCGGGAATCGGAGATATGGAAGCCTCAGTAGGCTCTGGCGCCAGAGGTGGGCTGGTGACTGTCGCTACCCCCTCATCAGCAGGCGTGGTCCTGGTCCGGTCCGTGGTCTGGTCTGTGGTCTGGTCTGAGGGACCAGGGTCTGGCGTGGTCTCATCGCCCTCCGCATCTCCATCTAACGCTCGTACTGTCGATGAAGGAAGCTGTACGGTGCGGTAAGCCGCCCAGTTACCAGCCGGATCCCGAGTGAAGACCGTCAGGATGTCTCCGTCTCGGCAGTAACCGCCCGGGTGCTGCGGTGTCACCACACAAGGGGGAGAGACAGGAGTTGGGGAGACCTCTCCGTCACTGCTGCTGGGGCCTTCAGCCGCGGCCGGGGCCGCAGCGGGGGCAGCCGGAGCCGCGGTGGGCTCAACAGTAGCGCTGGTGCGTTCCGGGCTCCATGGAGGTAATGTGGAGGGCTCGAGGCCCAGTCCATTGTCGATGTCTTCCTCTCTTGACGGTGTGGGTCGCAGCAGAGCAGAGCTCGGTGGGGCCGGCGCCGCGCGAGTAGGAGAGATGATAGTCGTCCGTGCCGGTCGGCTGGTAACCAACGCTGACAGTCGATCCGCCAGACCCAGTCGAGTCACCGATGGTCGTCGAGACGCCGTCGACGGCAGCGCCCGCGTCGGGGTCGCCGCCGGAGCCGCAAACGTCGCCGTCGGCAGTTGAGCTGGCGGAAAGGAAGGCCCTCCGTCACTGCCTTCACCAGGCGCAGAGGACGCCGACACAGCCGAACTGGCAAAGTAATACTCAGTGACCGGCGGCCTGCTCGGCGCTAGACTCGGCGGCGCGTCTGGTCTCCGGCTGGGGCGGGACGGACGCGCTGTAACCACTGCCGGCGACCCGCTGCCACCAGCGGAACCAGAGGAACCATCCGCGCCCTGTCCGCCGGGCCAGATGGGTGTCCAGTCGCGGCGCGTGGCCGGTCGGGCCGCCTGTCGGGGACGGGTGGTGAGACGCTGGCCGAAACTGGGACTGGTCAGGAGCCGGTGCTGCTCGTCAGAGAGGAACCGGCGAGAGATGGTGGTCGATGCTGTGGTCGGGTCGACGGCTGGGATCGAGGGCGGCGGCCAGGGTGTCTGTGATTGTGTGGCGACCAGAGCTGAAACACACAGACGGGGAGGGAACGGTCAGACATATTGACAACATGAGTATGATCGTAGACAGACGAACAGCAATCCCGTACCAAAATCCGACGTGCGAGATAGATCATTCAAGCCAAAGAAGGAGAGCCAGACTTTTGAAAGGGCGTTGTAAAAAAATGTCCCCATTGCCGACGTTCCAATGCCGATATGGTTTTCGCAAGTCAATCAAACCCACCAAGCCTTCCGCAAATAAAACATATGTAACTTATGGATCAACCGCTCAATTCCAAGACGACTACTCACACCGAGCAACAGCCTTCAGGCACCAATCAATACCCCCTCCCTGCCCCCGTCTCATGTGCCGGCCGTGGCTGATCCTTTGCCAGTCAAGGTCGCCTGCGAATCGATGACCACTCCTCCCCCTACTATGCCAGTCAAGGTCAGTCAGTGCGTGACCTCAACCCATCGACCCCACGAGGGCCGTCCATGGCTACCGCGCCGTCTTGGCTTCAGCCTGCAAGGTCACTGACATCGGGGGACCGATAGACATCGACCCTTCCGTAGGACGTTCGCCTCGGCTTCGTCTCCGAAGGACACACTGCCCGGGGCTACGCGAGGTCGCTGGACTTTCGTTAGCCGTGCCATATCGACCGTTAGGCGTGCTCCGGTATTCCTAAGCGAGGACGACGACTAGTCCAGCCGTAACGATTTCTGGCGAGGTTACTAGGATCGATGGAGTACAGGTTAAAGACGGACTGGCTTCTGCTGTGCTGTAATTACTCGTCTAGCACCTCGAAAAGACTATAAAAAACCAAGGTCGCTCAGCTCAATACCGACACACTGTAGGCCGACGAGGAAGCCAAGGAAGCATCTCACTCCCACCATCACCAAGGTCCGTCCCCGCCCCGCCTCCTCCCCATACTGCACGTGGCTGTTGCACGCCAAATGTGGGAGGGCCACGCGAGCGATGCGTTGGAGGTGAGATTCTGGGACCCGACCCTGACGCACCGCAGCTCAGTCGGGGCTCTACCTTCCGGGTTGGGGAGAGCGGTCAGCGGGGTATATGTCAGAGGACTCGCATCACTATGCAAGATTATTCATTACGCAGGTGTGCAAGTATTGAGTAAACCCTTATTAGGAGGCGTCGTTTGAGTTCGTCTTTGAAGCGTCAAGCGTTTCACGGTGAGCTTTTATGCGATTCTTTTCAGGAGAATAATTTATGTGCGCCGGCAATTCACTGTTTAATCTACGTGTGGGACGTTGATTTGTTCGGCTAAATTTACGTCAGTTTCTTAAGTCCGTTTCGTTGGATGCCTCATTTACAAAGATTCGAGTAAGTCATTCGCTCAAGTCATTTAACCTCATTGACAGGACTGACGTCAGGACTGACGTCATTACGCGATTCGCCAGTCGGTTCACGTATTCATTTTAACGGTGACGCTGCAAAGATTCCCCGAGGCCCGAGCTGTTTGTCCAGAGACGCGACAAAGTGACCTTTGACTGTTGTTTGAACAGGAAGGAGGAGAAGCGTCGCCTCTAGTCTGAAAAGATCGGCACCCCACGCGATCTTTGCTCTCAGTTCAAACTCCGTTTTAAATGTGGCCTGCGCCACACGAATTGGAGAGTTCGTCAAGAGTTGTTTATCATCTTGGAGGAAGAAAAAGTGGACTGTACCGTCCGGACCCGTCGCAGACCAAATCCGACGGTATGCGTAAATACACAAAACATCTCCCCGGGGAGGCCATCGGCCGTTTAGTACAGAGTGCAGAGAAGGCGCTTCCTTCTACAACAAATGCTCGTTAAACAGCCCAGGATGTGGCTAAAATTGCCTGCCATACGGCAATACATACTTAAACTTAAGATGCATGATTCATTTGACCGGCCAACGAGGTGTTTTTATAGCACAACATGGGAAATATAAATTTATTTTTAAAATGATAATATAGGTAGATGATTTGCCAAAGCCCGGCTTAGGTCGGCACAATGTGAATTGTTGCAACGAACTTACAATTTGCCTATCAATCCCCTGAACGTTCCACCTACACAAGCCAGACCAGCATCGATTCATTCGCAAACAATGGACGTAGTTAATAAAGCCCCTCTCACCTCTCCCAACCCTGAAGCTGACTCAGCAGCTGTTACCAAAGACCTGGCTCTGTCCAGTCATCGGTGACTTCTTTGTGGTTCTTCATTCGCAGTCTTTCCTAACGAGTGAATGGAGATAGCTAGCTGTGTGAGTACTGAGCCTGCAGTGTCACCCTGTAAGGCCTTAACCGCCCCCAACCGCCAATCTACCATCCTCGCTTGTCCTTTCTCCCTCTAGTCCTAGTCCCTCTAGTCGTAGTCCCTTTAGTCCTAGTCCCTCTAGTCCTCTAGTCTAGTCCGGCCGCTAGTCCTTTAGTCCTTTCCTCACGCAGCTCGCCAACCGTCCTGCCGGCCTCGCGTGACTGTGAGCGGGACAGACGCCTCCTCTCCTTGCTGCCGCCAAACGAACTTCACCATATGCGGGTCGGGTACAGGGCGGGCCACCAGTCACCGCCCCAGCATTACTCACGAGTTCTCTGTAAGCTATAGGGCTACCGGCTTTTGGGAGATTGGCTGCAGTGCAATGGTGCACCATATAAGACCATGGTATTGATGTGCGCATGTGTTTTACAGCGTTCTGGCGTTTGTGTGAGTACGTTTCTATGTTTTGTGCTGTGTCTGGTGTCTGCCGGCCCTTTTACCACCATCCTGTGTTGAACAATACCCCCGGGCGGTGCCAGCCAGTCCCGCCGCCCGCCAGGCCACTGTTTAGGTGGTCGTCCCATTGTGTTCTGTCTGTGCCGGCCTGGCTGTGGTGTGAAGTCTGTATATGGTGCGGTACTGAACCGGGTGAGAGGCCTCACAGGGCTTCGTCACAAGCCAACAGAGGGATCCTCGCTGGCAATGGCCTCTACCCTAGCCGAGACGGCAAGAATATCGCTGTTTAGTCTGGAGAAGTTTGACACATTTCTAGAATTAAGACAATACGTTGCGTTTCGGGACTGATCAACTACTCGGGACCGGCAGACTTGCTGAGTGACTAGCTAGTTCGGAGCTTAGCTGGCTGCCCGGCCTGCCTGGCTGGAACTGGCTGATCCTCCAACCGGTTTATCCTGTAGCCAGGCCGGACGGCCGACCGCCGGGATTACTTAGTAGCGCATCGACTGGTGCTTAGCCCTCGGTGTTCAGTATTCAGCAAGCGTGCAAGTCCCCGAGGCAAGTGCCCCACACCAGCGTCTTATCAACAGAGGCAATGCTGCGCTACCACATCGGTCCATCCGAAAGTCCGTCCGTCCGTCCGTCCGTCTGTCCTTCCATCCGTCCTGACTATACGTTTATCCGTCTATACTCTAGCCCGTCCATCCATCTGTCCATCCTCTGTCAGTCTGTCCATCTGTCCTATCCATTTATCAGTCTATACGCTAGCCCGTCCGTTCGTCCGTCCGTCCGTCCGTCCGTCCATCCTATTCGTTGTCCGTCCGTCCGTCCGTCGCCGGTCGCTGTCCCCCGCGGCTCAGTCAGGTTTGTAGTAGGACGCGCCCAACGCACCGTTATATCGGCTGGGCCAACAGCAGCGGGCGCGCCGCACACGTCACGTTAGCCCGGCGTGACTCAAATCGGGAGGTCCAGCGGAGGGTAGTTTTCGGTGGTGTGGAACGGCAGTCTGGACGAGTAGGGATAATGGGAGCCGCAGCACACTGTCAGGTAGAAGCCATGTATTTTGAAAAAAATAGTTTATCATTAAGCAGTACCAATATGATTATATAAGCTATGGAATTATATTTTCTTAGCCAAAAATATTATGTTAGACGGGCAGTTATTGGCAACTATAAGTTACACATTATATATTGCTACATCTACCACTTATAGTTAAACCAGTTATGGTTATAGACCACTTATAGGTAGTAATTGCATCCCTTTACCTATCACCAATAACGGCAAGAGCACACGTCCGAAAAGCACTCTCACCGGCCAGGCCCATGGTAACTGACCGATACCCTATTCATCGCCGACCAATACGGTCACCGACCGGAACAATATCGTCAATACCAGCCCACCCCTGTCGCCCAGCAGTCACCACAATAATGATGAATTAGACGCGTCAATAATCGTTCTGTGACTGCCGGGTGGGTCGGTAACCGAGCTCTTGTGTGCCGGCTGGTCAGGCTGGTTAGGGAGGTATTATTGGGTGTTATTGGACTGGGAACTCGGGACCGGGACAATAGTTGGCAACACGTGACGACCAGTGGCGTTACGTAAGTGGTATTTATGGATGTGCTAGATGGATACTGCTCGATGTGTGTGGAATGGGTGTTCGGAAATCAATGTACTGTTTCAGCACTCGATCGATGAGAAGTTGTAGAAAACAAAAGTTCAGCCTCTGTCCATCTATTAGGGACGTAGACACCATAATGAAGAGAGACCAATCCCTCAATATCCAGACTTTTAGTTCGTTACGAAGGTAGCTTAGCCCTCGTTGTCTGTGTATGGCCTAGCCCTTACTATTTGAGTGGACTCTCGAATATTACGAGTGGGCAATGGTCCTCCCCATCACTGGGCAAAAGATAGGTCCCTGGGCCGGGCCTTTTCCAAAACACCATGACACTATGAATACGGCACGTGCACAGGGAAATAAAAGCCCGACAATTTGGCAACAACTATTGTGACGGAAAACTCGGGACAGCCGGCGTCTACCTGGCGTCACAAAGTTTCTGCACGCAGGGAAAACGCGTCGACCTCGGTCGCACGAGATGGGGAACATTCCCACATCGAGAGAGAGAAAAAAGAGAAACATGGCGACACACCAGATTTCGCCATCGGTGCTCTGAAGTCAATCAGAGATAGCGAGGGCGTTGGCGGCAGCAGTGGGGCGTTTCATTCCTGATCGGTAGGAGATGTAGAAATTCGGTTCATTCCCATGTACTGGATATGGATCATTCAGTGGTGCAGACGGGAGAGCAGCTGGGCCGCAGGAGCTATCTGCTGACTGCTATGGTGTCCATTGTCCAATGTTAAAGACGCGAGACGAAGACAAAAGATTATATAAAATATAACAATTATAGCTCTATTACTATTGGATAGTCTATTACTTAACCAATAGGTATGCAATATACCGTACACATGCGTGGACTTCTCGATACATATTTATCATCCCTGATGTCGAACTAATGCTTTCATGATCTCAGCTACCTGTCCCAACCCCGTCGTCTGTTTATCGCGTTTTGCGTAGAGTAGTTTCTGCCCATGCCCGTGTGCGGTGGAGCGTATCGGCTCGCCGTCTGCTCCAGATAAACTGGTCCGTTTAGCCCAGATAACCCGGCCCATTTAGCCCAGATCGGTGGGCGCATTTAGCCCAAATAACTCGCCATATCTCGCCCGACAATTTGGCCGTGCTTTCCTTGATACACCTTGATCACGAAACCCAACTAGCCAGGCGCCATGCTGGCAGACATGTATGTTTTGTGGTGGACGCGCTTTCAAAGTTTCCCCACATGTCACTAGCCGGAATATTTTAATTAAGACGCTACGATATCACCGTCTTGAAGTGAAACCTCGGGAGGCAGGCGGCAGGGGCATCACAATTACTGGATAGTGGCTGCCGAGTGCCGATCAGCACGTGTGTGAAAAAGTGGACCTTCGTATCACCCACTTCGAACAATCACGGATGTATTTAGAACGGCGGCGGACCGAATGATTGGAACATTAGGTATTTACGATCATTAAACTTTGGTATTTATACGCAGTGATGATCGTCAATAAGCTTTGGTATTTATACGCAGTGATGATCAGCCCAACGCGTTCCCATGGACAAGATGCCTTGGGGCTTGCCAAATGGAAAACGGCTGTCCACAAATTAATTTGTGGGACGTAGAGACCTGCTCGACATCACTGCACGTCGGTTGATGCTTGCCAACATTGCATGCGAACAGTTTCGCAAGAAGATTTTCCATCACACATTTCCCTACCAACCCCGACAAAACAATGTCCCTCTTCTGCGAATAGGTATAGGTATCACGCTACAGGCAGGTCAAATGAGCGAAACCTAACCGCACTTTATTTTTGTGCGTCGGACTAACCTACTTAGTATGTCTACCCAGTGAGCAAGGACTGTATGGCCACGACGCAGAACGCACAGCTCGGGACTACCCCGATCATCCCTGATCCCCTTGTGCGCATCACAATTCAGACCAACCACACTGGCCACTGCAGGTGGGCCTGGGGTGGAACTCACCTGCACAACACAATAGCAGTAGGGGTATCCTCAGTCGACTGGGCGCCGCCATATTGGTATGACGTCAGAGGCAGAGGCGGCGGCAGTGCAGCGGCGGCAGAGGTAGAGTTCAGTAGAGTGGAGTGGAGTGGAGTGGAATGGAGTGTAGAGTGTGGAGTGGAGTGGCCCGGTGCTCCCGCTGTCTCTGCCAGTGGAGACAACGATGACTGACCGGCCTGAAACAGAACAGAGACAGTAGTCAAACGGGTGAAAAAACAACGATTAATGTCTAAACACGGGCGAACTAAGCACGTTAACGAAAAACAAACGTTAAAAACGAAGTCAAGCACCAAACGTCTCTGGAGAAAGGCTCTCAACAAGTCACAAAATAACAAAAGCAGCTGAAGAGATAATGGCTACACGCAAACACGGTTATCTGCGACATTCTGGGCCAAATGCTCCGTCAGAAAACACCCTTCTTCAACAGTACCGAACATCGAGCGAGAAGGGGCCACAGTTCATCGGCAAGGTTCGCCGCATCCCATGACTCATTTCCTATTCACGATCACTGTCAGGCACGTAGGCAGTTAGCTGATCAAAACAGCATCACGGAACGGCGTGCCGTGCACGATTCAATCATTGACTCTAGCGTGCACAGCAGTGCACACACGGAGGGCACCGCGTGCACAATGTACAGTGCAGAGTATGCACAGAGTCGCTGGTGCCTTCAGTACGGCTGCTGCACAAGGGCATCGGCTACTGAGAGAGGAGATATAATATGTCGTCCCTGAATGGAACGTTGCTGTAACTCGCAAAAAGAGAGCCCATGCCAGTCATGCAGAGGTTTCGTGTCAGTCAGGTGGGCTTTAGTATGGTATCCCGCGTTATAATAATTGAATGACACAGCCTCTGAAAAGCTGATCAGCCTCACCTGTGACAGTATGACCTTCCACGTGACTCCGGTAAAGGCAGTATCTCTCCAGATAGCGCAATTAGCTTCCGTTGCAATAGCCGCCCACACAACACCCACTTCACATATCCACAACGAACCGCCCGAAAGTCAATACCTATACAAAACTGGAGCTCCGCGCCGCTGCACTGTCCAGAGTGGCTACAACAGCAACTGGCTGGAGAGTCAGACCGGCACCCAGCACCCACCACACCTCACCATTGCAGCACCTCACTGAGGACGGAAGACCAGCTGACCTCTTCTGTCACCCCCCCCCCCCACCCCGGAGATCCGCTCCACGACACGGAACTCCGGTTACGCAATCCTACCACCTCACCCCACCGGGTCAGTCCTGTGCTTCTCTCCGACCTGTTTGATCACTGAACGGTCGGCTGGGGTGACTAATATCCGTTACACCCATCTAAGGTAGCCTTAACCCGGCGGCCGCTGGGCCTCCGCGCCACCCGCCGGCCGCTGGGGGGGGGGGGCATAAAGTTGCCCCCCCTTTACTTCTGCGACGATATCGTCGCAACGCGAAGAGATACAGAAGCGAAACTTTGCACACATCTTCCTGAATACCTAGCCGAGTTTGTGTCCAAATTTGGTGACGATCCCATTTGAAATGACGTCACAGTGACGTCATAAGTGAAATTATAGATTTGCGACTCTCATATTCCTCACGATACATCACATATATGGGACCGAATATAAAGGGCCGATTATTGGTCAGAAACTACATGGAAGTGTAATAAGATGTTTTAGGATGACAGCAGGTGCTGTCTAGTTCATTTACAGTCGAGTTTCATGCTTAGCGTCATCAGAAACGGTCCATATCGGAAAACGACAAAACTTTATGACGTCACTATGACGTCATCTTAGGTGCTACAACCACCAAACTTTCCTCAAACATTGCCTAGGTATTCATTAGAAGCTATGCCAAGTTTCACGTTCGTAGCTCATCAGGTTTCGGAGATATTTTACAAAACGTAAAGGGGGGGGGGCAACTTTATGCCCCCCCCCCAGCGGCTCGTGGGTTAAGTCCGACTTCCTTCAATGGAGAGTAGCTCAGGTGATCAGTTCATCGTTCGATGACTAACGGTAACCAGTACCCACAGTCCTACATGCATATCCCTAGTCCACCCAGTGACCTGTCAGATCCTCTCACTTCACTAACGGCATCATCCAGCCGCCGACTCATCCATTCCAGCCACTGTCTGCCGACCGGAACTCCAGACCGTCGACTCCCAGCTGACGTGGGGTGAGTATGACTCACAGCTGACCCATCCGTGTCAGCAGGTCACGGGGAGAGTCAGCCGCAGTCAGCACTCAGCAGTCAGCACTGGTCGGACCGCTACCCCCCCCCCCCCCCGACCCGTCCGGCGTGCCATCAGAACCGGTCGCATTCCTCAGAAACCTGCGTGGTGGCTCAATTGCCGACACCGCCGTCGCTTGGTCGTAAAGTAATCTTGGTTCGGATGGACCTAGGAAGGCACTTTCTACAGACAGCTATGCCGACCGCCGCCGGGCGGGGCAGTCACGTGATCCCACCCACACAGCACGGCACCTATCACGTGATCGTCTCCAGCTGGGCCAGTCGGCCATCGCGATGGACGAGCTCGGAAAGAGAGGCGCTCACGTGACATGTGTCCATCGACACCGACTGGTCACGTGATGGACAGCTGTCTACGGTCGACTGAGAGGGAACGGTCGCCATCAACGATCTCGGGCATGATCGAAGGCGAGAGAGATCGGTGATGGAGGAGCGTCTAGACGACGTAGAGGCACGACAGCGAGCTCAATTTCTGTCCAACTGTAACTGAGTTCATACAGTGGTCTCACCATGGGTGTCGATTTGTATACTTTTGGGGGTGCTGCAGCACCCCCAATGCTCAAATGAGCACCCCCAATGGTTTTCCGGGCACCCCCAAATGTTCCAGTCAGCACCCCCAATTATTTTGTCCCTCAATAACTCCCACTAACTCTGCTTGAGGAAAATAATTGGTTCTGCAGCCTTTCACTACTAAAAATAAAACAATTACGCAATTTACAATGCATGAAATAAAAATGTAAAGAAAAGAAAAGTTAGTCTTAAGAAGAAGGGCGAAAAAGACGTTAAGTTGCAGACTGCAGAGACACTGGTGTGGGTCCGTCGTACACGAGTGTCTGACCCTTAGAGCTGATAACGCGTACCCTTTACAAGCCGGCAGGGGGCTCCAGATACCGGCGACGGGCCCTCAGAGGCCGGCAAAGGGCCATCAGATGCCGGTGGTACCTTCAGAAACCCTGTGGGGTCGTCTTTAGAGACCGGCACGGACTCAGACGCCGATGGGGGCCTCAGAGTCGCCGGTGTGGGGCCTTCAAATGTCACCGGTGGGTGGCCGTCATATGTGCACTTGTGGGCAGGGATGCGGAGCCGTGGAAATTTCAGACGGCTCCGGCTCCGGAGAAAAAAATCGGTTCCAGCTCCGGCTCCGGCTCCGGGTGAAATGTCAATACGGCTCCGGCTCCGGCTCCGGCTCCGAGTAAAATGGTCCGGCTCCGGCGGCTCCGGCTCCGGCTCCGGCTCCTACTCAGTACATTCCCTATGCGATTAATTAAATACGGGGGAAGAAAAAAGGCGATTGGATTGACACACGTTGTTTCTGCATTTGCATAACAAGGATATTTGGAATACCACATGTTTTACTGCTTTGTACTGTCAAACCGAGTTAGGTCAATATTTTTTTTTTCCTCGGAGCCGGATCGCCCCTTTTTTGACGGCTCCGGCTCCGGCTCCGGCTCCGGGCTGTGTTGTTTCACGGCTCCGGCTCCGGCTCCGGCTCCGGGCAAAATATACCGGCTCCGGCGGCTCCGGCTCCAGCTCCGGCTCCGGCTCTGGCTCCGCATCCCTGCTTGTGGGGCCTTCAGAAGCGACGGTGTTTGGCCCTCAGAGCCGCCGATATAGGGCCTTAAGAGGCACTAGTGCGGGGCCCTCAGATATGGCAATGCAATGTATGGCCCTCGGAGGCGCCGGTGTAGGTGCTCCACAGTTGCCGGTGATGGCCCTCACAGGCGCCGTTGTGGGGGCTCTCAGAGACTCAGAGACACTGGTTTAGGGCCATCACAGGCGCGCGTGTGGCCCTCAGAACTGCTGTTACGGAACGGAACCTTCATAGGCCGACAAGAAGATATCAAGAGGTCACCGGTGCCTTCAGGAGCCTTGTGGGGTTCTCAGAGACCGGACATGGTGCTCTCAGACGCCGCTGTGACCCTCCGAGTCACCTGTGTGGGACCGTCAGGGTCGCTGGTAACTGACGAGGGTATCGCCGTCAGATCCGGGGTTTGGGTCGATACGGCTCTATTCCGGCTAGCCAGTATATGCCGTAGCGCTCCCGGGTTGTTATGGTTCCGAACCGCCAAGTCTGGCTCAAGTCAGACTCCCTGCCATGGCTCAAGTCCGGCTCCCTACGACCAGGTCCGGCTGCACCTCATAGCTGCTCTGGCTTACTGTGGCTGAAGTACGGTGGAGGTACGGCACGGCTGATGCGGCATAAGTCCGGCTGTGATGCGGGCGAGCTCCGGTATCGTGTGTCAGCTCCCGTAGGGCCCCAGACCTTGCCCATACTTTAGCCGGAGCAAATGCCGGAGCTAGCCAGAGTAAGACCAGCTACGGCCAGGACCAAATTTGCTGGCTGGGAATAGGCCGGTTAAGACCCCCATAGTCCGACATGTGGCCCTCCGAAGCCGGTAAGGGGCCCTCAGAGGCCGCCAAGTGGCCCTCAAAGACTGGCTTGGGGCCCTTGTGGAGATCTTAGTGTTGGTACTTGTGGGCCCATGAGGGGTTTTTACGAGCCCCGGGGATCCCTTCTATGTCCAAATATGGCCAGCATTGACCCTTAGCGGCCAATTGGCGCCTCAGGGCCCCTCAGGCCCGAATAACCCGAGGGGACCCTGAGGCCCGAACCTGATGGGGGGGGGGGCACGTGCCTCACGGCCCACCTGGCTACGCCACTGGGGAAAATCGTAAACCCGTAAATATCCAAATGCGATCACCTGTCATTTTTCATCGATATTGGGATCGTCTGATTACCGCCAGAGCCTCGTAGCTACCGTTGCCTCCGCGCAATGTCCGCCCCTGCGGACCGCAGCGGCTGCTGCACCGGTGCTAATCACCGTCATTGGTTTCTGTCACCTTACTACAGAGGTGTCGGGGCTGCTGCCATGCTGCCGGCAAATATTTTTTTTTCGGAAAGATGTTTATGTAATCAGGTAGCCAAGTACTAGGACGAGCAGAATGATTTTCAAGAAGAACGTTCTGCCCTTGGGAAATGTTAGTATATAGAAATCCCGGCATTATCAGTACCTTATGGGGATAACCAACCCCGCCTTGTACGGTTGTGCCGCATGGCAAAGCTGCAATCTGTCACCCGGTGCAGGGGTTGAGCACCCCCAACCATTTTGAAAAATCGACACCCCTGGGTCTCACATACCTATTAACACGATGACGCATTAAATAGGCATTTGCTCACAAGCTATGTGAGCTGGGGCTCCCGCAGACAACGACCGAACAAGTGCGAAGAGGTTTTTTCTGCTGTAAGCCCATGAAGTCGTGCTGCATGGAGATTGGAGCCCGCCAAAGCCACCATCGCCGCCCGGACCCTTACCAAATCACTATCATTAGCTCAACGACCGGCACAACATAAAAAATGTCGATCATGGTTTTCAGCCAATCAGAAACGCCGATCGTGGTTTGTAGCCAATCAGCGATGCCGTTCGTGGTTTCCAGCCAATCAGGGGTGAACAAATCTGAAATGGTGAACAGGGTCCACGACCCCGGCCCGGCCGTCCGGAACGGAATATGTCATCGACACTGGAATGTGTCAATGACACTGGCTTGTGTCACTGAGTACGGAATGTGTCAATGACACCGGTGTCAGTGGGAGGTATGGAATGACGCTCAATTTGAACAGACAATCGCTGAATAACAACAAGGAAAACGAAACAATCGTGGAAGGTCTGGCAATAGCTTGCATTTACTCATTTACATAGATATAATTCCACTGTTTTTTTTTTTCACATCCAGCGAAGGGAAGGAGATCGACCCATGCATTTGCAGCACAAGAATGCACAAGTTCCCAAATGCCTCGAGTTTCAATTATTTTTCTGTCCCTCATTTCTCCCACCCAAAAAGCCAGGAAGAGTCTGGCCCAGCGCGTTGGAAATCGGTCATGACTAACCGTGAGAGACTGCGCCGGTTTGGCCGCGACTGCGCCGGTTTAGTCGCGCTGTCTCTCACACAGTCGAGCCGGACCTTGGGTGGTGGCAGTGACACACTGACGGAGAAACTCGACTGAATGTCGGACTCACAGACGGATGGTGGGTGTCGGTTAGTGCTAAATGATTCTCGGACATATAAACATACAGCAAAACTTAAACGGTTCAAAACCAATTTTGAAATCGCATAGGGAGAAAAGGCACCGCAGAAAATATCACGCAAAGGAATAATTATAAACGTGTCATAGACTGGACCATGCAGATTCAAATAAAATACAACGGGCACAAAAACAAAACTGCAATAGCAAATAGGAATGAGGTTGGCTACACACTGGACAACACCATCAAGGCCACAGAGAGATGAAAGCGGTGGCCAACTGTCTGCTTCACCGATACCTCCATCACCACCGCCGCCATCACCACAACGCCCGCCACCGCTACCGAAAGTCCACAACCGCCACCGCTACCGAAAGTCCGCCACCGCCACCACCGGTCGTCGGCCTTGCACGAGGGCGTTAAAAGCGGCCCCGCCCGCCGCGTGTGCCACATTCTGTTAGTGAATGGACCGGGGCGGCACATACGGTGCCGGTCGGTGCCAGTGTCCCATGCAGGGTGAAACGGAAACAAAACGGGATAGGGAGAGTTTACTTTCGGCTATTGGGATAGAGTGAGAGATGGACGGTTGGGGATAAGGTCCGGAGTTGTGATGGCCAATGGAAACACGTAGGTAATTACGTCCCTTATGAATATCGAGTACTGTGAAAAACACCGTCCTGAAGTCACCAAGCAAACTGCAGCTCACTGCTCACTGTCCGGTGCTCACTGCTCAGTCACTAATCCTACACGGACTATCACGCCACCGGCTGTGGGATTTCCACTGCACAGGCTGGCAACAAGGTCCGATGTTAGTCCTCCCCTCCCCACCGAGCACAGAACGCCAAAGGAACATACAGCGTCAGGGCCGTACGACGAGCAGCCACAAGAAGCTAAGTCAATAAGTGGCCGCCCGTGTAATCCTTTGGAAACCTTCCAACCGGTCGATACTTACAGGGAGCTTATTGAACTCATGGAGCTGCCTTGAAAAGGTATAATGGCGGTGCACGGTCTTCCAAATAAGACTTCAGGGCCTAGGCAGTTTGTTTATGATTGAAGCCTGTGATACCTAACTACTTCTCAAGCGCGTCCACCGTTTCATGACGCCCCTCAAGAAGCACATACCTCCAGTGCCGTAACAAGCGCCTACCGGGCACCACCTGCAGACGGGCGCAGTGAACTCCTCGGCAACAAAAACCCTCCTTCACCCCCTACCACCGCCACCGCCACCGCCGCCGCCGCCGCCAGCAGACAACGGCAGACAAGCAGACAAGCGGCAGACACCGGGCCAACTTTCCACGACCGTGGCCGGACGGTAGGGAGCTACAAAAAGGAGACAGGCACAGCCCGTCTGGCATGGAGTGGGGAGGGAGGGGAGGGAGGGAACAGGTGTCTGGCCGTGAGAGAGTCGGTTGGGATTCTTGGGCAGGCGAGTCTGTGATCGCATGTGATGGTTCTTTTGGCCTCGGCTCTGGCTTAATACGACTCGCACTGGAAATGTTATTATATAACAGAACAAGGAGGCGGTTTTATCGAAACAGCCGATGAAACATGAGACGCCGGTTTAGGTCTTCGTCCTGCACATTGCACAAGCAAAGGAATGCTCGATGGAAGCGTTTGCCAACAAATCGTAGACGTCAGGCACGACAGAAAAAAAAAACTGGGACAGAAAGCGAACTTGGCCGCGTTCCGAACGCAGCCTCACCAAAGCAGCCGTCGTCCAGCCCCTGTGACCCTCATTCACGGTCACTACACCATGGTTACTGCGCCCTGTGGGCTTCCATCGTTCCCAGTGTGGTCTTCGCTGCCGTCCAGGAGCCCGGCTGCGTGGGAGAGGCGCCGCTCTACAGTCCACGTGGGTCGGCGGCCGGCCCGAATTTCACTTTCCGCGCCCGGCTGAATGGGTGACACACACCCAGTGGCGGTGGCTGGTGGATGCAGGGCGGTGGCTGGTGGGTGCAGGGCGGTGGCTGGTGGGTTGGTGGGTGCAGGACGGTGGGTGGTGGGCGGTGGACGGCGACGGTGGGAGGTGGGCGATGGCGGCGGTGGTGACGTTATATGAGGATCGGACGAATAAGGTGGCGAAATGGGAACATCATTTGATAAAGCAATAGTATGTAGTCACGTACCGTAGCAGTAACCAAATGCCGGCGTCTGAATGGCAGTGTCGATGTCACGCAGGGCGGCAATCATATCTCGCTCAGCGACGTTCATTCAATCAGATACAGCATCAGCAGCATAGCCAAATATTGGCAAAGGAACCAATAATACGATGCTACGGCATTTTGGCATTCTAGATTTGTTATAAAACAACGGCTTTGTTGCTAAGCTCTCATTCACGCGTACCTATTGTTTGTTCACCCTTAACCAGGAAAATCACAAAAACACCAATTTTCCAGCCAGCTGATTCATGAAATAGTTGATAGATATCACTTCTTGCCGACCTGTCAAGTGCCAATGCCCAATAGTCGACTTCCAAAAAGTCAACGTACTTCAAAGGTCAAATAAATGTCACACATTTGATCCTTTGTGACTAGACACAACCACCGTGCTGCATGCTGTGTCTTATCCATCTATTTCCTAATAGCACAGGTAAAACTGGCCTTGTTCAGGCAGAGATAAACCTGCAAGCAGCTCTACCTGAGTATGACGCACAACTGAGGGTGACGGAACTTAACGCCAAGTCTCCGGGAGATAGCATCACACTCCCAGGGGTTTGCCCGAATTTGTCTCATGGACAGATTTTCAAATAGGGTCTTGGACAGAAGCTGATACATATCCCGGCCGGATCGTGTAACAAGTTTCTCTTCGCCCACTAAGAATGAAGGTTCTTCCCAGATGGTATCAACTGTTCCAGATCGAAGCGAATATAAAAAAATGAAGCATTTAAACCAGTATAACGCCTTTTGGGGCGACTAACGGAGCGAGCGAGAGGGTGGGCCTTGCACGTGCGAAATTTCGAGGGGGTACCTCCAACTGACTTGTGCACGGCACTCTACTAACCGGTCTCTAGCGATGTGCCAAATTTGAGCACAATCGGCCTAGCCGTTCTCAAGATCTGAAAGCGGCACCCTGCACGTGCGCACGTGCAAAATGGGTCCCAACTGACTTGTGCACGGCACCCTACTAACTGGTCCCTAACCGTGTACCAAATTTGAGCGCCATCGGTCCAGCCGTTCTCGAGATCTGGAAACGACCCCTGCACGTGCGCACGTGCAGCAGCACCCCAACTCTGGCACATGGATATGCAGTGCCTAGTGGGTGCCTACCTACATGCCAACTTTCAGCGCAATCGGCCAAGTGGTTACCGAGATATTGCAACAATTACAAAACTGACACCTCTTCGTTTTGCACGTGGCACGTGCATAAGGGGTCACCCACATGCATCGGGAATAGTCCAATACTTGGTAGAAGGAATGAAGCTATCCTACAAAAATTACCGCGTGTAAATCGGTCAAGTGGTTGCTGAGATATAAGCCTCGCAAAAGCGTCCGCACGGCCGGCCGCTCATACTCAGAAATTTCCGTTAATCTAAGGAAAGACTACGCTCGCTTCGCTCGCTCCGTAATCACCCAGGCCAACTGGACGACAAAAGTTAAGCGTTTGAATGAGAGATTGCAGAAAAAAATCTTATAAGCACTTCGGTTCCTACAGAAAAACACGAATGACTGTATGAGTGAAAATGAAAGAGCATGGACACCAACATCGGTTAGATGACTTATTGGGGTTTGGACGGTGAATCGGGATATGTGTACCGGATCTCCAGATCTGAATAAAAGCTAGCCCCAAATACGAACAATACAGATGAAACCGTCTGAAAGGCTTTTATCCAGTTCATCTGTCCGCTCGGCTCTATTGTTGTACTAAGCTGTGACGAGCTATCATTCCGTCAGCATTTTGTCCGCTCACAAGCCGGTACCACACACGGCTCTCACTTGGCCAAAACTGGGCCATTTCAAACCAGCGCTAACGGAAACCACTAGACAGCTGGATATCACAACACGGACTGCCTAAAAACGCGCTCACGTCCTATCAAAGTATTCACTGTCAACAATTGCACACCGTAGGTACTCAATCACCAGCGTTCCTTTCGCACGCATACTCAGCACACTCAACAAAAACTCATAGCTCCTACCTCCGGAGGGCGCCGGTGGCGGCTCCCAGCTGCCTCCGACCGGCGCCGGAAGTGAGTCTGGACGGCGACAGAGGCGGCAATTTGCCGGCCAGTGACCCCCCGCCGGGCACGACTGCCTGCCTGACTCCAGGGACCACGCCACGGACGGTGGTTGTTGTCGAAGTGAGCCACGAAACGCATTAGTGCTCCACCATAAGCTAAGGCAGACATAATGCGCCAAAAACGACATGGAGGTCATAAGAGGGAGATGGAATGTAATACATAAATGGAGTAACAAAACTACAAATAAAATAGTGTCGCCAAGTCAACCTTTACTTTGTCCAGGAATGGAGCCCCACCTGCGAGTCCAAACTCAAGCCGTAACGCCAGCAGTAACGTTACTCCGAGACGCCACACCGTCACGAAGCGGCGTCAAGGCACCGCTGGGCGTTACGCGCCTCAGCGTCTGTGACGGTGTAACCGAGGCATGTGGTGGCCATCCTGGTAGAATGGGGAGGTTCAGACGGCTGTAAATTGCCCGAGGCGACGGCGAATGGCCGGACCAGGTCGGTGACCGTCCAGTCGCTGCCGTCCAATCCGCGAAACTACTGGTGACTCGGGCACCAGCGAGATCATAGCTTGGCCCAACGAGGAATATAAAATATGCGGCTGCATCTTTTGAATGTCCTATGTATTATGATATTTGTAATGCCATGAATGATAGTCAAAGTTTTTGTGCACACAGCAACACATCAATTTCATCGATTCATTCTTCACTGTGCCTCAAAACGTCTCACTCAAACACTGCCGAATTTTACTTTTTATTGAAGTTAATAGGGGCTTTTACTTTAGTTTTCAATGAATAAAGCCACAGTGTGACAGCCACAGGATGTCAATGTGACTGGCAAAACCCGGTCGGTGAGGTCTCATTCAGTGTCGCCGGACGTGCCGTGTCAGCCACGGAGCCGGTTTGTGTCCGTGACGTCAGCGGGAGCCACAGCGACACCAGAGCGGCGTGTCATCACAGTGCAGCGTCACCTAAATCTCACATCATCACTGAACGACGTTACTAGAACCTTGCACAGTCACTGAACGGCGTCACTTTGGCATTCATCATCGCCTGACTAACAGCGTGTTTGAACCCAATAATGTTACAGAACAGCGTCACTTGAACCCAACATGATCGCAGTATGAGCTTCAGCGGAACCTCATATAATCACGTAGTGTCTTCCTTGCCTTTCTAGTTTCTGCTATCCCATGCAAAACGTTACCGGGCCTTCCAAGACAGCCATTCCCACACACCCCTCATTCCTTCTACACCGTCACCCCCTCCCTTTCAGGACAGTTGACCATCCTGATACAAACTCAGAGTAGCGTGAGGGGAGCGTCTCACCCAGCCGTTTGGGTCACGACATTACAGGCCGTTGGAGACCGAGTATCATCTGGCCAGAGGGAGCTTCCGGTCCCCAAACGCTGGGGAAGGAGAGGGGGAAAGGGAAGGGAAGGGAAGGGAAGGGAGCGGAGGGGAGGGGAGAGGAGGGGATGGGGAGTAATGGTGAGGAGCGTGGAAACACCTGAGGAGGGGTAATTTGTGGACGGTTTGAAGTTGAGGGGCGCTCTGGAACGACAGTGGGGATTGGAAGCCCTCCGACGGTAGGGTAAAGAAATGGGGTCGACCCGGCCGGTAGAGGGTGCGGGGTGAGGGTCTTTTTACCTGGTCCAGCCGGGCAGGTAGGGTGAATAGACGGCAGGTAACAGGGTTCTTTGTGAGTGCCTTAGAGGGGACCGAGAGGGACTGAGAGACCCATTTGTGTGCGTTTGGACCAAGCATAGCGAACGAGGCGCAAATATCAGCGAGAATCTTTTGCTCCGCTTGTTGAAAAGTCATCGTCATCGAATGTCCATACGAGCAGACGACATTGGTGTAGCACTTGGGCGTCAGCCAAAAACTTTCTCGTCTTTAGTGTATTTAACAGGCCGGCATGGTCTTCAGCCACCCCAGCCAGCCTGATCACCTCGAACAGACAGCAGTTACTCCCCAAGGCCGACCGGCGAGGCGTTCGGCACCACTGACGTCACGATCTACCCTTTGTTACACGGGGAAAACGGCTGACGCTCCGGGGACAGGCCAGTCATGCAGCATGGGATGGATGGAGAGAGGGGGAAGGGTGTGTTCTAAGAGAGTGAATGTGGTGAGAGGGAGGGAGGTAGGCGAGGACGGTTGGGCGGTGGAGACGGTTTGAATTTCCCAAGGGTAGTTTTGAAGGAAACAGTGGGGCTCAGACTGCTCACGTCTGTCCACTGCCCGTTGCAAATAGAAGCGATGACTAAGAAAGCGACCAACGAGCTCAAGAAACATATGCTAATACGATGCTCAACAGACGTTGATCGAAGTGTATTGAGCCCTGACTACCGTCTCACTTATCTAGAAACATCCACGAACGACAAGCAGCCCATATTTCACAACCTCAACCTGCGCTTCCGAGGCGGCGGACATTCCCCGCTCCCAGATCCGGGTGCCGGCACTGTCCCGCTACGGCCTGACCTGTCCCCAGGCGGAGAAACCTTGGCGCAACGGTCGCGAGCCGTCCAGTCAGCGACTGTTCCACCCACCTGTTCGCGCTCCAAACTCCGAGTCGAAGTGGTTTCTGAGGAGTTCGCTCAAATCACCACGTCTGGCAATCAACGTGATCCACTCCGGTGCTCATCCACCACTCTTTCTCTCTCCTCTCGCGCCCACAGATCACCGCTCTTTCCGCCCTCTCGCGCGCGGCGCCCACCCGCTCGGCGGTCGACTGGAGACTGCGTCGCCGCAGCGACGCTAGCACCGCCGGCGGCCGTGACGGTTAGTTCTGCCGGCCGCCGCCAGAGGCGTCACCATCGCCGGCTGACTCACGGGGTGTGTGACGTCACTCAGAGGCGGTAGCAGGCAGCGAGAGCGAGAGGTCACGGCGAGACGCGAGTGGCTTTTAACCCGCGCCCGGCTGGGGGTCCTGGATTTCCACGCCCTGCTGGGGGGGGGTGTTTGAACACCCCCCTTCTAACTCGGCTCCTGGGCCACGTAGCGATACGCGGAAGGCGGCGTTCGAAAGAGCGTCAAAAATAATGAGGAAATCACTTCGGTCAATTTTTTGGTCAGGTCAAAGGTCAGGTCACCAGAGGCCATTGAAGGCAAAATTTCGCCGATTTCCAGGTCGAATGTCGACAATTTCCAAGAAGCCAGCGCATAACTCGGGAACCAATAGAGCTACAGCGCCGCGGAAAAGCGCATTCGATAGCCCTATTAACGCTCTTTCTGAGTAATTCTCTCAGATTTGACCTAACGTCAACGGTTTTGCCTGCAGGGGGCAAAAACTGCAAAAATAGCCGGTTTTTTCGGAAACAGTTTTTCTGCAATAACTTTTGACCCAAGCCTTGTACGAGCTTACTTTTACCAGCATCGTGTTCCTCTCGTCAAGACGCATCGAATGAACTATAACTTGACCTTGAAAGGTCAACTTGAAAATTTGACCTCAGGTCAAGGTCATGACCTGACCGGAAAGGGTCATGTTGCATATCAGTCGATCCGTATCGTCGAGCTGAACACATCTAAGGCGTTTTCATCGCTCTAGCATGCCTCTATCAACAGTTATTTGCGAAAAACTGTTAGATACCATTCGTGACCTAAGATGACCTCAGGGCATAAACAGGGGTCACGGACACCATTTCCATGTTCAGTGTGTCTAAACCACTTGTAATTCAGTGTTTGGGAGTGTTTATAATGTCTTTCGTCCAAAAGAGGCGCATTTCAATTTTCTCCCATTGACTTATAATGGGGAGGTCGCAAAATTGACCTGACCTTAGGTCATCGATATCAAAATTCTGAGATATACATTTTGTACATGCTATTGCTCTTAGCAATCGCTGAAAGTTTCAAAGCGATCGGTCACTCGGTGTAGCCATGACAGACATTGAAACTTTTTATGAGGTGAGGTCACTTCAAGTGACCTGGTGACCTGACCTTGAATGACCTTGGTCTGAAATTTTCACAACATGTGTAGAATTGATGTATGATAAGGTGTACCAAAAACGGCGGCGCTCCGCGCCGCCGTTTTTGAGATATTCGCGAAAAACCACAAGGGGGGGTGTTCAAACACCCCCCCAGCAGGGCGCGGGTTAAACAGCGGCGGAGTCAGGAATAGCTGATGGGGGAGGATGGGAGCGGCAGTACCGGACAGCGGCGTGAAAGAAAGGATATAGTCACCAGACAAGTGGGCATGACAGACGAAAGTCTCCGTAGTACTAGATTGTTACATCTTTACCTCGTGGCTCGTGCTGATTTTGAAGCGGACAGTACCAAAAATAGAGTGAAAAGCAACGAAAGTGCGAACTGCTAGCAGAGACCCTATGATCTAATTCCCAACGGACGAAACTGAAAGCGCAACACGTCTACGTCCTCCGCATTGCAGAAGGCAACTTATGGTCGCATTCGCAGGTCACAGCGGTGACCCCTGGGTGGGAGGCATGCCCTGACCTTTGACCTGGCACGGCTCACGCGTTAACCCCAGCTACCTAAGGCAGTGATAACGGCCGGCGGTACGACCGTCCACGAATTAACACTCATCACCCGGCTTGATGGTGTTCCAGTGTATCTATGTGTGAGCTGGCTTCACCAAGGTCTCGCTCTCTGACCGGAAGAGAACGTTTTGTTCAGGAGTATGACGCATGCTCCCAGTGGGGCTAGAGTGGGGCTAGGTTCTGGCATGCAAGCGGCTAAACCAAACGATCATATAAACTGCTTGTAGATTGCAGGGGGCAACGCAACGCTGCACATGAATGAACCCTCCTATCCCAGGCCATACTCGATTCCAAATATTGTCTCAGGCGCTAAATATTAGTGCTTTGCAAAGGTTGTTGACACACCTTCCTCACCAGTCACCAGCAAAATATACAGAACACTTCCAAGCAGTAGCAATATAGGGCCCCGTCTTCCGAAACTACAAGTCTAGCCCTGTCGGAATATATGTTTCTATCTCAGCCCAGCCCGGACTGGCCGGCCGACCCGGCTTCTATCAAGGACCGTTTATAGTTATGTCACTTGTCCCAGCCTCGGTCTGGACAAAGTCGAGCTATACCGAATGTTCAGGGTCAGAGAGCATATACAGTCGGGTCCGCGCAGATCAGGAAGGTCAGATGGTGAAATGACCACAAGGCTGGGGCAATGTCCAGACCAAATTATATGCATCAACTGTAACTCGAGCCCAGTCGTGAGACTGCGAGGAATGCGACGGAAACGCTTGGACGTCAATTCTAAAGGCTTTAACCCGCGCCCAAGTGTGTGTGTGTGGGGGGGTTGAATACCCCCCCCCCCTGCGGTTTTTCGCAGATATCTCAAAAACGGCGTCGCGGAGCGCCGCCGTTTTTGGTACACCTTATCATACATCAATTCTACACATGTGAAAATTTCAGACCAAGGTCATTCAAGGTCATGCCGGTCCCGTAGCTCAGTTGGTAGAGCGTTTGACTCCGCGTGGTGAGAGCACGCGTCCCCGGTTACAACAGTCCGGGTTCGAAGCGCGACGGGCGCTTGACATTTATGGGCCTCCTGACAGGTATGGTTGCGGTTGGTGGCAGGTCGTAGCCAGGTGAAGTCAGTGAGGGGACCGGCCGTGCGCGGCTATGTGCGCACGTTAAACTTTGGACTCCAAATTCTGCCATAGAACTGGAATTGCGCGATCGGAGGGTAGAGGGCAGGGTCACCGCAACAAGCTTCGCTTAGCGGTGGCTCTGTCCTTGTGAATCCTTCCCATCAAAAGATTCGGACTAAATTTATAAAAAAGGTCAGGTCACCAGGTCACTTGAAGTGACCTCACCTCATAAAAAGTTTCAATGTCTGCCATAGCTACACCGAGTGACCGATCACTTTGAAACTTTCAGCGATTGATGAGGGTAACAGTATCTATGAAATGTATATCTCGGAATTTTGATATCGGTGACCTAAGGTCAGGTCAATTTTGCGGCCTCTCCATTATAAGTCAATGGGAGAAAATTGAAAAGCGTCTGTTTTGCACGAACGCTATTCTAGACACTCTCAAACATCGAGATGCAGGTAAAATTGACACACTGAACCGGAAAATGGCAACTGTGACCCCTCGTTATGTCCCCGAGGTCATCTCAGGTCACGAACAGAATCTAACAGTTTTTCGCTGATAACTTCTGATAGAGGCGTGCTAGAGCGCTGAAAACGCCTTAGTTGAGTTCGGCTCGACGTTGCGGATCGACTGATATGCAACGTGATCTTTTCCGGTTAGGTCATGACCTTGACCTGAGGTCAAATTTTCAAGTTGACCTTTCAAGGTCAACTTATAGTTCATTCGACGCGTCTCGACGAGAGGAACACGATGCTGGCAAAAATAATGTCATGGCTCTGTTGAGTCAAAAGCTATCGCCGAAAAACCGATTTTCGTAAAAACGGCTATTTTTAGAGTTTTTGCCCTCTGGAGGCTAAACCGTTGACCTGAGGTCAAATCTGAGACCATTGCTCAGAAAGGTCTGTAAAAGGGCTATCGAATGCGCTTTTCCGCGGCGCTGTAGCTCTTTCGGTTCCCGAGATAGCCGTTGGCAGTTTCCAAAATGTTGAAATAGTCAACATTTTACCTTTGGTGACCTCTGGTGGCCTGACCTTTGACCTGACCCAAAAAATGACCGAAGTGTTTTCGTCCTTATTTTTGACGTTCTTTCGATTGCCGCTTACCGCGTGTCGCTACGTGGCCCAGGAGCCGAGTTAGAAGGGGGGGGGGTGTTCAAACACCCCCCACACCAGGTCGTGGAAAATCCAGACTGACACTGGGGCGCGGGTTAATATCACCGGAGAAAAGAGCATTCAGCACAAAACATGACATTGATGAATGGCAAAATGAGATTATTTGCCTGGCATTACAGTCCCTTAGGCCACAACTTAGATGTCATGTCGTCGCAATCCCTACTAAACAAGAACAACGCTCAATTTTGGGTTTCAAGTATTCTATCTAGATTCCGGATATTATTCATGAGGAGCATCAACTATCAAATTTAGATTTGGGCAGATTGTGTCGTTTCTAAAACAACACGACCACTTCTATAACGAATACCACCACTACACTAGACTGGCTGGACGCCTGTCCCTGGCCGCATCACCGACACCGGCGGCGTCACAGGCCGCGTCACGCCGCCCACCGCGTCACGGCGGCGTGACGGTCCGTGTGACGGCGTCACCGTGACGGGTCGGCGCCGCGGAGCCGTTACCATGGCTCCCGTCACGTCCCGCGAGGTCAGCAACGACAGACCAGCCAGCGCGGCGGCGAGGGAATGCGACGGGCCTACCCCAGAAAGAATAACTTTCAATAGTAGACAAAACGCTTTATAGAAAATGTTTTGACGGTTGCTGCTACCTGAAACTGCAGGATGAACTCAAGGAGGCTGTCATTGAGTTGACATTGGAGAGAACAGGCAAAAGCAATCATCCGCCGGGTAATAGGGCTCTGGAATAAATGTTTATCATAAGACATGCATGCGGTAAATATTAAAAAAAAAATGGAGTCAAAATCACCGACTCACCTGTGCGTGCGTCGTTAGAAGAGGTTGACGGTGAAAGCAGACCGCCGAGATTCAGTGTGGTAGCTCCAAAGACGTCACATGAGCGGTGCGGACGTATGAGCAGACGTCACATCAGACTTGGCGATCAGGAAGTCTTTCAGAGGCTTCGCTTCAGAGATGCGGAAAGACGTCTAGTTCAGAGATGAGACGTGACGTTCAAAGACGTGGCAGTGCAGAAATTTGTCAGGACATTCGGATAAATCACGAATGGAGACCGTTTGTCTCCAGTCCGGCGTCTGAAACAATGGAGAGCAACTGGTTGGAAGACGGGTACTTTCTAGGCATCGTTCCCAGCCGTAAAGATAGCTACGAGGATGTGGTTTCCACATGATATATTCAATGTCACTCATAAAGATCGCAGGGAGCTTGTTACTCTGAAATATAAAGGTGACTGAGCCAAAGCGCCATTATTGCTCTCTGCGTGTTATATATCAGTGAGCATGCATGAAACTGAAACCATGCGCCCGTATTTATTTCTCGTAGCAAGCGACACATGCCCTAAGACAAAAGTGTTTTTTTTTTAGCCCGGCAGGTACTTAAATTCGATCACTTTTCGCCACACTCAGTCGTTATGAAGCGTAACAGCTCAGTCCCAACCTGCCACGCACAGCTTGCGACCCAAACACCTGCAACGACAGCATAAAACCAGGCAGCTCGAGGGCCACCAGTGCAGCATGCCCTAGCAGCGGCGGCGGCCCAGCCCGCGACCGACCGGCCGGTTTTCGTCTGTGCATGACTTTCGGAGCGGGAAATTGCCTGCGCTGCCCGCGTTGGGTGTCCAGTTTTCCTCACTAGCATTCCTCTCCAGGCTGCCCGACGTTTGGTGACGCTGAAACCAAGGTCAGGCTCGGATTGATATATGTGTGAGGTTAGGTGAGTCGGTGGACCGTTCTAGAGGGCGCATGACTTGGAGACAAGCCCAACGACAAGGTAGTTAGTGGGGGAGAGCGTTGGGCAGCCGGCGTGGTTGCTAGCTTCGCAGACAATGGAGGTAAGAGCAGCGAGATAGTTTATGAATGTGAATACATCTCACTTTCGTTTTCACGCATATGCAAACGAGCCTCAACATCAAAACTGGGTTTCATCGCCTGTTTCTACGCTTTCACGCTCGATTTTTCGATAAAATGGCATGCCAAAAATACACAGCAAAAGAAGGACCAGATTCCACACCAACGTAACCAACCGTAAAAAATGAAAGAGGTTTATCCTAGCAAACCACTGCAGCCTTGTCCACCCATGCAAAGCTACTCTTAAATTTAAACTGAGCGCCGCAGTTGCTATGCTTTAGGCAACCCCTACCGGGAGCTCTGCGTTCTCTGACTTTGCAGTCTTGTGTTCTCCGATAAGCATCGCATCAAGGGTGGTCCGACAATACCTCCCAGCTGGCACCGTGTATTTGTGGACAGGGCGGTGCGACAATGGTAGGGTGCGTCCACGCAGTGTGACCATCTCGTCACGGGGTGTCCCCGTTCGGACACGCAGAGGACACGGGCACGGTCACGGACACGCAGAGGACATAGGGTCGGAAATATAGAGGGCACAGATGTGGTATCGGACACACAGAGGACACAGACACGGTCTCGGACAAACAGAGGACACAGGCTCGGCCTATGATTAGTAGGACACGTAGAGGAAGACGAAGGAGTTGAGACCTAGAGATCGTGGGAGCTACCCAACAATAGCAAAAAGGTTGCTCCTTTTGGGGCAAGATTCACGAACAGAACACCGAGTCTGACAAACAATGCCGCACTATGCACTTGCCGGCTAGATGAGATCGGAATAATTTCACTCCGGTGTTGACACTGCTTTATCTACGAATGCACCAACCAGAACTGGATTTTTTTACTTTTCATTTCATATGGAACTTTCCAGCTCCAGCGAAAACAGCATTATCATGGATTAGTTAAGCGTAGAGGAAGGAAGCTCGAACAAGAAACACATATCTTTTATCTTATCTTTCTCATCGAACCCCAATGGTAATCCAGTGAAGCATGAAGGGTACAACAGGGGATATAGTATATTACACGGTGGATAATACTCATTACATAATAATAATACCTTGTAATCGGTCAAATATCCCCGAGAAGGCCGAGATACGGCTGACACAGAAACCCAATGAAGCGCGACAATAACATACCAAACAGATAACAGCCACTGCATAGTGGCTAACGATTACCATCATCTTCATCACTCAACGATAATAATCGTTACATCAATCATCATCAGTCACTAAACCCGCAGCAAGCGATACCCCTGGCCGTCTTTACTCTTATCTTACACAACTTACTGACCTAGGCCACGCCTTTTCATCCGTAACGTATCTGTCCAATCACATAATACGCCTTGTCGATATTTGAGTGTCATGATGAATCAGACAATCGCATAATCTTTTGGACACTCACATCGCTCTAAGATCACTAGACCTAATGCCCAGCAGGCCACTCAGACAACACGGCTTGTCGCACCCAATGAACTGGTCATATCAACTGACCCGTCCACTGCACCTGCAGTGCCCCAGTGACCCAGAACAACTGACCCGGACCCCTCTGGGTCAAGGCGAACGGTGCGCCACCCCAACCAGTTCTCTGATCGGTCTAAGAGAGATCGTGCCGGTCCCTGGGTCAGTGAGGGATCATCGTGACACAGCTAGACAGTGGGTGCTTCAGAGGGTGAAGATAAGGCGTGACGGGCGAGCAAAATACATGGGCCGGCACTCGGCAAACCAATGACAAGCTAGCAGGACATAGGCGAGAGAGAGAGAGAGAGAGAGAGAGAGAGAGAGAGAGAGAGAGAGAGAGAGAGAGAGAGAGAGAGAGAGGGAGAGAGAGAGAGAGAGAGAGAGAGAGAGAGAGAGAGAGAGAGAGAGAGAGAGAGAGAGAGAGAGAGAGAGAGAGAGAGAGAGAGAGAGAGAGGCTCAGTCCGCCACGGACAGAGCAGCCACTCCAGAGTCGCACTTAATCTCGTTAGACTTGACCTTTCCATCTGAGTGGCTTCGGTCAATTTAAAAGCCGAAGCTCTTGAATCGAGTCTTTGTCTCAGTCGACCGCAGTTCACTTCACATCCCTTCGTCGTTACGTAAGGACCTCAATCAATGCCTTGGGACTGGAATTTAAAAGTCTTCCCCTCCCCCAGTCACCTGCACCTGACCTTGACGGAGGCCTGTGACGGCGACGCGCGGGGATCTGATTCTGACCTTTGTCCTGAGCTGACTTAGGCTGGGCATAACGGCAGGACGGGGTAGGGTGGAACTAGAAAAATGCGTGGAGTCGCTGATGTCAACTCGCTCTCATACTGAATTCGGCAAATGACGTTCAAATGAAAGCAAGCGTGTTGAAATGGAAGCAAATGCCTACGTGTGAGAAACTGGCCGAGGGTAAGTTTACCATTTGTACCTTCCGTTCCTATACATACATGTCAAAAAATCCATCGGTGCGATGCCTTTAATCATAAGCGACTGTTTCTTTTCTCTGTTCCATGTAAAATGGACCGTGGTGTGGACTGCGTCCATACCATAAATGCCCCTCCACATGACACCATAACACCCCCGCGCCGTATGCTTTGGGGCGGGGCAGCCGCGGCGGTCGGGACCGAGGGGAGAGGGTGGGAGGCAGGGGAGAGGGAGGGAGGGGGAGCCATCAGAGCGGGGCGTGCCCCAGTGCCACCGGAAGCGGCCCGACCCGAATGTGGGGGAGGGGGGCGTGTCCGTCAGGTGACTCACACATAGCTATCTACCAGCGAACGAGCAGTAAGCGCAATGGGATAGGCGCTACAGTACACAGTGCAATACGAATTGACCTGTGAACAAAATCCCTTTCATACGACGGACTAATACAGGGTTTGAAGCTTGAAAATGGACGGAGTTTGAACTTTGAAAGGCGCTGGAAGTGGTTGGGCGAGGTACGAGTAGTTGTATGCAATGGTCCCCTGCCCTTCGTGCCGTCATCAGATACCAACATCACCATCATATAAACCATGACGTGGTGGCAGAAACGGTGCAGACCCATGTGGGGATAGAAGAGTTGGAAGGTAAATAAACATCCAGTAGGATGTGTAGATTCAGCACCGGTCTGATTTCACCTCGGGTGACAGGATTCAGGCTGCAGCGATATGCGGTGAGTGCCATAGAAAAGCTGTCCCAACCGCCGAACTGGTCCTCATTCAGATACATGAGCAGCGAGCACACGTGACTCGTCATATAGCACCTGACACTGGATCACGTGACCTTCGCCCACCACCGATTCACTGTATTCCTCTCTGACAGTGCAGCTCATGTGTGCACATACACACGCACGTCCCCTCCCCCGCCCCGTCCGCCGCCATCACATCCCGCATCAGGAAGTGAGCCTCGTCCTCCAGCTCGGCTGCCAGATCAGGAAGAGCTGCCAGATCGTTGGATCAGCTGATCGTCTAGTTTCCGGAAAGGACTGATGACCTGCCCAGAGCATGCACCCCGGAAGCAGAACTCAAAACCAACGGTAGTTCACAGAGAAGGTGGACCGAACGGTGGCGTGTTACATAAGTCAGGCTTGTGGCTTTGGGTCTTAGATAAATTTCATGGGTGAGAGCTAAATATGGTCACATGAGGGTGGGAGTAAACGGATTACGTTAGCAGTTACACAGACTCTTCCCGAGGCTTTGTCTCACAAACAAACAAACAAATTAGAGGCAATTTATGTCTAAAACTGTTACGTGTAAAACGCAACCCAAATTAAAAACAGGGCATCATTATTTAATCCTGAACAACACGCACGCTATACGTGGAATCGTGGCATAAGAATTTCGCGGAAATCCAAACCGATTAACCGGTCCCACCGGTTCTGCGAGCACACAAACAACAAACGAGAGCTCTTCTCGGTAATCCCTCCAAAGCCCGGGATATTCCAACCACATACCGTGAACCGGCAGTGGTGCGTGATCCCCTCCTCCCCTGGTATTCCTCTGATGGACCCGCTCTCAGCTATGGGTAGTGGCGGTTTGAACAATAGCTGTTGTTGGTCGTAATACACCATACACGGAGTTGTGGTGTGCAGACGTGATGCCAAGACGGGCAACGTAAGCATGCTGGCGCATAATATTGGCAAGAGAGTGATCCGTGCGAGGGTGAAGAGAGCTCTTGAGAGATTTGAGTTTCGAAGGAGCACCTAACAATATTGCAGTGGCAGTAGCCAGCGGCGTTTTGGTATCACTTCCTCCAGTGCGGTAGCTTCACTCTTAGTTCTTTTCCTGACTCTTAGTTCTTTTCTGAATTCAGGAGTCTACACGTGCCATTCTTGATCTAGTTTCAACTGCAATCGTTATTGGTTTGCCCGACTCCTGTGGTCTACTTACAGGGTGGAATGTGGATACAAGACTGACTGTTGACATGCGTGACGCAGTTTAGCGATAGCGGCAGGAGACTTCGCCAGGCTTTGCGTATTTGCTCTGAGCATTTCGGCTTGTTTGCGATGTAAACCAGGGACGAAAACACAACCGCATTGCCCTTTAAAATATATCGGTGCGTTCGCCCATTATTGTCATACCGCGACACATTCATAGATAGTATAAATGCACCGTATAAGGGCTTGGATGTTATGCGATGGCCGATGGGAGTTGATTGCTGGGCTCCATTACCGAAAACAGGGTGGGATTGACGAGCGTGAAGGCTAGGGCGGTTTGCTAAAATACAGTCTCAGCTATAACTCTCTACCGCTTTAGAACGGCATCGTAATCGACCTTACACCACACATCATCAGCAACGCTCATCACCCAGCACCCTCAGAGTCTGCATTTGCAAACTGTTACCACTCCTATAAAATTGTCACAACGATGTGCGCGATCCAGGCATGGCCTGACAGACTTTCTGACGAACACAGCTCTACCCAAGTGCAGATCTGCCGCCCTCTGCTAGGCCTCTGGTAAGGACGGCCTACGACCGTACTCCAATGGTGAAGAGGGCCCATCCCAGCCGCCCAGCCGGCAGCTGGCTGGTAACGGTTCGCCACGTACCCGTCCGATCCAGGCCGTTATGCGGCTGGATGTGAGGACAGTGGCATCGAACGACGCGGTGGTCTGCATGCGCTCGGAATATGAACTCAAGGTCCTGGATGGAGACGATGTTTTATTTGATTTACGTTTAGGTGTCGACGGATACCGCCACTGGAAAATGACTGTAATGGTCTGAAAACTAATTGCTCGGTCCTGTTTGTTAAATGACATGAAAACCGACATCTCGTGATTCACTGGATTGTAGTCCATTTGATTACCATTCCCACTGGCCATCGGTAAGAGTAATCTGATCATTCTTACCTCAGTTCTTTGGAATTTCAGACGGCAGAAGAGCAACTGACCTTACCGTTACCGCTTAACAACTACTTGACCGTCAGGCGAATCAATTCACTCGTTGCGTCGGAGCGGGTGCGGGACCTGAGGGTATCTGCCGCCTCACTCGTGCTCCATTATATAAACGCTCCCATCACACCATCTGGCCAAACCAGGGACAACTCACACTGAGGAACGGTCACGGTGCCTCGCGAGTCAGTCCGACAAGAAGATGGGTTGACCAAAGCTCATTCGGCCTACGCTTCAGGGATATAAGCTGTAGAGAGTGGCCTATTTCAGGTTATCGATGAGCATATCTAGGATCAGTCCCGCAGTTCTTCCGTTGCACTGCCAGAGTCCGTGACAAGCTGGAATGTTACCTTCTGAAACAGTAGTATACGAATCGGATCAGATGCAGTGCTTTCTAAACAAGCGAAAGTGGATATTGCAGCGCAATGTGCACCCAACCATACAAATGAACGACTCTTAAATACGTTCATTAATTGAGGGTCGAAGTAACGTCTAAAATTCGTCAATGGCTTGCTTTTGGGGACAGCAGCGGGTGACTGCTCAATACATCAGACGTTCTGGCATCCTAAATTTATCGGGACACCTGAGTAACAATCTCTTACGATCCTATAAGAACCGAGAAACCATGAATCCTCGAAAGTAGGCAGATTTCTCTGTACTGAGCCCGTAATAGCCGAAAGTGGCCGGTGAAGCGACCGAACCTGTTTGTCGTCGCTTATATAAACTGCGAGGAAGGAAAAACAAAGCTGGAAGCTTGGAGGTGAGGCCAAAATATGAATAGAATAGAAATATAGTTCATTACTTGTCCATGATAAAAATGATTGGTTTATATTTAAGCGAAAAAGAACTGAGAACATCAATAACTTGTTGAGCTGGACAAAATCGGTTGCAGCAAAACAGAAGGTACAAAACCAACAGGCTATAAACGCTATAAAACGCTATATAAAATAATGTCAGATTTTTAGCAGATTTAGTAATTTTAACAATGTTCCAAAGCCCAAAATTGTTGGATGTGAAAATTGATGCGTTCAAAAACCCACCAAAGCCCTACGCCATCCCGTCCTGAGCTCACCCCCTGGCCTCCGAGAGAGCCGACCTGTCTCCATTCACTCTCACGGTCGATGCCAATGAACAGCGGACACTTTCACGGGCGCCAGAGCCTGTGACCGAGTGCCCAGGTTACAACCTCCCCCGTGTCGAGCGAATTCGCCAAGCGAGACGCAGCGAAAGTATTTGGCTCGTGTGTGACAACGAGAGAATGGTGAGGAGTGCTACAGGCAGCGATTGTTTCGCCGGGTCCTGCGACGAGCAATCGGTGTGATGTCGCCACGCATTTGATGTTGGGTCGAGCTATAGTATCGTTGCTTGTTAGGGCTGAAGGTAGGCTTTATCGGTAAAGAGACAAATGAGACACAACCGTACTTACCAGAACAGTTGCTAGGAGAGGTCAAATAACGTATGGTAAGCGATATCTGATTCTGAAGAAAGAAATCGAAAGTGTTTACCTGATCAATCACCTGAGCTCTGATCAATCAGCTACCGCAGAATGGCCGTTGGTCCAACCAACATTGGTAATATCCTGATGCCATATCCGGACAATAAATAAAAAAAAATCCTCCAAGTCAACCCCTGCTCAGTTATCAACCACAAGCCCGTACCAATTATGATATCCCTTGCCCCAGCTGAATTCCCAATCCAAACATCTATCATCCTAGCCCAGCGTACTCAGTACTATAAAGTAACTCACACCATGCCTCGCAGACATAAAATATAGATGCCACGCCAGGAATGCCAACCCACCAGCTGGTCAGACAGTACACGGGCAGGGGTGAGTGTTCGCCACCTCCTTGGCGACCGGTCAACACCGCCCTGACAACAGGCGGGCAGGCCATATCGACCCACCGACGCTCAGTCGGCGACACCATAGGTGGTGGGCACTGGAGGATCCAGAGAAATGGTTTGAGACACTGTGAGGACGGGGGTAGACTCCTCGAAAATTTCTCCAATTTTCAATAACATCTGGAGATTTCGCTTCCTCATGCCTTGCTGTGCAGTTCAAAACACTTTCTCCTAATAAATATTAAGTTTTTTTTTTGCGAGGAAAACGACAAAATTGTGTCATTACGGGCGCTACGGGAGGAGCAAATGCTCCCAAATGTTCTTCCTTGGAGCTACCAGTGGCGACAGACATCCCCCCCTCCTCACGGCGTGACTGTGGCGCACCGTCCTTCGTCGACCGTCACTACCTCCCCCCCCCCCCATCGCCGAAGCTAGTCAATGGAGCCAGGGTCAGGGGTGTCATGACCCGCCAGATCGGTCTGAATGGCGTCTGGGTGGGGCAGACAGGAATGGACTGCAGTGGGCACATGGCCAGACACCGGCTAGAGGGCCAGAAGAGGTCTCTGTAGAGTGTTACATACCTAGAAACATTTTATCCAGCCATACAACCACCCAATAATGCAATTTTTATCCAGGAATGAGTTCGAACCGAACGATGTAATAGTGGTAGCACGAAATTGCGACGCAAACCTTTGGCGTCAGGTCATTTCACTGGTCATTATAGGCGGCAATCGATGGCTGAATGCGCAATACAACTGCAACAGTGCACACGCTTCCATTGAACGACTCACGTGAATCGCTGTTGAATGTTGATGCTTGAGTTTGTGAAGGTCGCCCGGGTGAAACAAGTCATGGACAAGTAAGGAATAAGGACAATTTAATTCAGGTGGACTACGAGTCCTATACTATACCTCACGATAGTAAAAATACCTAAAAGTGCAGCCAGCAACAAGAATTGAGAACCGTATAATTAAGCAGGAGGTCAAAGCTCCAACGTGCCAAATTTCAACGAACTCCTTTCATCCCAGCGTATGCTAACCACTGACACCGAGGCCCGCACCAGTGAGTCTGTCACGCCTGTCATCCGTCACGGGTGACAGTTCGATAACGGATCTGTCACGAATGCCGCCATCTAACTGACGTCATTTTCAAGGGCGACAGGAAGGGGGAAGTGAGATAGCCGTATGTCGTGATACGGGGCACAAACGGATGGCGTGGTCGAGGGACAGGACCGCTGGGGTCCGTGAAATAAAAATCGTGGGCTCCAGGGGACAGAAATATCAATACTGGGGTCCAAAGGGATAAGCGGGGAGAGAGAGAGAGAGAGAGAGAGAGAGAGAGAGAGAGAGAGAGAGAGAGAGAGAGAGAGAGAGAGAGAGAGAGAGAGGGAGGGAGAGAGAGAGAGAGAGAGAGAGAGAGAGAGAGAGAGAGAGAGAGAGAGAGAGAGAGAGAGAGAGAGAGAGAGAGACATCAGACCTCCCACGGCGAACCGCGGGCGTTACCGTCTGTCCAACACACTGGCTCCGTCCAGCGACTGACCCAGACCCAAATACCAAATACGCCGCCGACTCGTAACGCCGTCAGGAACACCCACTGAGATCGGTAGCTCGGGACTAGTGATGTCCATCACGGAAAATCAGGAAACCGATACCGAAATAAATACCAACCAAAACCATGGGAGAATACCGAAACCGAACCAACTTGGGAATACCAGGGAAATGCCAGCTTTTTACCAAAATCACAGCCTCTTATACATTAGCGAGGATTCGTAGTGCCAACAAAATACCAAAAACTTGTGGATTGAAACACAAAATACCGAGTTGGTATCGGTTTGGTATCGGTATGCCTACCAAAAAGTTGGTATCCGATCGGCATCTCTACTCGGGACAGAGCCCAGAACGGGCCCGGTGAGACCTCAGCCAGATGTGAGCCCACACGGAAAACAGAAGGCTGAGTCAGACAACGCGAGAGTGCACCGCAGCGTGTTGAAGGAGGAAGTTTAAATGGAACAAAAGAACAAATCTACCAGATGGAGACCAAAGGAGATCAGATTGGGAGCTCGAACAGCAATCACGCAGTCCGCAGAACTGCGATCGATGTTTCAGTGGCATTTTCCAGCATAAATGTCAGTGAACGACCGGAGATATCCGTGATAGGGCCGCCCAATGTCGGGAAACTGTGACCGCTACCGAGACAGAATGCCATTCCAGTGAGATGGCGGGCTATAGGGCCAGATTTTGGCCGGAAAATCACTCCAGAGCAGATGGAGTGAAACAGGCAAGAGGAAACGGGGCGATTTGTAGGCAAAGTTGAACAGGAATGAAATCTGAGCTTGCAACGCGAGTGCTGAATGCTTCGACGGTTAGTTAACGAGGCGGTAGAACTGGAGCAAACCAGCTAGAAGGAAGTGTCATGCGGCGAATAAGAAATATTGCGTGTGTGTTTCTTCAGTTCAACACAAGGAATGCTCAAACAAGGCCATAAATTGTACAACACTTGATGGTGATAGTCTGTCTGTCGCAATGAACACGAATTGCAGCAACACTTGTTAGTATGTAGGTAATCACGACCATGGTGCTGTCAAAACAACGAATAGCCGCTGTCCACTTTACTTTATGTTGTCCAGGGCTAATGATCTTCCCGTATTATGACACCAGCAACAAGAGAAGACAGATGACCTGCATCATCACCAGCAAACATTAAGCAACATACCTAAGCAAGTAGCTTTACCGAGTTCAGCACTACCAGTCGCCAGGTGTATTCAGCATAACCGGACAGCTCTGTACCGTCGACTGCTGTCCAGTCTGTCCCGTCGGCCGCTGTCCTGTCTGTCGGACAGCCGGTCCTTGGGACAGCCGGCCGGCCTCTCCCTGGACATATCTGGGTCAGCTGATCACACAGTCAGCTGATCGGGCCGTCAGCTGACACGACCTGCCTCCGTCCGTCTGGGAGAGACAGCTGCAGCGTGACTCGAACTGGAGAGGGGGACTCACATGGCTTACCTAAGGGTGAGGGCTGCATGTGCTGCAAGGAATGTGGGACAGGGGAGGGAGACGATGGTTTTGCGGCTGCATGATGTAAGGCAATTAAAATGCCTGATTGATTTTAGACAGGTTACGCGAAACTTAACTGATCGACAGCACATTGTATGTGTCATCATAACGTCGATCAGATTGCCAATTAGCGACTGCCAATAATCAATTTAATGTTGAGACGGCCACCAGTTCCCATCCTATTCCGCAGCATTGAACCTTCTCACAGATGCTTTGCAATTAGTGAACGGTGTAAACCGTCCGCTAGTTCCCTGACCGCGCAAATAACCCATCTCCGGCGTCAATTAGCGTCCAAGATGCAACAGCGGCCCACGGTAATGACCAACTTCCCTGGGAACTAGAAGCAGGATTCCACATGGATGGTCCCGGGTGAACACTAAAGCAAAACAACGCAGAGGAATGTTATACCACCCAGAAATTATCCTCTCCAGCAGGCAGCAGCCGCATCTCAGGACCAATTTACCCATCACGGGAGTAGCCCTCGAGGAATGTGCCGAAAACGGCACCATAATCCCCCAGCACGGCACCATCCTGCAGTCTAACAGTCTCCGAGAATCGGTGAGTCACGGCACCGACCGCAGCACTTCGGTGGGATCCGCCGCCGGCAGCGCTTCAGCCATTCACTCCCACGGCAAACAAAAGGCTCGAACATGACGAGCACGCTGGGTTCGGTGGGATGGGCGCGGGCGATGGAATGGGTGGGTTCTCAGCGGTTTCCCGCTACATCCGGAGCGCACCGCGAACGGAAGTGACCGGTCGTCGCACCGAGCGATGCCTTGGGGCGTGTGAGCGCTGCAATGAAGTTGGGGATCGCATTACTTGTGGGAAGGTGTTCACTGTGAAATGTGCATGCATAGAAACAAAGGCGTTACAAAGTTGTGGATATCACGTCAGAACGAATGAAAAAGAAATGTCTAGACTCGAGAGCCATTCCTGTTCCACACTTAATTCACAGGAGGTCGAGGACGTGCAAAACTTGAAGAATGATTTATGTCGTTTGCTAGGTGCAGACTGGGTTGCTTGCGCCACGATGATCATTCATATAAAATGTCAGCTAAGCTCCTCAGTCCTCGCATCCCAAGCCATATCACCCGCTGCTGTTATCTTCCCTACCCCCGAATGACGTCAAAGTGTGAGAATGGCCCATGTTGGAACAGCTGTGTGTGTGTATGGGGGGGGGGGGATGAAGACTTGGAGATGGTGTTCACTGAATTCAGTGTTTCAGTTGGCACTCCCAAAACAGTGCCTCATGACGACAATATTTGGAGTGGAGGCCATCGCCCTTCCATGAGCGACGACACACGAACGTGCCAGTAAATTTCATCGGCGAGATGCGGGGACACGGGGCGAATATTTAATACTGAGGACAGCCTAAGGCCTCGGACAGCCTCACTGCTGCACATCAGTACTCCAGTCCACTGAGACAATGCTCGATGGGAATAGTCATGTGTGATCTGACTTGTAATTTGCACGTGGATCACCGAATTTCCCCGCAGGCACAAGCCAAGCGGGACCAAGATGCGCCTTATACGCGGCCCAAAGCTGACCCGACGCTGACCCCTAACTCCGGGATGGATCTCCTATCCGCGGAGGAGAGGTCCCTCTCAGGCGCAGCTAGCTGCAACATCAGCTCAACTGCAACTCACAGCGACGGATTGGGTATGTTTGTCCATGGGATTGGGAAGGAGTGGCATATGGTTAGCTGGTGAGAGAAAGAGGTAGGTATTCGAGCCGGGACGGGGTGCGGCATTCACACGGTTGTGAGAAACAGAGGATAGATGATCCCGGATGAAAGAAACCATGTTTGAAATCTTTATTTGACAGCTTTGTGACCAAATGGGTCTATGCAATTAATTAGACGGTAATAATAAAGGTGAAAAGTTCCTTGATAAGTGAGTGGGCCAATCATGACCATTGAATCGTCAAACGAGAAACAATGTGACGTTGGCGGTGCGGTGCCCTCAGACTGAAAAGATACGTGTAAGAACCGAGCATCTTCATCTTCATGCTCATTTCCACCGTAACGCACCTACACAGCCTGTGTGTAGTGCCTGCTATGTGAAATGTGTAAGCCACCTTACACTATGTTTAGGTACAGTCTACATAACGGGCTATCGAATGCCGTGCTTACGCCCATTATCGCAACTCGATGCTCCAGCTCGCGCGTAACTAGGGATCGATCTCACTCCGACCGTATGCTTTACCGTGTAACCTTCACCTTTGTAGCACCTGCACCGTACCCAACAGTCTATGTATATGACGAGTCGTCTGTAAGGCCAGTCCCCTTCAGTTCAGGGCGAGGGGAGGTGAGACGGAGTGGGTGGTATGAGTGTCTGGGTGCGATCGAGGCAGGGGGAGTGTCACACGAGATCACCCGCTGGGGGGCGGAACCAGGAGAGGGAGGGGGCGGAGCCTGAGGTCAGTGGTACGGACGGACCGTGGAAATTGATCCGGGGTGGCGGCAGAGTGATATGTGATCCTCGGGGATAGACGTCGGGTGCTGTAACACCGTCAGAGCTGAGTATGATCGGACCGGGGACCAGGGTCACAGTGAAATGGATGCCCATCTGCGCAGATGTGGGGTGGATGGGAACGAAGGGCAGGGGACTGGTCAGCGCAAGGGTCAGCGGTCATGTCGCGAAGACGTCAGGAACAGAGGATAGAACAGGAACAGAGGGGAAAAGAAGGAACAGAGACACAGGCAGGCCGAAAGGGAGGCATACACACAGAAATCGGAGGAAATGCCCCGAAAAGTTAGACACACATCAGAGTGTATAATGCACAGTACCTATATAAGCAAACATGGGTAGGCGGGAAACAGACCGACAGACAGACAGACAGCCAACCAGCCAATCAGCCAGCCAGCTAGACTGATAGAAATGCCAGCCCTGTCACCGACCCCGTCACACACCGCCATGCCTGCCGAGTCAATAAACCCACACTCCGTGAACCAAACACTAACCACAACACGCCCGATATAACGTCACGCCCCCGGGCCGCGGTCGAAGGCAGCCAGTGCGACATACCAAACCAGGGCCGGGCAGAACAGACCAAACCTCTCGCAGCCAATTTGACATAATAAACCTCCAGCCTAACCTGAGACTAACGTACCAAAGTTCAAAGCTCGACAGGAGCGGCCCAAACCGACAGAGCCCCATGTTTCAGTCACGTGACATGGAAACGTGCGTGATTGCAGTTTTCTGGACAACAGGAACGCCCATGAGGAAGTTTTTGGCCAGTGCAAGGCACGAGTTGCCATGTAAAAATGCTACACTGAGGCACGTTCATGAAACGGTATTCCTGGCCAAGCCTGGCCGAAGCGAAAGGAACGCATTCCGTTCTGAACAGCGCCGAATGGCAGCAACACAGTCCGTTTCAACAGCGACACATTCCATTCTCAGAACGGGTAAATCAGATGGTGAAATGGCAGGAATGTGCGCGGATAAAGATCAAACTGATCACAGCCGGCTCACGGCTCGCGAGCGTTAATCGGGGCTGGGTTGTCATGACGCCGATTAGCTGATAACGAGGTATGCATTCAAAATAAACGTCACAGAGCGTTGTGCTGCAGGATGGACACACCAAGGGGATAAGAATAGAGGCATGACCATTGGCCACTCCATGGTCCAATCTTACCAATCAGGGCAGGGTGGGGGTCCTCTAATGGCAAATGCCAATGCGACCTCCGACACTGGCTTACACCTACACGACACGTCTATGCAGTGCCTGATCTGTGATTATACCGTTATCTACTGATGCTGTCCCTGACGAGCAGACTTGCTCCGTGCTCGGGCCAACGCCCGGTGTTGGTCACGCCTCATTAGTTGTCATACAGTATGAGCGTTCGAAGGCGCCCTGAGATCGCTTAACTTAATGTGGCTGGTTATAACGGAAGTGATCGGCTTTATCCCCAGGCCCAGTGTAGGTAAGATTGCGTGTTTTCTGAACAATACTCGGCATAATCAACGGCCGAATAGCGTGGCATCCGAATATCACGCAACCTATCTCATCTATTGGAACGCACAGCGGCCTATCAGACCAGATGGTGTATGGCAAGGGTGATCAAAGTATCCTGCGTGCGGCGAGGGGTGTATCACTGTATCATGTGTGTAAACATCATGCGTGAGTGAAATACGTATGACAGAACAGAAGTACGTAGTGGATAAATTGGTGCATCAATCACCACCGGACCAGCGCTGTCAGACATAGTTGCCATTCCATTCCATTCCATTCACGGCGTCACCACCACAGCAATGGCGTTACGCTCTACATCCCCCGACGAGCGCCGCCAGTCTCTCACTGAACGGGTACCGCACAGTCGGCGTCAAACGGAGGACAGAGAGAACAGTGAAAGGTGCATACTGCCGGAGTGCCACTCCCTGTATGGAGTGACGTGGGTGATGGTTGGCGGCCTGTAGGATGTGAAGTGGGGGCAGGGCTTTACCAGATTCAGAGGACGCATGCAGCATATATGGTCTATAAATGGGCAGAGCGGAGTAGTGAGTCACACAGGAAATGTCACTCGCTGCATTAATGCAGGTATTGGGTGCAGTATTGTCTGAATTACCAGGTATACATCGCAAACAGTACGATCCCGTCTCTTCCACAAGCTCTACCACAAGCCCGAGCAAAGTGTAACCCTCGCCCCTGCGCCACCACCATGCTTCGAACGCCAGAATCACGCCTGAACCCTGCCATAGATTCCCCAACACTCGCTACGCCACGTAAACGTGCCTCATGGGACATGCTTGAGCAGTCTTTGTACGTCAGCTGCGGCCGTGCAACGTTGCACACCGTGCCACGTAACCAGAGGCACGGCCGAGACTCGCCGAACCGCAGGGCACGTCCGGGGAACGGCTCGGCACGGGACGTCCTTTAGTGTCCAAAGGGCGTTCCTTCAAGTATCGGGAGACACACTTTCCCTGAGACGAGACAGATCGTCTTTTTCTTTCGAGAAACGCCTTTTTCTGCCTCAGGAAGTCCAATGTCCATATCTGTCGACCTTTGCTCTTAAAAACGTCCTCTTGGGATTTTTCTCAAAATCTTGGGGAGAATAAAAGTCCATCATGGGACAGAACAGGAGCTTGGGACCTGCATGCTCGTCACTTATACCACCCGTGCGCCAGGGATTTCGTGAGTGTCCCGTCACGGCCGGCGGCTACCCGTGACGCCATGTGACGCGTCGTCACAGACCGTCACGAACGGTGACGCCACGACGCCCGAGGGGGGACAGGGGAGGAGGAGGGAGGTGAGGGAGAGGAGGAGAGAAAAAGGGCTGGCGAGAGACACTGATGTGATGGAGAGAGAGAGAGAGAGAGAAAAAGGAGGGAGCTGGAAGAGGAAAAGCAGAATATCAAACTTCTAAGTATAGCGAAGTACATAGGATCACAAGAGAAAGGAAAGACGGAAGACAGGGAGGGAGGCAAGAGAGAAAGAGAGACTGAGTGTTTCTGCCCATACCATTTGAAGTGGAGACATGCCCCTGTTGTTGCTCTATTCATTATCCCGCCAATTGAATTGCCTTCATCCAGCCCACGGTGTGGAAACCAGCCATCTGTCAATCAGCTGTTTTGACCTTGCTACCCACTGCTCTGTGTATTTGGGGCGTGACCAACAGTTGGACCACATTGTGATGTGTTATAGCCAAGGTTTACCGAGCCCAGCACAGCACATTCGACCAGCGTCAGATATGAGCATTTAGCTGATACATAGCGGGATCATGTAGGCATGCCGAAAGAAGCCATCAGTTATGGAAGGACAGAATATGTTCCCTCCAGTAACCACCCTTCGGTTTTCAGAGGTGTCATTCTCAGCGGACAGCGCCACGGTAGGGACTACCACGCCAGAAAAGAGCTGATGGGAGCAACCATCGTGCAGTTATAGCTACGGGTAAATCGGGGCTGCCACCTGTTAGCAGGGGCCGGCAAGAAATGAACTGCCAGTATGAGAAGAAGTCATTCTTAAAATCGCCTGTTGAAATCGTCAACATGGCCCTCTGAGTTGCACATCGCGGCCTACCACCCCTCTATTACGACCATCGACCCCTCAGCCGGGCCTTTAGACATACAGTGACATCGTCCGTCGACCGTCACTAAATGTCACCCCGTGACGCGTCACGGTGTGACATTTAGACGTCACATGGTCACAGCTGATGTCACCGGCGGTACGATGCAGTGACGGATGTGACTATCCCGTTAGTTGGATGATCGGTGATCTGTGAGCGCCCCGTGACTAAATCACTGAAATCAAATATGCTATCAATAGGTACTCACTCAAGCAAATCTCAATCAAATCAATCAAACATCAAATGCTAAATCTATGTACTGACTACTGTGTGAGTAGACGGGAATAGTGGTTACATGTGCACTGGGGCAGTTATTACGAAAAGTACCTACTATAAACCGCTTCTCTATAATAAACGGCGAAAAAAAAATCTGCCTCCAATGGAAACCTAGCGCAGCTCCTCATCTCAGCATGCAAATTAATTATCATTCGCCGTTTTCTCGGCAATCACGTCGCATTTATTGTGTACAGGCATCAAACTCGCCACATTTGTGAGTGAAAGGTTTCACAATTTAATCAAAACGAAGCACAAACCAAACGACCACCATTGACGCGGAATAAAATCAAACAAGCGAACAAACAAGCGCCTTTATAAGGCGAGAAGTCTGACAAAGTAATCATCCCACCGGAACACATCATTCTCGTGAGCTGACATGACGGTCATCCCACGTGACGTGCCCTACGTCAGTACCTTGTGGGGCTAATAAGTCGTAAGACGGTGCTAATACGTCCCCATGGAGCATGTGCTGATCATTAGAGACGAATATAGAGAAACAAGACGGGTGGACGAGAGACAGAGTCACGTCTGATCGCATGAAACGATGACACTGATGACTCAGTGTCGAGTCGCGCAAGGCAAATGTCTGCCTTGCGCGACTGTCACAGCGACAAAGGGTCGAGTAACACACAGGTGACTGTTAAATTCATGTGACACTAACACGGACTATTACCGTGATATGGGTTTGTGACCCGTGTCGGCGCGACGATAAACATGAAACGAAACACGATGACCGTTGCCCGACATGGAGAACGATCTAAAAAAAAATACATGTGGCAGTGATGGTGACATGTCGTGAGCGTCACATTACGGAACTGTCATCGTGCCAGGGGGTCGAGTAGCTGCAAAACCTGACGGCATGTATGTACGGTGGGAACTGGACAGGTGGCCCCAGATAAAACGGCACTGTGGGGGATCACGCGGGTTTTAATCGGCGTTTTCGTCTCTCGAAAGCTAAGTTCTACATCATGATGCGATAAACAGAGAAACGGTCGGCTCTCAAGATACTGAATATATGGTAAGCTCACACGTTTTGCTCTGGAAACCTGCTCGATAAAGATAATGTAAGGGGGGGGGACGGGGGACTACCAGCGGACTCAAAGGAGCAAACATGAACATTAGTTTGGCTAAAACGCGGGCGAAGCAGACTCCATCCGGGAAACGTATGGCTGCATACCAAGTAACCAAGGTAACGTATATATGAAAAATCCAAATTATCGTAAAATTAACACCCATCAGATCCAGCATTGAACCCAAAGTTCCCCTCCCGAACCCACCTGCTGCGATTTTCCGTCCGATACCTACGCGTCCAAATCGATCATTCACGGCACGCGCGTGCGACGCTCGCGGCTCAGCACGTTTCCATGACGACGCACACCGCCCGCTCGACACCCCTCCACACGGAGTCACTGGCGATTCTGACTGAATCGCGACCGACGACCTCCAGCCGGCGCGCCGCGCGGCGGCCGACGAGCGACACTAGCGCCACCCGCACACGGTGGCCGGTATGGCAGGAGGATACTAGATTGGATGGAGACTGACGCGACATCTATTGTTGAAGAACATGACTAATATCAAGTGCAGATGTCGCCGTAAGTCGTCAAATGCCTCCCAACTGGGCATAACGACCGTCAGCGCATCTGCCTGGCGGCCCTGCCTGCCTGGCCTAGCTTGATAGCTTCTCTCTGAGAGCTATCAAGCTAGAAATATGGAACCAAATACCAGCAACCATGGGTCTGTTTCAGTCGCACTTCCTAACACCTCTAAACTCCTCAGACCTTCAAGATTGCTTCCCTGTTCCAGTGGCAGCTCTAGCCCCTACAAAGCCAAGGAGGGCCCTGCTCCAACCTACTCTATCTTGCTCTTGGAGGAGTTAGGAAGTGCGACTGGAACAGACCCCATGCCACCCAGCTCCTGTGCCACTATCTGCTACCTGTCACCGAAATCTGTTGCGCCGGCGTCTCAGGACACCGTTTACGCTTATTGCACACGAAATTCAAAACCCTTCGATTCCGCCCACTTACCTCTGCAAGGACCCCAATCCAATCCTCATGGATTGGCCGGAAAGGATGCTTGGGACGAGTAGCCAGGAATCGCAGCGACCGGTTATGCGTCCGGCGCCTGCCGTAAGAGGAAAACAATTTTCAGATTCACTAGTTTTGACATCTCAAAATCCAACTAATCACACACCGCTGCCATATTGATATTCTCCTTCAGTGCCTTTCACAAGCCTGTCCCCACACACTGCAACGACGGCTTTGTCGCCGCTCATCTCAATTCACCACCCTGCCTTGCTTCAGTTTAAATTCTGACGCCCCCCCCCCCAACATACCGTTCGGACATAAGCATTAAGTTCCTAGTTTCATACGATGTTCCCAATCCGCATTGTCCTCCATCCTTCATTGCCTTTCACACAGACCATGTCTATAGGGCCTTGAGACCATCCATCCAAACACATTACAATTCCAAACGATGACATGTATTGTTTGCATTTAGACCTTGGTCTGCAGCTCGGCCGCCTTGGCTTTCTCGATCTTGGCGATGCGCGCGCGCGACTTGGGGCCCAGGGATCCGCCGCCCCAGTGGCGCCGGATCTCATCAAAGCGGTCATTGTAGTTGGTCCGGACCGCCTCCACCAGCTTACTGAGCGCGTTGCGGTCAGAAGAGTCCACCTGTGGAGGTAAGATTACACATCGGTTAGAACTCTGACCAACAATGATACCAATTTTCAAGACGTATCGAGTCCATCAGTGTTAAAAAGCTCGTTTGTTTTGTTCCCCACGACTTAGTCGGGTGAAGAAATTCATCCCATCATGTTCAAACACACCCATCCCCGTCTCGCCGAGTATGTTTCTATGGACGCTCACCTGGGCGACGCAGAGGGCGGCACAGGTCTTGCGACGCACCACTTGTCCCAGACGAGCCTTGCTCTTGACGATGCAGTAGGGCACGCCCATCTTGCGGCAGAGGGCCGGCAGGAACAGCACGATCTCCAGCGGGTCCACGTCGTGGGCGATCACCACCAGCTGAGCCTTCTTCTGCTCTACCTGAGGGAGAAGAAACGAAGGCGTAAAGGGCGTTGGGAAACAAGCCGGGGTACGTCAGTATGAAGACGGTTTACTCAGTGTTAAAAAGCTAGTTTGTTTTGTTCCCCACGGTTTCGTCGGGTGAAGAAATTCATCCCATCATTGTCAAACATTGATATATGAACACCATTTTATAACCAATCACGCACCAGGTTGGTGACAGTGCAGACTCCCTGGCGCACGGTCGGCGGACGCTTGGTGGGCTCATCCTCCTTGCCGTCAGCGCGAGCCTTGGCACGCTCACGCAGGCGCTCCTTCTTGGACTGGCGCGACTCGGGACGGTACTTGTCCAGAAGCTTGAACAGCTGGGTGGCTGTGGGGCGGAGGATGCTGTCACAGCTACCGCACGTGGTGCAGGGCAGTGAAGGGAAACTGTTCGCCGTCAGAGATCCTTGTGGAACAGCTTAGTCATTAGACTCCTCGAGCTTTTACAGAGTATCATCAGTGAGTGATAAAAACAAGATAAAATATAGCACCAGGACAGGACGGTCAACATTCAACCATTCCACTCATGGCTTTACCTGATGACGCAGCACCACCAAACAAGCACGTCATCATCCCTTACCGGGACCTAGTGCAAAAGGCACGTCATCATCCCATATTGGGACTTAGTGCCGCGCATCATTGCCGTCCCACGTGCGGGACAGCTAGCGCCACCTATACCGGATGATCGCGCACGTGGCGCCACCCAGCGGACGGTCATCAGCCGCCGCCATTACGTCAGTCGACAGTCCGCACGGGCCCTCATCCGTCCCCTTATAGGGGGAGCGGTGGGTCGCGGTCCGGCCTTCAGACTCGGCGGCGACCTCTCGTCCTCACACCCCGTGTGCATATCATAGCCACTCCGCCGGCGCCGCGGCCGGTCGGGAGCCTAATGCACACCTGTCTGCTTGTCCAGGGTCTGGCGGAACTGATTGATGGGCGGCGGGATGCGCAGACGGGTCTGCAGCACGGCCTTCTGGCGCTGCAGACGAATGTAGCGCGGCCAGCGCACAAAGTGCGTCAGATCGCGGCGCGGCTGGATGTCGCCACCTGCCGGGGAAAGGGGGAGGGGTGTCAGAGGGGGAGACAAACAGGGCACGGACGGAGCGCCCGCGAGAATATCAGTAAACGGAATGATGTCTGTTCATGGTCAGTCAGGTGAACTATGCATGACATCATGCTAGTCAGAAACGGTTGCAAACAATGACAAAGTTGTAAACCCACCAATGCGGAAGTTGCGCGGCCTCTTCTCAAACAGGGGGTTGACAGTCTTCTTGGCCTCAACCTTCTTGGTCGACAGTGGGTTTGCTGCCACCTTCTTTCCCTTCTTGGTGAGGGCTCCCTTCTTCTGCAAAAGTAGTGCATTTGCTTGTTCAGACAGCAACTACAGAATAAAGAGCTACCAAAAGCTATTGGTATCTCCATGAAAATGCATTTTTAAGAAAGGGAGAAAGGGGAGAGAAAACTAGATAAATTATTATGACAATATTATATTATGAGAAAATGAGATGGAAAAAGGAGGGGAGAGAAAAAATAAATGAGATAAAAGTTTGGAAAGATGTTGGAAAAGGGATAGACTGGATAAAAATTGACTCAAACTGAAAAGAGAAACAAATACTGCAACAGGAAGAAAAAAGTCACCATGAGAAAGTGACATTGACAGTGAAAGGCAATGTGAGACAGAAAGATACAGAGATAGAAGCAAGAAAGATAAAGAGAAAGAATGGCAAGAAAGACAGAAGGAGAAAGAGTCGGAGAAAGAGAGAAAAGAAGAGAAAGAGAAAGAGAGAAAGAGAAAAAGGAGGTGAAAGAAGGCAAGGGAGAAAGAAAGAGAATGCAAGAGAAAGAAAAGACAGAAATGAGGAGAGAAAAGAGTAAAGGAAAGCAAGAAAAAAGAGAAAAGACAGTGTAAAGAGCGAGCAAGACAAAGAAAGAGGAGGAATAGAGAAAGAATGATAGAAAAGGAGAGAAAGAATGAAAAAATAGAGAAAGATAAAAAGGGAAAAAGAAAAGAGAAAAGATAAAAAGGGAAAAAGATAAAGAGAGAAAGTCGAGGAAAGCAAAAAGACAAGAGAGAAAAGATGGATAAAGAGGGGAGAGAGAGAAAAAGAGAGAAAAAGAGAGAGGGAGAGAAAAAGTTGAAAGGAGAAAAAGGGAAGGAAATAGATATTAAAGAGTAAAGTGAGAAAGAAAGAGGGGAGTAAAGGTAAGAGAGAAAGAGATGAAGGCGAAAATGAGGGAAGTGGGAAAGACTATAGGCCCAAGGCCAGAACTGAATTTATACAATAAATGCAAGAGTATATGAAATGTGTTTAATAAAGATTAAATTTTAAGAACCTGTAGATCTTATAGGGTGCTATTCGATTGTGAAGCCAGTCACATGAGCCGAGATCACTGGATGCTGGGAATATAATCCAAATTCCCAGAGCTAATTAGGAATAATCAAGCCTTAGCAAAACCAGACACCTTAATATTGAATAAAACACACATAACAGACCCTGATCAACATGAAGGCATATTCCTCCTCAATTTCCACAGTTGAGCCAGGCACATAACTTTGTTGTTCTAGTACCAAACACCTTAGAAACGGTTCCGCGCCAAATCGACCCCCACGTCAATACAGCAGGGTTCTATCTACGTGAGCCACGAAACATAAAATAATCGGGAAGTACCAAATGGAATGTAAAATAATTACCTTCTTTCCAACCATTTTGAGGAGGAGCAATTACAACACGTCCAACCACGGGGAAGTGGTAGCGGAAAAGGAAGATGCGAGAAAGTGGTGAAAATAGAAAATCTCATGTATCGTTCGATATCCGAAAATGTTTTGCTGTCCGAAAAGTGTTGATTTTTGTATTCTAGGCGTTCAATGTTTGATTTTTAAAATAATTTGAAAAAATTGAAGAGTCAATTAAAAAACTTATGTGCAAAAATTAAAAAAATCGAAATAGATTAGCACTGCACTAATCGATAAAACGTGGAGTCAAGAACTAAACATCTGATTTTCTGTTCAAATCACAAATCTTTACATTAACAGGGCAAATTCTAATTTATTTAGTTTCGCTTTTTCAAAATAAATATTTTGTTGCAAGAGTAAAACTGATTAGGTCGAATAATACAAATAAAAATTTCGAAAGTGATAACATCAAGGACGTTCCAAATTGACCCAGTTTGGGTCTTTGCGGCGGGGGTGGCGCTGTGTCAGCGCAAAAATTTATCACCATGACGACTCAAAACGAATTTTTATCAAAAGCAGAGGACGTTGCTGACGAGGTAAGATGTCTTTTTGTTTCTTTTTTACCAAACCTAGGGTAAGTCGTGACATTTCTCTCATCAGTCTTGTAAGTTGCGTTGAATGTCGCCGGCATATCTTGCGTGCAATTCGCCTCTCAACAAAACATCTGCCAAACATTGGTGAATTATGCATTAAATTTTATTATTTCGCTTGTTGTTTTACTTTATTTTAGTTTTGTATGAATCCATTTCATTATTCCGATTAAAATTCACCTCAATTGCTTAGGCTCAGTTATTTATTATCAGTATTTTGAAAGGTGGAAGATGTCCCACGTTTACTTGCAAAATGCAAATTCAGGAAATTATTTTTTGTTCTATTTTAATGCACTTTTTAACTGATGTTTCTTAATTAATACCCAGGTGTTGATCTTATGTTTCAATTCTCTTAAATAAGGCAGAGTGTACCAAAGGCTTTTCAGCACTGGCTTTTTAGTAATTTAGGTATGAAATACCTAAATTACTAAAAAGTTAAAGCTCCAGTGAGATATAAGATATTGGAATTGTGTGCACCGTGCAGCGTATTTTGCATTGCACAGCAATGCACAGCAATGCAGAGTCTAGAGCAGTGGTCGGCAGGTCATTCGGGGTTGTGCCCCCTTTTTGGGCGCCAGGCAGGGCCATTACCCCCACCTACCAGACCCAATTGCTGACACAACCAAGTTTACTGAAATTCCATACCGTCCTGGAATTCTTTGGGTATTTGTGCATTTCCAATGCATCAAATTTAAAACATGACACTTCCTCCAAAAAACATTTAATACCTATATCCCAGTAGCGGCGAAACACCTTCAATTAAGGGGGAGGGGGGCACTGCCGACTTTTGGTCCCATTCTTTCCATGCAACGCCCATAGGGCTAATAATAAAATGCAAAAATCAAAGAGGGCACGGAGCCCCGGTGCCCTCCCCGTTCCGCCGCCTATGCTATATCAAATTTAACCCTTGTACGTATAGGGGCGGCGGGTGGTTTTTCGTTAAAAGCTCACGTAAAAGGCATTGCCATTGGATCACGACCAAATTGTACCCTCGAGCCCATCATTTTTCTTTTTACCAGCCCGGAAAATATCATGACCTGAGACCAGTTTTACCAACAGAAAAATGACCGCCTGCCGGAATTTTTGCCTCAAGACCGCTTCACATATGGAGCGTAAACGCGATGGGCTCGTAAGCGGATAGGGCTTTACCGTTTACACTCCATATGTGAAACGATCTTTAGGTAAAAAATTCCGGCAGCCGGCTATTTTTCTGTTGGTAAAACTGGCCTCTGGACCCATAATGACATTTGGCTTATGAGCTTTTTCTGGAGATCATCTTGAGCCATAAAATCTCACTTCAAGAAGTTATAGCGGGTCCCGATTTTCTCGACACTTGTCATTGCCCTCTTGAATGAGACGGAATGACTAAGGACCTTAAAAATGGGCAGGAGCGGCTTCCTATAGTCACGGGGTACTACGCTCGTTTTTTTTATGCACAGCTCCATCCCAGAGTCCGAGAGGCCGCGGGGGTCCGATCGACTCCTCCCCCTTACGTTAGCGGCTGTTGAAACGCCAACAGACGGGCGACGGTTAAAAGTTGCAGCTGCTTTTGTACGACTGTACGGAGGGGTGAGATGGTGAGGCGAGCAGGTACGTGAAAATTGGTATCTAATCAATGTGTGCTGTGCCTTTGGCCTGGGCTAATCTTTGAACCCTGGGATGCAACAGTCACGATGGCTCCATCACTGGAGCTACAAACTCTAAAAAGATAGGCTTTCTCAGAATCCCTCATTACCCCCACCGAAAGGGCTCCATTACCCCCAAAGGGGGCATGCCCCACCATTTGCCGACCCCTGGTCTAGAGCAAGTTAACTTCTTAGCAATAATGATAATATGCATTTTCTCAAGCATTTGCAGGTTCACAGATGTGGTAACTACTAGCTTCTGTCGCTGTGAGCTTATTTCATTACCAGAAGTGCTTTGATTTCAATAGGTAAGTTCATTATTGAGCCGAGTATATGATTAACAGATTCATTTTTCCTCCAACAGGTTTTACGAAAAACTAAGCACATTTTACCTCACTTGGCCCGCTTCTGCCTAGTCAGCACATTCTTTGAAGATGGCCTTCGGATGTGGTTTCAGTGGAATGAACAGGTGGGTTCCGGTTCCCATTCATTATTTTTTCTAGTTCACCTTCAGTTTATCTTCAGTTAAAATGAATGTATATTTTGCAGAAGAAATATTTTGCGAAACAACAATTTCCAAAGCATTGCATTTCAAACTCAAGCAAATATTTGGTGTAGACAAATACTTTTATGTAGTGTACACTTGGTAATTGTGTCTGACCCCTTACTTATCCCACAGAGGGAATACATGGACATATCATGGGGGTGCGGCTGGTTCCTGGCAGCACTGTTTGTGTTTGTCAACCTGGTCGGGCAGCTGGGCGGCGTGGCCATGGTGCTGCTTCGGCTGAAGGTGAGTGCTCTACTACCGGTTCATCTGCCCTGTCCACTGCTTTGGCTGCAGATTATTAGGTGTGTTCGGTTGTCAGCGATGTGTCCAAGTGCTGCATAGTGCATACACCCCACGTGAATCTCACCAAGAAGGCGAGAAACTCCAGCAGGCTGGAAGCATGCCGATAAAATAAAAGACCAAATAATGCTCCAGTCTCAGCCATTCTGTCCTTCTGACGGTCTTATAGCGGAGATTGCCGGCAGAGAGACGTTCATTTTGCCGGTGTTCATGCTGCATTGGTATTAGTACCGTATTGAATATATCATGGCTACTGCGGGGATTTCAACAATGTAACGATAGTCTGGCTAGCCGCTAGTGCATGTTGATAATTTGGTTTTAGCCGATATTGACTACTTATATGCAGCCTTCATATTGAATGGATCATAGTATGGTACAATTTCTCATTGGCTAAGTTATTAACCTGAAAACGGAACTTCGTTTTCACTTTTATATAGCCTTGTCATGACTAGCACTTGGGGTACATCTGAGCGATAGGATTTGCACATTGTTCATGTGTAGTTATCTGAAATTGAATAATCCCACTCTTTGTTTGTGACGACAAAGCTTGACGACCCGATTTTACGGACGATGCAAACCAACCACGCCGTAACTTTATCTCGTATCTTATATGCCAATTTAATCCCGTCCCATCTCTTGCAGGTTGACATCGCGGTGGGCGTTCTATTCGCCATTGTGCTGCTACAGACTGTCGCCTATCAGATCCTGTGGGACGCCCAGTTTCTGTTCAGGAACCTGGCGCTCATTGGTGCACTCCTGCTCGTGCTCGCAGAAACCCGGGTCGAGGGAAAGAGCCTGTTCGCCGGAGTGCCCAGCCTAGGTGAGTGTTGGAAGCGTCGATGAGCTAATGATTGCACTAAGGAGTCTGGGTACCTTGATCCACGCATCATCCTCTCGGCGTAGCATGGTGCTGAGTGGGGTGTGTGGTATTGATTGGTGTTGAATTCGTTGAGCAAAATTTAGCCAGCGTGGCCATTGACTCGTGGTAGCGAGCTTGAACTGGGGCCAATCCGAAATTGCCGATTGACCATCTTAATGTCTTGGATGTTTCGGCTGTCTTGTTTCAAACAGTTTGTCCTGCGATCAGCGATGTTCATGTGTCTGAACCACGTAAGAGACTCTGGAGGCCGGTGTGGCCCAGTCAAATAGGAAGTGTTCGTTAGTGAGCGTTTTACCAACGGTAAATTAGTGCGCTGTCCTCTGGTCACCGTGACAGTATGGGCGCCGATGACCACTGTAGTCCGGGCGCCCAAAAACCCCAATTCATCATCGCCGTGGCAGTCCGGCGTTACACGAGGCTGCTTGTAGGAGTGAATGAATGAAAATGAGAATTTAGTGACCTCTGAGATCCCGTTGACAAAGCTAATCACTCTCTGCGAATGCAATTTCTCGGCGTCTCCAAGTCTTCTCGCAGTCAGTGATCCGCCGTAGCCAAGTTTCCCTGATTGCCTTCATTAGCTCAAAGGGACAGAGCGGCTGACCGCGCCCGTTACTGAGAGTGAAAGTAGACCGGGCGGGTGAGATGATAGTGGGGCGGCGTCCTCCCTCCACTACGGTAGGCCAGCTGCCGCTGAAGGTCGACATGTGATCCCGGGCGCGGTTCCGACCGGTTTGGGAGGACCGAATTTCGGTAACACCGGTGAAAGATGGCTAACTGGTTGACCGTGGGTAGACTGCGTTGGTGGGTATTTGATACGATGAAAAAGAACGAAGTGAGTTTTTGCATAATTCTAGCGTCCTAGATAACTGAAGGGACAAGAATATTCTGCCTCTGAGTGGCTTCGACCGAGACTAACGAAATGACCATTTTTCTCGGCATACGAATCATGCGTTTTATTTATTCATTAGCGTCCCAGACGCTTTAATATTTATTCCAGTGACGTCACGGGCGTTTCTCACGCTCCGGTTTCCAAACGTCATCGGCATTCCGCCGACCACCTTCCACGTCACTAGCGTCTATGCGTCTGTCGGTTACCGTGGTGAGGCCCGTGGCACGTTTCCCACCGTCTACACCGGCCGTAGTTAGTAAACCACAGCGGCGTCTGCTGACTCCGGTTTGGAGTAAACCGGCTCGTCCCGGTCTGTTGCCGATTGGGGAAAGCAGAGCCCATCTGACGAGTCTGTCCGAAACGCCGGCTTCTCGCGAAATTAGCGATAGGATCTGAGCGTAGATGGGCGAAGGAAGAACACTGGTTTTTACCTGGAAGAGGTTTCCTTTTACGGTATTGAGAGTTTTGTAGGACGTCATGGACGTGTTTGGCAGTGGATTGTCGTAGTTCGTAACGCTGACGCATTGGTTGCGAGAAGGTTCGCTCGTTTAGGAAGGCGAAGTCCGCCATGTAGACAGGTTATGTAACTTTCCGAAGTGATGGTGAGGGGCTAAGGAGCATATTCACATGTGATTCAGCTCAACTGTCGTATCCTTCGCGATCATTAATCATATTATCCCATACCTGCCGTACCGTCTTTACTATTCTGGAAATGCAATGTACCGAGACTACCCTCTAATTGTAGTTAGTTTTGACTAGGTCTAAAACTCTACATTTCTAAAAATCCACAGCACTTCATTGCTCGTAACGCCAAGCGTGTCGAGCTGAACCGTGCCGACCCTGTCCCGGTCTCGGTACGTGTCCGTCGTCCGATCTAACTGATCCGTGCACGGGCGCCGTGTAATCTGACCGGCTGGTGTGAGATGGCCGTGTGGAGGTCGGGGAACGTGAGGACGAACGTGGGGAGGGGAGATGTGGGGAGGAGAGGGAGAGAGATCGAGATCGGCAGGTGGAGGGGGTCTGCACCGTGTTGAAAGTGGTGGCTGGAAGGGTTTGGACTTCCGAAATGATTTGTTTGGAAGATTGATTGGCTGTTCTCAGCGCAGGTGACGTCTATTTTTTTGGGTAGTTGCGCTCATTTTATGTTTTCTAGAGAGATGTTAGCTACCATGTAGTTTATTCCTTGATATGTTTGTAGTTCGTGAAGACATCCGTACGAAACAACGTTCGAATAGTGTTCCACACCAGTAGGGGACCTGATTTCCGTGCTTCGTTATGCTTCGTTCATAGTGCACCTGAGTGCAAAGATTGCAGTGTGGCAGACTAGCAGCCCGCCGTGCCCCCCCCCCCCCCTCCGTCTCCAGCAGACGGCCGTAATCCTGTGCTGTCCGATCCAGTCCCGGGGCGCTGGAAATACTGCCTACCGCTGTCCGTGATGTACCTGACCTTTGGCCTTTGGCGACAGCGGATATTGCGGCCTGTGTACCGCTAATGACGTGTGCCGTATCGACGCATCGCTGTGGACGCTGGCCACGCCGCCGCGAGCGTCCGTTATGCGTCGTTATCCTACCCGTCGTTCCCCTGAATAGGCGTATTCAAGACGTCAAATGTTTATGCTTAGCTGGACGAGGCGGGTCGTGCCGTCCATGTCTGGACTAGACGTGTTGTCCTGTCTGGCTAGGTGTGTCTGGCGTGGCGTCTATGCTTGGCTAGATGTGGGATGCTGTCTGTCTTTGGCTAGACGTGACTTGTCGTTTCAGTCTATGCCTGGCTTGATGTGGTGTGCCGTCTATAGTGCCTGGCTAGGCGTTGCGCGTCATCGGTCCTTGACTTTGCTAGACGTGCTGTATGTCTGGCTAGACATGACGTGTCGTCTATCCTTGGCTAGGCTTGATGCGCTGACGTGCCTGGATTGTAAGTTCCGTGGTCTGACCATGCCGTTCTTCTTACAGGCGAGAACAAGCAGAAGACGTACCTGATGCTGGCCGGTCGCATCCTGCTCGTCTTTATGTTCCTCACTCTGCTGCGCTTCGAGGCGTCTCCACTGCAGATCATTCAGGTACCGGCACCAACTGAATAGATGCAGCGTGAGCGAAAATGGGCTATGAATGAGTAATCGGCGGTGTAGGCCTAGGGGAATATGAAGTGTACGGTAATGACCTATGCATGTTTGAGTAGATACGAAGGTGTTTGGAACTGATGTGGGTCAGTACTCAGTATAGAGGGTATTGACTATGCAGTTCATTGGACAGTGCGCACATCAAATGAGTGTACACTTTTGCGGAAATCTATGGCGCTTATTGATTAGCTGGCGTCTCTAGCCTATTCGGAATCATTGAGCGGGCTTTTTTAAACGGACTTGATAGCCAGTATAGTCGCCCTTCCTAGTCAGCCTCCCACCATTAGCCCCTGTTGACCTCTGACCTCTGACCTCTGCCGACCTCTGACCTCTGCCTCCCCCTGACCGCCTCAGATTATCATCGGTTCTGTGCTGATGGTGCTGGTGACTATCGGCTACAAGACCAAGCTGTCGTCCATGCTGCTCGTCATGTGGCTCATGGCGCTCAACTTCTACGTCAACGCCTGGTGGTCGGTGCCCGCCTACAAGCCCATGCGAGACTTCCTCAAATACGACTTTTTCCAGGTGAGGATCTAGTTTGGAAGGGATGGGCCGTGCTTTGATATGTAGTATTGAAATCCGATGACATAACTCAACTTAACCAGGACTTTACCAGTGACTTTAACCAGGAACGGTATCTTTTGAACCGATTGCTGTTTACGTTTAGGTTATGGGATGTCTCTAGTGGTGCGTCTGTATATAACGTTATGGGGTTTCCCTGAAGCATTGCGGGAAACAAAGCTGTACCTGACATGGTTCCGGGCGCTTGTTTTGCGATGCTGAGACTGACTTTGTTGAATGTTACCAGACCGTGTGTTTACGTTGGTGTGTCTCGTTTAAGTGTCGACCGTGTTATGGTCAAGATAGCTTATCTTCTTTGCGATTGGATGCCTCCATTTAGATTAGATAAAGGTGAAGTGGACGGGCACGGATCGTTTTATCTGTGATGGGCTTTCTTTCAATCCGTATTTTGTGGTGAAAGATGACTGATTTAACAACGGCTGTTCGCGAGCTGCCGTTGCTGGGGCGTCTGCACTACAGCTGTGCCTGTTCTCTGGTGTCATTCTGTCATGGCTAGTGAATGCGAGACCCATCACCTGTGCGGTCTGTTGGCGTAGGGGAGGGCTAGTCGAATGGCGTAACTTCGTAAAATATTACCCTAACCGAATGTCCTTCCCAGATTCGTCTTGTCCCGACCCGTCTTGACTTGCCCAGTGCCGTCACCGGCTGTTCATTGGTAGGGCGCCCCGCAGAAACTGTCGCTGATGTATTCGACCTCATGACCTTGACGAGAGTGCACCGCTTTCTCCAAGCTTTGGCTCCTCCCCGCTCCCCCTCCTCCACGACTAGTCCGACTTGTTCGGAAGGGGATGGGCACTGGATTCCTGCGGTATTGTGGCATGGCCCAGAGGTGTTCGATTTGGGCGAGACCCCAACAGCTGATGCGATTAGTACTGAATAGAGGCTGGTGGTTCGATAACTCTGTGCACGCGGTATTACCTTGCCAGGCGTAGGACTTGTGGCGGTGATGTGTCGACATACGTGTGCACCGCGGCATGTGACATGGCGCGGGATGTGGTGGCTGGATGAATGGTATTGCGACAGAGCTCTGCACTTGGGACTGAGTACACGAGCACTCGTGTGTAGCAAGGCGTGAATCAGACTTCTGAATTTCTGACGATATTCTAACGACAGTTGTAACAAAGTGGCTTGTATCAAACGAACCTTCGTCATCTGTGTGGCAACAAGCTTCAGTTGGGCGCCGATGACCACTGTAGTCGGGGCCCCCCAAAACCCCAATTCATCATCAACAAGCTTCAGTGTGTCCCAGTATTTCCTAGCATGCTTGAGTTTACAAGCTAGTCACGACATTGTGTCTACCTCGCGCTGTTCCTGAATGTTTAATTGGGGGTTTTAGGGTGTTGTTCCTGAAATTATCTCGCGTGATGCGACACTTCTGACGCGCCCGTTTCTCTCTCCATCACTCAGACCCTGTCTGTGGTCGGCGGTCTTCTGATGCTCATCTCGATCGGCCCGGGCGGTGTCTCAATGGACGAGCACAAGAAGGAGTGGTAGTCGCCACCCCCACCCCGCCGCGCGGAGCTCGAGCGGCGCGCACGTTTTACCGCCCTGCGCGGTGGGCGGCTTTTAACCGGGCCGCCGCGAGGCCCGGTCATGATGTTATAACAGAGCTGGTCGGTCGGCTCTGCAGAGTTTATATGTGGGTGAACCAGTGACCGGAGGACGAAGGCCGATCGCGCCGGCCCTTTTATGTATTGGTGTGCGTGGGATGTTGCGGTTGTCCAGTTTTATTGCTGTTTTAAGTCTTCTCTCTGCCATGTTTTATGAAGGTATTTTTGGTATTAAAAACGGAAAATTGTGAGGCGTATACACAAATGGAAAGAGTGAGTTGTTTGGCCGGGTGGAGTTGTTACGAAGCTGAGGACGGGTTGCGATTTGGAGGACTGGAGGCATTTAGCACAGCCTTCGGGGTATGTGCGGGGTGTTTGGTTTCGGTTCGCGCTGGGCTTTTGGTGGAGTGCGTGTGGGGTCGCTGTCTTTCACTTCAGCTACGAGCGGTGGAGGGCTAACGGGGAACTGATGTGTTCTAATACTCCGGCGAGTCGGCAGCAGCGGGCCCACCCGGCCCCACGCTCCGCGGTACTAGAACTAGACTACTTGATTTCGCCGATATCCGGACTTCGTGCGGTTTTTACACAGCGGTTCCTCGCCGAGGCGCGGAGAGCGTTGAATACACGTCTTAAATTATTCCGTTCATATTCGTGAGAGTGGGGCCCTTGGTTGCGCTATTCCGTCTTGAGTTTTAGATTATCTCTTCACTTGAGTCTGCTGACCCTGATTCTGATTTAGTTGGATCTTGAATCATTTATTTTCGATATTATTTTTGCCTTGTAATTGTTTTATGTTACTGTTTATGCGTGCTTATCGCACATGTAAGTTTTGGAGATAGTGAGGCAAAAATTACGTAACTTGGTGATAAATCTTCGAAAATTCCACTGGAGGACTGTGCGATACCGTACTGTGCCGTTACATCTGTCTAGCATAGTTTAATTTGTAACAAAACATAACTCCAGTTACTCCGGACCAGTTTTCTCTTTGTTCACCTCGCTCCTTCGACACTATTTTTGGGCTGGGCATTGCAGCTGCAGCTATGACCGTATACATAAAGCTTTTGCGTACTCTTATCATTTGCTCCTCTGTCCCTTGTACGGGCCCCGACGCGAAAGTTCTAGGACACAAGCAATCCAGCCGATCGGGCCACGTCCCTCCGACCCCTCCTCAGCACCGCCCCAGTCCCCACCACACAGTATTGTTCAGTGCGCTCCATGTATTGACTGACAGACCGACATCGGGCGCGGTTAATTGGGCGCGGCGCCGACAGGTGGCAGGGTGGTCGCCACCTCACAGATGCGGCGACAGCGCCCGACACGCGGACGGGACCGTGACGTAACGCGAGTGACGTCATCACAGACTGACGTAACGTGACGTGACATCGGGCCAACGGCTAACGGTTCGGCGGACACCCACTCAATTCTCACTACCGGCAACAGACAGTTATTTCGTCGGCTAGCGGCCGCTGAAGCGAGTTACGCACGCGCACACACTACATTACCAAAATTGTAAACTGTTGGGTCTGTAAAACATCATGGGTTTGCCAATAAATACAGCTCTGGCCTCGCCGCAACGGTGAGGGTATAATAATAATAAATTATCTATAGTCTGCCTCACAAGTCGGCCAGCTAACTTCTCAAAAACCGCTCCCAAAATCAGCCATATTCGGGAGCTCCGGAATGCAGGGGCGCCATCACAACCAGCACGACGGTGGCGCCGCGGGGCGGGAACTCTAGTAAACTCCCTACGGCCGGTCGGGCGGGTGGGGCCACCTCAATCGGGGCCGTTTACAGGTAGTTATATCACTTTAAAGCACATTCTGCCCCCGGGGGGCGACAACGCCGTCTCGTCGGTGGCGCAAAGGTCACCGCGCATGCGCACAACAATCAGCACAACGAGAGCGGCGTATCACAGATTCAACTCTATACCAAAACACGGGCGGCCGAGGGCCCATCTGACTGCCGACGGCCGCGCTACACGAGCGGTACACGTGGTACACGAACACGTGCACACGTGGCGGTCACGGTGCACACGTGCTCACGAGCGACCGTGGCGGGTGGTGGAGACGCGGCGGACGAACGCTTGGGTGCACGGACGACGGTGGCGCTGATTTATCCCCTAGCGGCGACACAGAACACCAACGTTGACTGGGGCGCGTCGTTCTATTTATTTTGACGCGGCCGTACGCGCTGTGAGATTCACACACTAACCCTTCACGCCCCAGCACACAACACTTGAGTCCCGCAGATTGCAGAAGCACCACTACCGTCTCCCAACGCTCTACCTTCCTCCTTCCCTTCCTCTGCACGCCGTCCTCCGCTCTGCACTGCCCTCCCAACTCTGCTCGCCGTAGCTGTCATGTCTTCAAACAACCCGTCATGAACCCAGTAACGCTCAGTCTTCACCCCACATTTTACATCCTACATTCCACATTCCACATTCGACATTCCCCATTCCTCCCATTCCACGGTCCACTCTGTTGAGAGCGGGCGTCCGCACCAGCCTCCCCGCCGGCCCCTCTACCACGAGAGGATTCCCATGCGGCGCCAGGGCGACTGGTGCGGGCTACCGCCCTCGGCCGCCTGCTAGCTCACCACGCCGAGTCTCTGGGCGGGGGGCGCCGAGGCGGGCCCGGAGTCAGCCGAGTCGGGTCGGCCCGGCGCTCCGTTCTCCTCCTCCAGGCGGAGGCGGAGATCCTCCTCCTCGGAGGCCGAGCCGACGCTGACGCGCGGTGTGAGGATCTGGTGGATCTGGACCTGGTTGTTGAGCGACCGGTTGGAGTGTTTCAGCTGCAGAATCTGTCCGGGGAGAGAGGCGGTGGTTAGAGAGTGGAAGAGAGGGAGAGATATGACACACAAACAGGAGAGCTACAAGGTATAAAGCAATGACACTGTGAAGCTAAACTACGTTAGGACAGAAGGAGACTAGAAACAGGCACTGAAGCCAGGTGCTCAGTCACGTGAATGGTAGTGACATCGTGACGATCTGCGACAGCTGCGGCGTATATTAGGTTCTTGAGGTAAGGTCTCAGCAGATGAACAGCTAGCCATTGTAAAACGGGAGCCATTATACGAGGACTTCGCTACACCAGCACTTAAAACTCGGAACCAATAGGCTCCACATCATGTCACACTCGATAAATGTTAGGAGCAATCAATTGCACCGATTGTACTCGGAAATCTGCAGTTGAAATGTCCTTTCAACTGCATGTACAGAGACCATAATGCATACTCCATGACGCGATAGCATGGTAAGGAATAACACAAGATTGAGCATTTGCAGCATCGATCGAAGGTCGAAGATCGATCATCAAAGCGTAACGAAGAGTAATGTTCAGTAATATGCAAGAAGTGGCATTTTCGATGCAAGACTATGCCTGCTCCTACGAAAAATGATGAATAAGTGGTTCCAGCGAACTACTTCAGACATCGATTCAAACTAATGAACAGATCGGGCGGGTACAGGGTTCAGCAGATCGGGTACAGCTAAAAATTTTAAAGCGATGTGTCTAAGCAGACTGACTTGAGTTGACTTGACGGGTTTGTGGAATTGCCTTTGCGACGGCTCCTTAAATGGAAATATAAAAATGCAAAAAATGCGAAATCAAACAGGATGACGAAAGTAACAGCATAGGCGCCGTCGCATGCACCTCTACATACACACGTCCCATGTATAATGTAACAAAATCACACATACAAGACACAACACATATGGCCAAAGCATGCATCCAAGCAGACCACAGAAAGCCCCGCACAAGCCCATTTCCGAGTCACGGCGCCCTCCTCCGTTCCTCTGCCTCCCCTACTCACTCTGTCCTCTATCCGGGCGCCACTCTGTCCAGGAGCAGGCTATAGATGTTTTGGACGGAGGAAAAATAGGCCCGGTAGCGGCCCGCCCCACTCGAACATCGGAGAAGGGAGAGGTGACGGAGAGGTCATGGAGGAGAGAGTGGGCATGCGAGCGAAGGTGAGAGGCAGCTGCCGGTGCGTGGAGAGAGAATGGGAGGGAGAGAGGGGTGCGGTTAGTGATCAGAGTGACAACGGTAGAGTATCGAATCACACACAAAGACAGAGTGAATCGCGTGAGAGTGAGTGGACGGAATGCTAAGATCTAAAGTGAGTTAATGTGAGCATTTAGCCAGTGAGTGAGTGGTTACGACAGACAGTGAGACACACGACAAACCCTTAAGGAGTGAGACCATTGCACCAAAGCGGTGAAAGCCAGTGAGCGACCACAAATCACAAACGCTTCCCCAGTGATCACACGACCCAACCGCTTCCCCAAACCGCGTCAGCACCCAAAATGCCAAAACGCCAATGCAGCCCCGTGAGCGTGAGCGGTTCGGGTGAGAACAGAGTTATAGTTACCAGCCCCTAATGACGAGCGGGCATACTGTACGGCACCGGACTACAGTGTTATTTGATGGAAACGTTAATTTGTAATTGCACTTAGTAGCAATACTATGCATGACCGGCAAGGCCAATGACTTTTAGAAAACGCCATGTATTTCCATCAAAAAGCACCAAAGCCAGTGATTGCCTAGCTTCCCAAAGCACCACACACAAACACAAACCCGTAACTCTACCCTCCCCTTCAGGAGAGAGTGTGGGAGCGTCTCCTCACCTCTGCCTTCAGGTCAGCCACCTTGTCGGAGAGCTCCTTGACTCGGTCACTCTCTCCGACTCCGTTCAGCTCTCCCTCTGCCAGCAGCTCGTGGTTCTGGGGAGAGGGGTAGGGAGGTCGCGTTAAATCAGAGGTCACACTCGAGGGTCGGGTCAGAAGGCGGCGGAGTAGTCTGGTGAGATACGAGAAGTGGCGACGTGATATTGAGATCACAGTCTCTGAAGAATGGTGTAGAGGCTAAAGATCAAGTGTAATAAAGTTTAATAAAGCAACTGTTAACAGTTTGCCTTTACCTGTACCACAACAATATTTCAAAACGATGATAAGGGAACGTTACCATGACTGCATGAAAATAGCAAATAGTCGTTTAGAAAGAGACGTGAAGCAACAATACAAATCATGAGAAAAATTACCGAAAGACATGTATATGGCTCAGTCGCTACGGTATAAAAACCAATTTTACATTATACACGACAGAGACACAACATGTGGGCGATACTAAAGACACCACGGTGGACCAACGGTAAACCACGTACAAAGCCCTGTAATATCGCAGCCATAGCCCAAGCCACACTGAGACGCCAGCCACGCGATAACGCAATGCGCTAGCCAAGCGACCAACATAGCTATCCAAAAGACAGCCTTGATCTCTAGCCATATATCTATGCATACTTTTTGGGAAAGGTATGGCTGAGGTCCATGTTCTAGCCAAGGCATGACTAGCCAGATGACTGAACCAGCCTCTAGCATCAAAAAGTCACACCACTAGCCAGCCAATCAGCTCATAAGCTGCGCCTCCCCACTCGCCTCCGCCATTCGTGTATGACGGACTAAGGCGAGAGCATGGCTGGTGGGCGTGGCCTTTAGTGGGCGTCGCTAGACAGGGAAACATGGCTGCGGTGGGCGTGGCTAGGGCGTGGTTTACCGTGAGGCCGCCCTGGATGACCAGCCAGGCGGCCCGATGCGCTACCTTGAGCTCCAGGTTGCACAGCTTGTGCGTCAGCTCGGCCATACACTGGGTGTGTTCGGCGTCTCGAATACGTGCCAGCATCAACTCCTCCTTCATCTGAGGGAGGGGAAGGTGTTAGTGAAGGGCGCAGAGGGAGGGGCATTCCACAGTTGTAGCGGGTTCAGGGACGCTGGTGATATCCTCTAAGGCAGTCCTCGAGGCCTAGTATATGGGCTTAACGTTCACAACTCATAAAAGCGTGGCCGTCTTATTGGCCAGAGCAAATTGCACGTGTGTTCTTTGCACCGCAATCCGAGATACATGTAGGTAGTGTCAGGCATCGATAAACGAACATATGTAGATGAAACAGGCACCAGTTTCCCACTGGGGTAGACACGGTAAAAGGCGACAATGATCGGTTTACCAGATCGAAACTGCCAAAGCCAGGCGGATAGGTTTCTAGCCACATACTGCTCCAAACCAAACATGGACGGCTGGCTAAACCCTACGGAGAGAGGCACGGACACGGCATCGTCAGTGTAAAATAAATCGTGAAACGTCACTCGCACTGGCTTTAAATACATAAAAGCTATGGCCAATGATATCCGTTTTGTATATGTGCCACGGCTATGTCCATTCTAAATTCTAATAGCTAAGACAGTTACGATTTATTCCGCTACAAAAAAGGAAAATTTTAAGCGGCCAATTACCTTGGTCTGTAGATCGGAGAATTTCCTCTGCGAGTCCTTGATCTCCTCTGCCTGTCGTTTGTTCTCGGACTCGAACATCTCCAGCCGCTCCACGGTCTTCTTGTGTTCCTCGCTCTGTCGTCGCAGCTGATTGGTCGTCACCTGGACCTGTGATCAATCATAGTGTTCAATACAAAGCGTCACACTGTGACACGGCAGTTGGTTGGTCGTCACCCAATGTTGCATTCGATCAGCATTTTCTAAGTGAAAAGTAGACATCCAAGCAATTAGCATAATGAAAAACTACGTGCCAATGATCCAAAACCTAAAAACCCCAAACATAAAGGCCTATAAGTGCCTGCCAATCATTCTAGCCTAGCTTCCTTTTTTAACTCCTTCCACCCCTTCCCTTCCTCATCACCAACCTGCGTTTCCATCTCCATCATCTTGTTCGTCATCTGCTTCATCTCCGCCACTGCCTCGATCTCCTTCAGTCGCGACGACATCAGCTCGTCCTGCAGTTTGCTGGTGTCCTCGCCACTCGCAGTCCAGAAGAGCAGCTTGCGCGCGGCCGTGGGGGTACGCAGGGTGGGCGTGTCCGAGCCGCCCGCCCCGGCCGCCTCCACGGATTGTTTGAGTTTCTCCTTCTCCTGAGGAAGAGGCGGGGGGAGAGGGTGTGAGATGTGTAGCACTTAGGGTGGCTACTGGCTGCTGGGTATCTCAGGTTTTACGCTAGCACACATAAAATTACAATTAACTGAGTCCGTATACGTAGAAGTTGTGCCTTCGCTACAACTGTACAGACTGAACGGAAAACCAAGCTGCTGGTCTTGCAAGACCAGCCGTCTCATACCATCATTCTGCCCTGAAGTTGAGCTTCTCCGGTCCGGCAACAGATTTAGCCAGATTCGTCACAGTACGCTAGTCAGGATAGCGCAAAACTAGTCCCCCCTAACATGAGCAGGAGAGCGGACCCCGAGTCGACCTCCTCATTCCTCACCTCCAGATGTCGTTTCCACATGACGTTCAGGTCTGCCACGGTCTGTTGGAGCTCCTTCAGCGAGAGAACGGCCTCGGCCTCGCGCACTTTGGCGGCCGCCAGCTCCTCCTGGAGGGCGGCCACCGGGTCCTCGGGCGGCTGGTCCTTCAGCGCCTTCAGCTCCTGGAGGAAGCAGGGAGGCATGGTCAGACGTGATGATCCAAGGATTCTGGTAAATCAATCGGTGCCACCCCTAGAAGCAGGAAGAGCGATGTCACAGAGGCAAAAAGAGTGTTTCACATCGGCGACATGAAGCATGTTTTATGTCTCTGTTAGTTGAATGTGGTTTTCTCTTGAATAGCCCCCCCCCCCCTCGTTTTCCTATTTTCCTAGGCACAAGCACAAGGAACGCTCGTTTCACTAGTTCTGGTCCCTCTCTCCCTCTGTCTAACCTTCTCTTGCTGGTCACATCTGGCGCTCAGTTCGCGAATAGTGGCCTCATTCTCGGCGTGTTCCAGTCGCACTTTGACCAGCTCATCCTGAAGACAGCGCATCAGCTCCTCCTTCTGTTGGAGTAGCTCCGTCTTCAGCGAGAGCTCCTGTAGCGAGTCCTCGTTGGAGCTCTGATGGAGGGAGGGGAGAGTGATTAGAGGTGCACGGAAGGGGGAGTTGGAGCTATATTTGCGGAGAGAGTATGGCTGGTTGATTACGTGTCAGTGGGACAGGTGACTTGGGTTCAGTACAGACTGCATGTTTTGCTCAGTTAAAATCGTACATTGCACTAGAATCACATAGCAGACAGCAAAAGAATCAGCACAAGCATGGACCTCAATACGGATACAGAGGTCTATGGTGCAAGATAAAAAGCTAAGGCGAAAAACATTCTTCATGAAATGTGGTTCACAATATTCACGTGCAAGCAACTGTAAAACATATTGTAATTTGTCTCATCCAATCAATGAATTTACAAAAGCCTTCGCCTTGGGACTATTAAACCACCCTCGTCCGCACGGATTCCCATCAATCCTTCACCTTCCCCTTTCACGTACCGACTCGTTCATCTGTTCCGACAGTTTATGGATGCGCGCCCGGGCCTCCTCCAGCTGCTGAGCCGTCTCGCCACTGTGCTGCCTGACCGCCTCGAGCTCCCTCCGGATGACATAGCTGTGCTCAGCCTCCTCGGCCCGACAGACCTGGCCCTGGATCAGCCGGTCGGCCAGAGCCACAGACTCGGCCTCCAGATACTCGACTTGTTGTCGGAGCAGGCGGTTCTCCGTGCGGAGACGCTGTGGGGAGACGGAGAGATGAGGTCAGATGGAGCCGGGTGAGACCACTACAAGGGGTGATACGGGTGATAAGGTGAGGCGACGAATGTGTGAGACGGGTGCTTGGAGTGAGATAGTGAGATGATGGGTTGAGATAGGTGATAAGGTAGATGAGGCGTTGATGGATGAGAGTGAGTGAGATAGTTAGTCGGGGGTGAGACGTGGTGAGACGATGGGAAAGGAATGGTATATGCGGTGAGGCGATGCATGGTGGAATTAGGGCTATGGCGTTGAACGCTGGTATAGTGACACCCTTTGTGAAGTCAGCTGATTTAACTTAGCGAGCCACATGACAACCTCACACGGTAACCACTCAGGCCGTCAAATTGGATCCCGCAGAGACACTACCTCGCAGTAATAACGTCACATTATTGTCGGTTATTCTCTAGTGGCGGGGATAAGGGCTGGTTCAGAGATAACAAACGAGCCTCGAGACCGGTCGTCCCCGACCAATCAGCGTGCGGCAGACAGAAAAAGGTCAGCGGAAAGGTCACCGCTTAGAAGGCGGCCACCAATCATTGAGCGCCATTCAGAAAGCCGGAAACTAATCATAAAACGTCGCGCCAGAGAAAGGATGGTCGGGGAGATGACTTGGAGATACAAAATAGAGCGGGATGAATGCGGCTTTGAGAGAATCGTCTGATACATATGACTCATCAGATACTCATGACACATACCATAAAATTGCAATGTATAAATGCAGTTCTTCCGATCATCATTCATCTATCAGCTTACCCTCAGCTCCACTTGTTCTTCGTGCTCTTTGGTTTTCATCACAGTGTACTCCTTTTCGAGTTTCTTCATCCGCTTGGCGTTGTATTTGACGTTTTGCGCCAGGGTGAAGTGGGTCTCGGGGTCGGACTCGAACCTTGCCGGCATCTCCTTTTGGAAATACTGCCGACACAGAAAGAAAACATGTCAGTATGAGCGACAAGGACACTGGATAGGGAGAGCAGGGTGCATAGAATATACGCAAGTATCCATGGCAGTGAGGTAATCAGATATAGTAAAAAATCTGCAGCATGATTTACAAGTGCTGGAATGAATCAGTACTCAGCACCATGAAACACATTTCGAACACATACTGGTGTCACTTGAACATCATGGCAACTTCAAAATCACAACTTCATCACAGGTCATCACAACTTCAAAATCTTTGCAGAACATCAAATCATGACAACCAGCTTTCCCCGTCGATCTTGAGTCTCCGATACAACGTCTAACCGCGCACACGAGTTATGAACGTCAGTGGTCTGATTAAATGTTAAATTTAGACTAAACTGCAGAGGAATGGGTTATTGAACTCAACTCAACGACAGCCAGAGCCCACCACAATCACAAAAAATTGCTATACAAGGGGCTCAACCCGCTTGCTGTCCTGAATAACGCTAGCAGTAACTATTTTAGGTCTGATAGGAATGAGCTAGTGTTTGATCTTTGAATAGATCGTCAAGGCAATAGAGGTCAATATAATACGAGCCGCTATCGTTAATAACATTCCAGTTCTGAGTTCAATCACTTGTCTACCATCTAAACACTATAAGTGCAATGCTAAAAACGCTTATTGGAACGATTGAACCGAGGGTGAGTCGCTAGTTGTAACGATAATATCAAACACTGCAAATGAGGCGAGGTGAAAACTTTGCCAACGAACATTGCTTTTACACGACTCAAATTGTATACCCATCTAGGTTACAAAAACACAAACACTACATCCGACACGTTTTCTGAGCATTCCAGCGACATTCCCTCGAAACCCCTAGACAATTTCGGAAACCAAACACTGGCTTTCGACATAGTCACGAGCACAATTCCCTAGACAGTTTAAATTCGGGTCGGCAGCCGCTGGTGCAGCGTTGTGGAAACCATCTCGTGTGGAACGCTGTTTCATTCGCGGCCGCTGTGTGAGCGAAAATAAACACCACAAACGCAGGAAACCCGAGGATACAGGGAAGCCGCCCAGTCGGACGACTGCAAACGAGATTGGATGGAGAGAGAGAGAGAGAGAGAGAGAGAGAGAGAGAGAGAGAGAGAGAGAGAGAGAGAGAGAGAGAGAGAGAGAGAGAGAGAGAGAGAGAGAGAGGGGGAGAGAGGGGGAGGGCGGGGGGAAGGGAGGGAAGGAGAGAGGGGGAATGGAGGGAGGGAGAGAGAAGGGGAGATGACGACCAGGAAAAGGAGAGGATATAAAACGAGGAGGAAAATATAAGGCAGCTAGGCATCGGCAGTGGGAGACCTTACTGGCTTTATATGTTTGTGATGTTTTTAAACATTAATTTACCATCTGGCTGCATCATGATATACTCCTCGACAAGCTACTGGGACATTGGATTCCCATTCAAGGTCAAAGCCACAATCGCCCTAATCCAGATCTCTCGCTACTGAGCTTGGGGCTCTAATGGCCGTCCGTTCTCTCTGCATTCATTTCACACTAGTCTCAGAGTTTGTCTTGGCCCGATCGACCACGGCCCACACACACAGTTAGCCTCATTCACACCACAGTGTGTAAACACGCATACAGTCCTCGACAACCGGACACGGACACGCGAACAAACGGACAGCTGGCAGTAAACGGTCGTTGCCCCAGCACTGCCCAGCAGGGGCGAAACGGAAGTGGCGTTTACGTACAGATTAGTGTGAGGAAACTTACCAGAAAAGACAGCTGAGCTGCCACAAATTTGGGGGTATAGAAATTACGTTATATGGTGAGAACTGAGAATGGAGTTTCACGTCCAATTACCCAAAAATTTCGTATCTCTCTCAATCTCCCAAGGCTTTCCCTCGCTGTCCTTGGTTGATGGACCAGTGATATCCCGTTCCCGTCCTCCCGTTTCCCGTTCATATTGTGAGCATGCCATTCATGTTCAGATTGAGGATGGTCATTGTCCGTCTCACCTTCTCCATCTCCCACCCAGCAACATTTCTAAAATTAGAGTTCCCTCAGCATCCTGAGGCTGTCCCTCTTACCATCTCTCACGCTTCTCCCTATTTCTCACCTTGAGCATCCCCTCCATATCCTGACTGAGAATGTCCGTCTTCCCGACGGTCAGCACAGCCACAGCCAGCCGGAATATCACCTCCATGCCATCCGACAGAAACCAGTCCATGACTCGACTGGCCAGCGGCAGGGGCAGAGCCGTGGTGAATAGAGTCAGGAACCAGGAGCTGGCGTACATGGATGTGTGGAACGACTGCGAGGCAAAGTGGCCGTGAAGCTCCGGCAGCTGCTCCTGTGGACGAAGAGAGAGGGGAGGTGAGAGAGGGAGAGAGAGGGGGAGAGGGAGAGAGGGAGGGAGAGAGAGAGAGAGAGAGAGAGAGAGAGGGGGGGGGGGGTCTTGAGCGAAGGAGTATAAATCACAGCAATAAAATGGACAGTGGTAGAGTGGGCAGCGAAAGTCGGGCTTAGCGGAGCAAGGCTGTCGGCGCTTCAAAGATAGCATCAAACAAACACAATAACACAAACAGTCCTAAAGAGCTTTCCATTCTGACATCAGCCCAGGTATGTTTACGAATCCAGTTGCAGTCGCTGCGTAGTAAAATTCTTGCTGAGGGTATTCACAACCGGTTCAAAATTCGGGGGCCTGACGGCAAAGCGAGCGACAGACTTAGCCTTGACGTGAGGATCACTTTCAAATGTCGCGTTTCTGGTCCGTGCATTTTTCATTCCAGCACATAGTACCTTTTCACCAGCATACGAAGCACTGCCGCCATGATTATTTTTAGTTCAGTTAATACAGTGCGAATAGCACTGTTTCAAGCAGGACGATATAACAGCCGGTCTTATGAAACAGTGCATTCACCCCTATGCCGTAGCATGCCAATAAAAAAGGAAGACGATACATATTTAACCCTGAAACGGACCGTCCGTAGCATGACAATGCCGGTGTGAGTGCATCGTGACAAGGAAAACGTGCTTTAGTCGGTCCTTTGGCCTTGGTATCCTGAGCGTGGCATCGCTGTATCGTGGCACATCGGTCTGTACCGTTCTCTTTGGTCGGCCCATCACTCATGCCACTGGCCCCAGCAGCACGTCAAGTGGAAGTGCGTACCTATACCTTTGCTTATGTAATTGTCATTAGTACCAGGGTTCAAACTCCAAACGTGCAGCTTTTTTGGAATCACTAAGGAAAACTCATTGTCAAGTACGTGTTTCAAACGCTCTCGAATTTAATTGAATGATTCAACACCCACAAAACTTTGATAAACTTTGGTCCAATCCATCCGCTTTTAATTCATTTAACAATACAATAGCACTCACAATCAAACGAAAAAGACACTAACCATTCACAAACTTAGAACAGACAATGGACTTCATCAAACAAGCAGGCCGCTTACTTACCTGAACGAGGACCTCCAGCTGGTAGATGCAGACTCCGAGCTCCGACATGGAGGGTTTGAACATCTCGCGCATCCGGTAGTCCTCCATCAGCTTCACGAGGACGGCAAACGACTCCTCCTCGGGCATCTGTGAGGAACGGAGGAGGATATACGGGGTTACGAGCTGGGCTATGAACAGAGAGTGAGGACACATACTAGTTAATAACATATCATGGACATATCCGGAAGCTAAATGAAGCGGCGAACACGACTTAAGAATCGGGCAAACACACAACAAAATGGAATAATCATTTCACCGAGAGGCTTCTCGCCATCGATTCATCCTTTTAATACTGATGTTTGTGCAGCCATCAATCAAATAAAGCTGACAAATTCGATACAAGGACACACCATGGAGAGCATACTCCTCTACCCTAATCCATCACCACCGCCGCAGGATGTCCGCCGAGCCGCTGTCTCCGGCGTCTCCGGTCTCCTCTGGAGATCTTTCCGTCGGAACCTTCCCTTCCTTCCGTCACTGCTTCTCTCCTTTCCCTCCCATGTCTCCCCTTCCCATCCGTCCCGACTGAGTCCGACCAGCTCACCCCTATAAAAAAGGGAGTCACCCATTCACAGAAAACATGCATTTACGGCCCATATCACCCAAAACTTATCTGTCTCTCTCGCCACCCAACCCTCACTCAGACTCCCCATCCCCTGCCGTTCCGATACCAATCTCTCCTCTCCAGGGAGTTAGCGTTCGACTTCCGCAAGTGTTGACCAAGTCTGTTTATTTGGGCGACCAATGGTGACGAATGAAACTGCCGCACGCGATGACACTTCTGAGATTAGGTTTGGCGACATTCGAGGAGTGCCTTGGATTGGGGAAGATAACGTCCGACGGTGAAGATGGAGGGAGAGGGAGAGGGAGGGGAGAGGAGAGGAGATAGCTTTACTAAAAATAGAATAAGAAGTGTGGCAAATAAAGGAAAGGAGAAAGGGAAATAGAGGCCAAAAAATCCTTTGCGAACATGACTAATGTTTACTAAACAGTAAACATCTCTACGAGGTACGTGGAAACGTTCCTACTCTGCCTTTTTTTCAACTTATCTTACGCCCTTTGCCACACAGTTTGCGCTTTAGGTTTGCCTTGTCAGTTATTTTCCTTCTGCTAACTAAGCAATGACAGGCATACCGTTGCCAGTACAGACAGCCTCAATAAACTGATGCATGAAGCCACCCTTGCACAAAGCGTGAACGAAATTTGTAAGAATCACTGCTGTAAAACCACGAGAGTGAATATTTCTGCAGGCGTCGGATGCACTGCTGCAAGCCTGCTTGTTTATAAAGAAGATAGACTGTCGCAAATAAGATCTGCCGCAAGAGCAGGCGAGAACAAACCGCCTCGCAACTCTAGGTACTCATTTCATCTGCCTGCGGAAGTGATCTCGGCCGCGGCAACTGAGAACTATAACAACGGTACTTTGGAGCGGCAGCTTTGATTGATTCAGCGGTAAGACCCGAGCGATTTGATACCCTTCAGTTCACGGCGACTTGAAGCCGATCTCATACCATTGAGATTGACCAGGACTCGATCTTCACACAGCACTGGCAGCTGATTTCAGTGCCTTCAACCATGGACAGTCCGACCTGTAATTTCGGACCGTGAACTTTCGTCTAACGGCAGCTGCAATTGGTATGGTCTTTCAAATTGCTTTTGAGCTGCAACTGCAGAAGATTTCATCCGAAATCAACATTATCACTGCTACATGAAGAAACAACTTGGCTGGCTAAAGGTATTATAGCTACCTATGTAAGTCACAGGGATTGATCCATACTCCGTTCCCTTCACTGACCTGCATGAGCAGTAGTCCGACGATGAAGGCGGTGCCCTGGCAATACCCGACCTCTCGGTCGTGCAGAGAGTACGCCTTCATGACGTTGAAGAGGCTCTCCTGACCCATGCCGTTCTTCTCCTTGAAGAAGTCGTGCTCTGGGTAGGTCCGAGCGATGTCCCGCCGGATAGACTGAGGGCAGAGGTTATCGGAGGTCAGCAGGGGTCACTGGAGGTCAACAGGGGTCAACAAAAGTCAGTGGAGGTCATCGGAGGTCAGTGGAGGTCAGTAAAGGTAAACAGAAGTCAAGAAGACCAGCGAATGTCAGCAGAGGTCACTTGAGGTGGACAGTCAATAAATATTGGTGGAGAGTGACTGAAGATTTTTTTTTTATAAATTTAGCTCGAATGTTTGAATGGACGGATTGACAGAGCCGGAGTCCACGCTAAGCAGAGCTTGTTGCGTAGACCCCGACCCCTACCGTCCGATCGCGCAATTCCGGGTAACGGGAGAATTTAGATGCCAAAGTTTAACGTGCCCTTCAAAGCCGGACACGGCCTGTCCCACTCAACTGACTTTCAACTGGCTGCGGCTGCTCCCACCAACCGCAGACCATCCCCGTCAGGAGTCTCATATATCGAGCGCCGGAGCGTCTCGAACCCGGGCTCTCACTACCGGGAGTCCGATGCTCTACCAACTGAGCTACGGGACAGGCATAGAGAGATGCAAGAGATGCAAGATGCAATAGAGCTCGAAACGACGGGCAAAAGACATCAAAGAGAACTCAGCATATATCAGGTTCAGCATTAAACAAGTGTCATGAACCAGAACAATCAGTATACACACAGCACAGACTACAAATGCAGACAATTGTAAAATATCACAGCTCCTGAAATGGTTACAAAAATAGTTCTTCACAACTTTCGTCCGCAGTCCCAGATGAAAGTAATTAAGAAATAGATGGACTGCACACAGCGCACATTAGTTCTCAAAGAGTCAGCAGCAGGTCAGGCAAAGGTCGCACTGTCAAAGTGTATTAATTATTTCGTGTGAACGAGTCATGTTCCTGTCGTGTTCGGGTTCAATGCGGCACAAAAGTCGAACTTGTCGCCTGAGGCTATTAGCTGGGGAAATGTCAGGTCACAGAGATCAGCAAAGGTCACAGGCTCACGTGCGCACCGTGAAACAAATGAATGAGCTTAGTTAGAACGTCTTCTCATTTTTTTTCGTCGCATTTTGACAGAAAAATGGGTTGTTTTGGCAGCTATTCGGAAATGTATGCATTAAAGTATGACGCAGGATTGTCCATATTACGAGATTCAAAGGCTACTTTGCATGCAGAACAGAAAAACAACGCTGAAAAGGAGTGCATTAGAGTAAAACGCTCAACGTTTCTTTAAATTACAATATGTGGTGAAGAAGCAAAATAAAGAACACTGTAGACAAAAAAAAAACGTTGTAGAAAAAAAGAGAAATGCTAGATACCATTCATATCGCATTTGTAAGATTATCAAGCCTTTTGATACCGCTCTTTTTTGTTAACGCTGGCGAAAGCCTCCTTGGGAAGCTTCTCCAGCCGTTTATTCAGACGATGAGCCCGGTTACACCATAATACCATCGCCCAGTTTCGATTCTCATCTATACGGCGTCACTCTCCAATGGACTTCATTTTCGTCCGGGTCGACGGGACCACGCACCGTCTACATAAAGCGTTATTTTCAATGCATACCAATGGCAGAAGAGCAGAGGGAGCGGGCGGTCTTTTATCTATTCGTTCTCGATCCACTGGGCACGATTTGACTAACCGAATTGTTCCCCGGCAGCTCAGCGATAGGACCCTATTTTATCCAGAATCGACAGGGTTCGACCGAATTGATTTAATTTGTATGATAATATGTCGTATGCAATGGCTGAACTTCAAGCTTGATTGATAGGTAGATATAAGCATGAAAGAAATGTTTAGATATAAGCATGACTAAGAAATAGCCGGAACGGTTACTCGATTGCAATATACGCAAAGAAACCCTTCGCAGCTACCCAACTTCAAATCAAGACGGTGGACCAAGCGAGTAGACGCTGTTTCAGGACCACACGTAAATCTCAACAACCATTGTATCGAGTTGACGAATGTCGTGATCGCTCAAAGAAAACACACCAGTCTTCCTAGACAGAGACATCGACTCCCATCGTTCACCGGAGCTATGCAACAAGATAGCCAGTTCAAATCACTGCACAACTCGGTTTTAGATGGATCTGAGCGCAGTGCCGAGCAACTACTGCGCCTTGTGGAAAGGGTATCCAGCGGTGAGTGCAACCAAACGCGCACAGAAGCCTTTTTCATACTCAGGCTACCTCACAGTCCGTCGTACAATTCGTAAAGCATTTCCACACAAACATTCCCACACACACCTACAGTACACACACATGGCCACTGAGCCCCGTGGAGTCGGATCAAACAGCGCTGGGCCGTGCTGTACCACCTACACATTCAGACGGATATTTGTCGAGCAAACAACGCGTTACTCGCAACGTGGGATCACTGGCACAGATCGACGGACTGACGAACGGACGGACGGACGGACGGACAGACAGACGGGCGGACAAGCGGACAGACAGACGGACGGACAAGCGGACAGACGGACGGACGGACAGGCGGACGGAATGATGGACACACAGACAGGCGGACGGAATGATGGACAGACAGACAGGCGGACGGAATGATGGACAGACAGATGGGCAGGCGGACAGACATAGGGACGGACAAGCAGACAGACAGACGGACAGACGAACAGATGGACAGATCAATAGACGAATAGACGGACAGCCATAGGGAATGCCAGATCAGCGCCTGCGCCATTACCTAATGAAGCTACCACCACCCCTGCTGCTTGGTGCGGGTTCCGGCGCCATGTGTGCCCGTCACGTTTCATTACTGTGATGCATGTAGGAGCTGGGCGAGGTCGACTTGCATGTGCCCCACAGTTATGTCAGAATCAGAAGAATAATATTTCGGGTGTGATATATGAGTCATGACATCAATAAGAAATGGAAACATGTGATGCTGATTAATGTATAGTACTACATTTAAAACTTGACCAGAACCCACAGCTTTCATTCAGTTACTACATATATTGCAGTTTCCGTCAAGCGCAAATCCGCCAAGTATCCTTCTGTGTTCCTGTCAGCGTGAATAAATGGCCAACATAACCGAACGTGTTGGTCATTCCATCACACATTCATCCGATGGGATTGGATTTGGGCCTGAGAAGAATAGAAGGGATCGGTCCAGGATCAGGCATCGGGGCAACATAACTGCCAACAGAAACTGACAGCATACCTACTCGATGAAAAAAAAAATCCGAGAAAATCAAGGGCTATTCCTGGCCGAGAAAATAACATGACATTTCTGGTAATGCCCCATCGACATCTCTTGGTACCCTTTTCCTCACAATACCGCTCCAGCTATTGCTTCTGATTGGATCGCATTTAGTCCTGTCAAATAAGACATGACAGGAAACATATTACGACAAAGAACAAATAATGGCCCAACACGCAGTCCTTGCCCAGACAGCAGAGGCACATCGCTCAGACGGTGTGATAAGAACGCCGTCAGATGTTCCAGGCAGTGTGCTGCGGTCCCAAATTGGTCACGGAAGACAGACACGTAGCCCCGTGAGAGATGACGCAGACGGGACGATCTGACGATCTATCAGAATGGGAATGGTTCTCAGGGGAAGAAAACATTTCCAGGGTCTGATTCTACACAAAGGAATGGGGTCTGTGTCTTTCAAAGGAAAGTGTGTTTGATGCATGTAGTAATAAAAGGGATGCCCAGCATTAAAGAAGCGATGCTTTGGCTAGCAAATTGTGCTACACTCCGATACACGGGTTCACGTTTGCCGCGTTTTTTTTTTTCGTTACGAGTACAAGAAGCCCACTGGCCTCACCATATCCTATCAGCTATCCATATATCATCTGACCACCACAGGCAAAATAACCATACACCGCCTTATATCTTCCATAGCGTCATTTTTTTTATATCCACCCGAACAATATTGCTTTGCCGTCTCAAGCCTTTCAGCAAACACGCACCAGGCTCCCAGCGACGCTAAGACAACACTGGGCAGCCGTCTGACGCCCCAAATCTTCTCCGGCTACCGACGTAATATCGCCAGCCGGCCGTATAAGCCCACAAAGCCCACAGGGCTGTCACAAAGCCAGAGTGTTGTGCCGTCGGCAGTCGCTATGTCATATCGATCTGGTCTGTGTTTTCGTTACACATCGTGCACAAGGCTTGAGCCCCGGCCGAGACATCGCGAAAACATCCGACCTTCTCGACGGGGCAGGACGGAATGGCTCTGTCTTTCCCTGTAATTCCTCCCTCTCCTCTCACTCCCCTTCTCTTCCCTGTCTTTCTCATTCTCCCTATCCTCTTCTTCCTCCCTACTCTCTCTTCCTCTTTTTCCCCCTTTTCTTTCTTTCCTGGCACCCACACGCACCCATCCGAAAACCAAATGTCAAACGACAAAAACTTTCCGTCTGAAATTCTCATCAATCCTATCAACATCCTCGCTCCCATCTCCCTCCCCACCCAAATGATAGCACCTTTTCCCTACGACAGGAGTGTAAATGACCACCCACAAAAAGTTCGCCACCGAACCCTCCTTCCAGCAGTGAGGCGAGAGGGTGAACACGGGCCATAATAGCATATCTATCAGCAACGCTAGACGAGGGCTCGGCGAAAACGGCTGTCGTTCAAAACGGCGACAAAAAGTTATTTGTTGGATGAGCGGAAGACACATCGACTCTTTTTGTCGTAGATCGCGCTATCTTTTCCCAAAATAGCATCTCTCTGTGGAATGGTCCTCGAAAGCCTAGTTACCAGGGCTGACTGAAACACTGCATTCAACCGGATGAATAAATGACGTGATATTGTTTGCCAGGTAAGAAAAAAATCGGAGAACAATATTTTCTCAGTCCAGCCGACTTCCATCATCTATGGCATATAAAGTTAACGTTAAGGAGGTTTATTCCATTCGAGACGCGCTACCTCCCAGCATTCCGAGTCGTCCGCGGCATTGGCCGGCACCGGCTGACGTTGGCCGCGCAGTAGTCCGGCGCTGTTTCTCTGTGGTTGTGATCAATACGGGCCGTCGGATGGTCCGCCCAGCCGGTCGGGGGTCGCCACCCCCCCCCCCCCTCCCCCCGCCCCTCCCGACACCCCGCCCGGTCCGACTGACTGATTGACTAGACTTAGTTCAGACACTACGAGAACTGGAGGGGAGGGATACAGCAGATGTCGTGATAAGGCCCTAAGGAGACATAAGGAGAAGTCATTCGGAACGAAAGTCGACGATGGGCTGAATTGAATACAAATCACTGAGAAGCATTTCGGAACATTCACCAAGTATAAATTTCCTGAATAATACAGCGATTATTCAAACATTTAGCCAAAATCTACCAAACACCAGTATCTATTGCCCTTCCCTGCACATTCAGGGTCCATCACGCATCACAGCTTTCCTCCTCTCCTCTCTCCTCCGCTCGCTGCTCTTTCCTACCATCCAGACCATTGACAAAGCTAATGAGGCGTTCAGCCGAGATAACAGACGCAGCGAGCTTCTGTCTCCCAGCGAGTGTCTCAATGTGTCTCAGTGCCTCCGTCGCCAAGAATGTTCTACTGGTATCCATGGTTCTCGGCCTTTGCCATACGCCATAATTATGGACCTTCTATTTTTGGATGTAGGCTGTAGCTTAGCATGTTACATAAGCATATCATGATTGTCTCCACGATTTAAGGCGTGCCTTCGAGACCCATAAATGACTCTCTAGTGTCTAACTATCTTTGCGTGACTTTGCGAGTCAACGAGACAGAGTTGTAGCAAAATGTACCTCCTAAATACGTAGGAAAAAGAGAGATAGAAGAGAGAGAGAGAGAGAGAGAGAGAGAGAGAGAGAGAGAGAGAGAGAGAGAGAGAGAGAGAGAGAGAGAGAGAGAGACCTGAGACACCGACTAATAAGGCGGAGAAGGTCGCCCCATGGGTGGTTGGAGAGTAAATCTGTAGGGCGGACACCAAACTAGTTACGTCCCGCCGGGTCCTATCTAGGAGGACATCTTTGTGTCGGAAATCAGCGCTGGCAGCTCACAGATTGGTGAGGTATCGATACGGACAGAGATCTCGAGATAGCTAAACGAACGTAATTAATGGTCAATTTCCAGCGACTATACAGTATACACAGCTGTATATATACAGGTCCAACGTTACATGGATATAATGGTATGGGCCAATTACACGACATTAGATTTGTGCTGTCACGTATAGATGCACACAAAATATCCAAATCATAGCAGTACATATACAAAACTGACAGCTTACTAGACAGAAAATACATCAAACACGATTTTCAACACATGTTTGATGCCGACCACAACCTGCCCTCAGCAACGCCATGCCACTCCACACCACAAGGGAGCAATGGGCTGCATATTTCCGGTCCCCAGCCCACCATACTGGATGTGACGGGCAATCAGGTCCGAGCAGCTAGCGACAGAGCCTACGGAAGCTATTTAGGAGAGAAACCACTCAGGCCGTCGCCGCCGCCGCCGCTACCGACGACGACGACAACGTTATATGACTGAATGGCAGAGCTCCGCTATTCACTCAGCCAGAGAACTCCACAGGAAATCAGCGAGTCGCTGGCATCCCTGAATGTGTCATCAAATTCGTTCTGATGCTCTAAAATGCCGCACGCCGGACGCCACTCTTGTTCTCCGCTCGGTGGCGTTTTGCGGGACAGCCTACATGCAGGCGTTACTGCTGCTGCCATCTATCGGGAGAATAAAACACTGATAAGGCAGGGCGGTCGGCCCCACAGGCCCACAGCCATACAGTGTTCTGCACCTGTTGACGCCAGTTTGGAACTAGTGCTAACTAGTTTGCTGAGCGAGTGTGGATCGGGCCACCGAGTCTGCACTGAACACAGCAAATCGATGGAAGCCATTGCTACTGAACGGGCCACCAAACGATCGGGTGAAATGTGGTTCAGAGTGGACGAAACAACAACGGCCGAGTGCGGGCAGGGTTTCAAAATGAAAGGTCACGGCTGTCCGAAGTCGTATTGTCTGGACAGCCTAAAATGGTTGCAGTGAACATTCGACTCGCAGAGCCAGTAGGATAAACATGAATCCAAAGCAGCTCCAAAAAAAAAAAACAAGGAGCAGAAAATATATACAATAAGCAAGCAGGAAAAGAAATTGCACTTCGCAAGTTAGCATAAAAACATACAGCTATAGGCATGCTTGATCAATTGACTGCTGGATTGACTGATTGGTAGACGGAACATATGCTGATGAGACAGGCAGCCAGCCAGCCAGACAGACAGCCAGCTAGACAGACAGACAGACAGACAAACAGACAGACAGACAGACCGACAGACAAACAGACAGGAAGACCGACGCGACTGTCTGACTTTCAGCCCCCTTATCGACCTGCTGCCTCCAGCAAATGGTCACGGGTCAGTTAGAACGTTCAACATTCCCCGGTGCTGCCATGGATCGACCTCTAACTGGGCTTCAGAGGTCACACGACTGTCAAACGATCCGACTGTGACCCAAAGGTCAGGTCGGCGGGAAGATAGCGACGGTCAGGAGGGAAACGACGGCATTGCGATAGTGGTCAGTAAGCTGATAGACTCGGTCACCTGAAGAAAGTTGGAGTCATAGGACAGTGAAGGGAAGTAAGCAGACGAAAGAGGCTCTATGTGAATGAGCCCAGAGGATTCACAACCCTCTCCCGTCAAGGTACGAAAGCCACTTAAGATTGCAGAGTAGGCTAAAATCACTTAACATCATTGAAATATGTTACACTCGCATTGGTAGACCAGCTAACTTGTGAGTAGCAATGATGGTAATTTTAATATAGCCATTTCAAATCCACCATCCCACTTTTGGATCGGATGGACGAAATTGGCGCTAATCCCCCTGGAGACCACGGTTAATTTCAGGTAGACCCAACTTCAGAACAGAATATTTCTTCTTGAAATTCTCTTCTGAAATTGATTGCCACAATTTCTCTTTGGGCCACCAGACTTGTCCATGAAGTTCCGAACGCGCTTGGCCATTATGATGAGAAATCACCTCAGCTTATTGCAGTCAACGGAAACCCTCTCCGTAAAACACACGGCAATTGAGTAGATGTGGGCTCTAAGCACCTCAATAAGGCCACTGGCCGGTCCGTTGTGCAAATAATCGACGGTGATGGAGGGAATTTCTCCCCGAGGCACGAGGCCCAGTGGCCCGGGGATATATTTGCACACGCTCGCCGAGGCGAGCCGTTATGACCTCAATCGACGCTCGTTTGGGTTTCGGATTTCTAAGCATGGCTCACTGAAACCAGGGAGGATAGTGGGATTGTTTCTGATAAACAAGAATATCCGCGGAACTAGTGAGCTAATCAAAACCAAAGACTGAGCTGTTAGCGCCTCATAACTCCCGTGCCTTCGGTTATTTTGTTCACAACTTTTACTGAAGCGTTTGTTGCACTTCAGTAGGAAAAACATATTTTTTCAACACCATCAGAAAACTGATTTTGTGAAGAAGTTGCGTCAAGAGGGGTCACGCTACGCGTTTGTTGCTAAACTAAGTTCCGGTGGCAGATAATGCCAGCATAGAGCTTCGTCTGCATAGAATTACCATCTGCCCCCTCGTTCACATAGCGCCACACCTCGTCCCAGCTGCGCCACACCTCGTCTCGCTCGTACCACACCTTTGCCACGCTCCCATTTCGCGGCTCTCCGGCGGCATTTTATCTTTATCTAACATCTCTGACCACTTCTCCGCGCGTCCAGCCGCAAACACGGCCGTCCAGACAAAAAGAGCCGAAAACTGGCGAAGTTACGGCTCGCTAGAAGTTGTTCGAGCTTAAACAGACAGAGAAAGCTGGTACCTGAAATGATGATTGTGAAGATGCGAGAAAATACCGCAGAGCACGCTACGAACAAACTAATCAAAGAAATACAAGCTTCAAGAGTTTGTAATTACTATACTTCGGAAGATATTCGCAAAAGAATGATGACAAAAGATACTGTCATAACACCCCACTGGCAAGCAAGAATTTCTTTCGTGGAGCATCTTCACTTCAAAGAGATGTGGGAAAAAAGCTCAGCAGGCGAGATGAGACTGAGCTCTCCACAAGGAAAAGAGAAGCAGATTCTGGGGAGAACGGCTCCTCCAGGCCCACCGCGGCAGATCAAAGTCTCTCAGAGATATGACGGGCCGCCGGTGATGGTCGGCGCACCACTTCCGCCGTATGCAAATGGCGGCGTCATTGCCGCCGCAAAGTGTCGGTGAAATTGCCTCACGGCGTGCCAAAATGAGCGCTTTATGCCCAGCGACCTCCAGAGAGGAAAGAGGAGGGGAGACGATATGATGGGAAAGACGAGGGAGAGGAAAGGAGCGGATATGGAGAGGGAGAGAGAGAGGGAGGGAGGGAGAGAGAAAAAAGAAGGGGAGGGAGAGAAAGAGAGGTGTAGGATACATTATGGCAGTCCGGTGTCGAACTGTCGAGGGATCATGGCAGGGAAGGAAATCTGAAACGACATGAACGGCAAGGATCTACGAGAAGAGAAGAGAAACCGACGAATCTAAGCGGAAAAGGCTGATATCAGTCATGGGGTGCACTCCCCCATGCAACGGCTCCGAGTTTATACAGCCATTCTCTCTAAAACCGTACTGCAATAGCAGGCATTCCTCAAATTCCAATGTGAGTCACGGTCATTTCCGATGCACATATATCTCCATTATTCTGTGCGGCCCGACCGGTTCTGGCGCGGTCAAGCAGTCCCATGTTGACTGACAATAGTCGACATTCATTCATTCATTCATTTATTCATTCATTCATTTATTCATTCATTCATTCATTCATTGAACAATATGGATGTCCAGACAACACAGTCCTTTGGCGCAACGCCATCCTCCCCGCACGTATCCAGCTCCCAATTCAATAACAACACATCAACCAGCCCTGTCACATCATGTCACACCAATGACGGTGTCCAAAGTCAGACGCCGGGGGACGTGGGTAGGAGCGTGGGCGATTGAGTCGGATACTGGTCGAATGGGTATGCGTGGGTGGTATAGTGGGGCCAATGCAGCCGGTAATATTCGGTGGCAGTGGCGCAGCTGGTGCTCGAGACATTTGTATTGTGTAAACCAAGTTCTTGAGAAAGAGGGAGAGAGAGAGAGAGAGAGAGAGAGAGAGAGAGAGAGAGAGAGAGAGAGAGAGAGAGAGAGAGAGAGAGAGAGAGAGAGAGAGAGAAAGAGAGAGAGAGAGAGAGAGAGAGAGAGAGAGAGAGAGAGAGAGAGAGAGAGGAGCAAGAGAACGAGCTAGAAGACACCGTAGGTGTCACAAGTGACAACTTACCTTTTCACATGCGGAGGTTGCCTTGATGAATTCGGCATATTTGGCCTTGACCGGGCTGTTGTGGGCTCCGCAGAGAAGCTGCCAGACGATGCCGCGGAAATGATGCGGGATCCCTTTGCGCACCAGGTCCTGCACAGAGACAGAGAATGGGTCAGGTCAAAACTAGTCGGGTCAGGTCACAGGTAATCATGTGATATCAAAGTAGTCACACATGTAAAAGAACGATGATCGTTTTGCTTAATGTAACTCTGCATATCTATTCGTTTCCCGTTGGGTTAGATTTGAAAGCTGTTTATTCGTTCGCAACATTCACGATGTTTTCCACGAGTAATATTGGACCATGAATACAGCATCCCATCACACCACATGACCACATTTCCATACCAGGACCTCGTCAATCGTCTCCACGATCTATCGATCCGCATCATAATTGCAATCGCCCGCTCTATCAGACACCACGGCGCCGCACCGCATAAGCGAACGATCACGTGCCATGCTCGGGGAAAGAGAACCATCACTGGCGCCCATTTCCTTGCCTCGTTTCCTGATAAAGACCATCGCGCCGCATCATCACACGGCGAACGAAGAACCAGCTGACGATGTTCTATCACTGACCAGAGAAGCCTGGCGGGTGTACACTGATAGGAAATCGTACCGAACGACCTCGAGCCAGAAGCCATGCAACGGCAACGAAATGGTGTTTCTTTACTTGACCTTGTGGACAAAAAAAAAGGCAAATACTGGTAATTTGCTCGGCGTGGCTCACTAGCTCGGAATTTTTTGGTAATGTGAGTTCATTTGAATTCACATAAAAAGCTCAAAGCAAAAATGCATAATGCATTGCCTTTATGAGCTATTGAAGACTTTTGAAAGAGCACGCATTTTGGCGCCAAAAGAACATAGCTTGCTATCGATCCTGGTTCTTAAATGCAGAATTGCGGATTCTTTCGATCAACTTTCACTCATATCTTCGACCAGGCCATCTACCCATCTGCCCACCAGCCCACCTCCCTTTCCAGACAGACTGGAACCCGCGTTTACGCTGTGCACATACCCCTCCCCGTCGGCCCCGTCCCTAGGTCGCTCGCCAAGTGAGATTTACGGTCCTGGCGACTTTTTACGAGGCGACACGGGACGAGTCGACATCTCCCGACAGACGCCAGAGCCAGACGTTGGTTGTGACGTTTACCGGCGCGCGCCGCTCGTCTTTGATCGTCTCTGCCTTCGTCAGAGTTTCTATTCACTGCACAGCGGTGGAAGTTGTGAAGGTACGCTCATTTGAGCATAACATTGAACAAAACTAGCTGAGTGCACGTAGATAGTGACAATCCATCAAGAGTAAGGTTTTCGATTATTGAATGATTCTCGAGAAACCGGACGACGTTTTGGGCTAACTGGTCATCAAGGTTCTCCATCACGAAACTTCCGAAGGACCACAACGCCACTCATAAGACTCAGTTACGCAAATATACCGAGTAGGCTTACATCTCCCAAACCACTGACTTTTTGCACTGCCACTGGCAATGTCATCGCCATCCTCCCTTCCTTCGTCTGCCCAGCGAGGTGCTTCCATTAACACCACACGGGGCACAAACGACCACCCCTCCATCCCTCCGCCGCCCTCTGTTCTACCACCATTCATACAAATCAGAGCCCACCAGGCTTTGTCACCACATTTGTCGTGATTGCTGGACGCCAGACTCCGTATAAGTACTGCAGGAGAGTGCATTGCGACTAGGCCAGACCATTCAGTGATGTAGGGGGAGGTCATATCCATCAACACTCACCGACGGGCGCCGGACGTTAGACTATCCAAACGTTTGGGCTAGCGGATGTTTGACCCTCGACTAACTCGGACATTTGACATAGGTACTAACTTTAATTTCCCTGATATTCAACGAACAGTTGAACTTCGTCAGCCTTGGCTCTATGATTAACACACGTTGCCTGTCGTGGACATGTTTGTGGATCAACACTGCCGCCTCTGCCACCGCCCACCGCCCTCGCATCCTTCCCACCCCCGCCTCCACTCCCGCCTCCGCCCCTCCCCCGCCCCCATCCTGCAGCCGGGGATGTGTGCCTGTGGCGTGCGCTAACGCTGTGTGATTGATGATTCCAGTAAGCCGGGCGGACCCGGGGCCCGGGACGCCACCCGACTCACGACGCGTGTGCGGACGAATCACGCAGACGAGTCACCGGAAGGTTGGGAAGGCAATAGGTGGACGAAGGAGAATGGTATTTTAACGAAAGTAGGTGGGTGGGTGTAGCCTGTAGGGAAGAGGTGGTGGATATTCGTTGACTGGAAGTCAACTTTGGCGAACGAATCAAGATGGAGGTAACTTCGGTCCCTATCAGCCGAGCAGTCAGGCGGAACAAAGGAGGCCACCGGTTTTTTATTAAATTCATAGCGTATTATCGGTAAACAATGTGACTTATAGGTGTGTTTATAGGAGTGCTTATAGGTTATTGACCACGAAAAAGTAAGCGGAATTTTTAATGAAAATCAAGGAAACGACCATCAAATTAAACAAATAATAAAATTATTCAGCAGCATATAAATGACCAACCATGGGTTTATGCTCTGAAAATAATTGCCAATAAAAATATAAGCCTGCTAATCTCAAACGGTGGAATCCCATGCACTCCACGCTGTCCAAATGTACTGGATGCCGAAAGTACATGAGTACATCAATGGCTATGTCCATCGGCATAGGTCGATACCGGATCAATGAATCAATAGTTATCAGGCCTACGAAGGGAAATGGCTTTTTAGCAGTCTGGAATGTTCCCGGTAAAATTCCACACGACCCAATCTCAAGATTATCATGGGAATAATCCAATAACAATGCTTTATCTTACTTGTATTGAGTGATTTATTGCTTGCATTGTAGACGGGGTATAGCGCTAGCGATTAAACCCAAGCACAACGGGTAGCCGCTGTTTGGCGCATATGCGGCTGGTGGCTTCAGACTGGTAAATGGCTGTTATGATTACATGATAAGTAGGTGGGAACGACTTCAAAAGTTATGATGGCTTCTGCAAGTTTCATCTCGGCTCACTTCGAAGAATTCTCCATCATGGGTTGCAGACATATCACTCATTCATTTATCACACTCGCTGAGATTAACATTGGTGCAAGTGGGCGTATAACTATGCTTCGAACATCAAGCGTAAAACTTCTCACGATTGATGATTGCCTGGTAGCGGCACCACTAATTTCCAGGAGTGATCGAACCTTCTCTGCTCCGATGAGTTCCTCGAAAAAGCTTCATCCATCAGCAGGACCAAAGGCATTCGAAACAAAGGCCCAGTGAGTGATGCTGCAGCAAGGAAAGCGTCGCCACTGCGTTATTTAACGCCCTGGCCAACTGCTAATTTTAGGGGGAAATATGCGTTCAAAATAAGCTAAGCCAAAAATGAAGCTATTATAGCTGTAAGCTTAACGCATTTATGACAACTAACTTAGCTGTAAGATTAATGCATTTATGACAACTAACTATCTCAAACGCAAAACGCTCCCCAAAACGAATTTTCATTAACCCGCGCCCTGCTGGGGGGGTGTTTGAACACCCCCCCTTGTGGTTTTTCGCGAATATCTCAAAAACGGCGGCGCGGAGCGCCGCCGTTTTTGGTACACCTTATCATACATCAATTCTACACATGTTGTGAAAATTTCAGACCAAGGTCATTCAAGGTCAGGTCACCAGGTCACTTGAAGTGACCTCACCTCATAAAAAGTTTCAATGTCTGTCATAGCTACATCGAGTGACCGATCGCTTTGAAACTTTCATCGTTTGCTAAGAGCAATAGCATGTACAAAATGTATATCTCAGAATTTTGATATCGATGACCTAAGGTCAGGTCAATTTTGCGACCTCCCCATTATAAGTCAATGGGAGAAAATTGAAATGTGCCTCTTTTGGACGAAAGACATTATAAACACTCCCAAACACTGAATTACAAGTGGTTTAGACACACTGAACATGAAAATGGTGTCCGTGACCCCTGTTTATGCCCTGAGGTCATCTTAGGTCACGAATGGTATCTAGCAGTTTTTCGCAAATAACTTTTGATAGAGGCATGCTAGAGCGATGAAAACGCCTTAGATGTGTTCAGCTCGACGACACGGATCGACTGATATGCAACATGACCCTTTCCGGTCAGGTCATGACCTTGACCTGAGGTCAAATTTTCAAGTTGACCTTTCAAGGTCAAGTTATAGTTCATTCGATGCGTCTTGACGAGAGGAACACGATGCCGGTAAAAGTAAGCTCGTACAAGGCTTGGGTCAAAAGTTATTGCAGAAAAACTGTTTCCGAAAAAAATCGGCTATTTTTGCAGTTTTTGCTCCCTGCAGGCAAAACCGTTGACGTCAGGTCAAATCTGAGAAAATTATTCAGAAAGGGCGTTAATAGGGCTATCGAATGCGCTTTTCCGTGGCGCTGTAGCTCTATTGGTTCCCGAGTTATGCGTTGGCTTCTTGGAAATTGTCGACATTCGACCTGGAAATCGGCGAAATTTTGCCTTCAATGACCTCTGGTGACCTGACCTTTGACCTGACCAAAAAAAATGACCGAAGTGATTTCGTCATTATTTTTGACGCTCTTTCGAACGCCGCCTTCCGCGTATCGCTACGTGGCCCAGGAGCCGAGTTAGAAGGGGGGGTGTTCAAACACCCCCCCCAGCAGGGCGTGGAAATCCAGGACCCCCAGCCGGGCGCGGGTTAATGCTTCAACGTGGATAAAACGCAAGGTTTCAGGGGATCCACAATGTTATTCATGATAAAATTGTGTCAAATCTACAAAACATTGAGATTTACAGTAGTTTCATGATTTAGGGACAGCATGGTCGGACCGGAAGCCCCAAAATAGGTTTGCATAATGGAATTAAAATCGCAGACGCCCAGCTAGATCCGTCTCCAGATCCTTAATTGAATTGTCACGACATGCGAGCCATGTCACATCCGCCCGAGCGACCGACATTCCGGACCGAAATTACGGCCAAATTCCACCCTCTGTCTTCGGCCAGACATTCAATCAAACGCCACGGAAATTAAACAGTCTGAGGTGAGCCGCGCGGGCCCATACATCACCCTTTCTCCACACCGTAGCGCAGCGAAATTTCCTCTCTCCTACTCCTCCCCACTGACATCACCCACCCTCCTGTTCTGTTCATTGTCCCCCCACACCCACCAACCCCCACCCACCCCTCCATTAGTGTTAAGTCAGACCAATATGGCAGACCAAAAGGTAGACCAACATGGCGACGCCGGCAGTGTGACCCACCTTGACCTGCTGCTGTTTCTTCTTCCAGTGGAGGTCCCACTCGTTGACGATGCGTCCCCAGACGACCCAGGCATCCTCCTCCGGCTCGGCGGTGCTGTCCTGACCCTGACCGGAGCTGGTGACCGAGGCCACAGAGATCTGGGAGGTGTCGGACGACTTTCGGCTGTGGCCAGACGTGTTGGAGAGCGAGTTCAGACTCTTGGCGTCCGTCTCGATCAGTCTGAAATCACACAAAGATGACGTCGGTCAGACATACGTAAGAATACCACCGGTAGATATAACCCTTAGTTAGTTGTATGTATGTATTTGTCCCTTAGTTAGTTGTATGTATGTATTTGTATGTATTTACGATCGTGGGCGATCCACACATGGTGTGGCGATTACTGCCCCTTAGTTGTGAACAAAAGCAAATAAAAGAAGACATTAGAACGAACAAAACGTAACCATATGACGATGTTATTCTTCGGCGTATTGGCTTCCAGACTCCGGCATGGGGAAATTCCTTGAAATCAATTTCAGGGAGTCTGCTTAAGTCCCAAATTAACAGCTTGCAATGCCGGCTGCAACATTCACCAACCAATAACCTTTCCAGAGGTCGCCAATGTTCCGAATACCGCTCCCATCCCTCCTCCATATTGCACTCCGACTAGTGCCGTATTTATTCAGTAAGTCGCTATAGCCACCTTCAGCCCTCCCGTACCCAGCCGTCCTGAGGATAAATAGGCTTATTTCCGGAGAAATATCGGCCAGTGCCGCGCCTAACGGCTCAATTTCACCCGACAGGGAGACGAGGGAGGCGTTTAGACAGTGAAGGAGGGGGTGAGGGATCAGGGGTATGAGGGTTAGATGGGAGGAGCAAGGGACTAGAGAAAGACCAAGTGCGCAGCGGGGCGATAGGAATTAGTGGCCAGCTACATAAAATGCATCTTGACATCGGAGGGAGGGTAGGATGGGAAAATGTCTCGGTTTGCACAACAGTGATGTGAGGATATCTGCATTTTATCAGATGCAGACTTTAAAAAATCAGTCATTCTTGATGCCCAAAGAGAGAGAGAGAGAGATAGGAGAGAGAGAGGAGAGAGAGAGAGAGAGAGAGAGAGAGAGAGAGAGGAGAGGAGAGAGAGAGGAGAGAGAGAGGAGAGAGAGAGAGAGAGAGAGAGAGAGAGAGAGAGAGAGAGAGAGAGAGAGAGAGAGAGAGAGAGAGAGAGAGAGAGAGAGAGAGAGAGAGAGAGAGAGAGAGAGAGAGAGAGAGAGAGAGAATGGAGACAGACCCCAGCCATACATGCGCCGCCATCTCCAGCCCCGCTGACTCGGCCAGTCTCATCCCACCAGGCAGACCACAGCAGCTGCTGAGATGGCCCGTCGTCCGTCACTAAATGTTCACGGGATTCTCGACCCTCAGTTCGACCCAGCCGGTCACGGAGGTCGCAGTAATAGCCCCAGGGCGGAGACAGATGACCTGCCTGCGCCGTCGGCAGGCCAAAATGAGCCCGGATCTGGGGGAGGCCATCACACAGATCTGATGGCGGGGGGGGGGGGGAGATACGGGCTGAAAGGCAGGCTTTGTGTGACAAAGTTGCGCATTCGGCCTAGTATTGGAAACTACGCATTCCAAACTACGCAACGGTGAATTGTGTCTATGTAGTTCATCAGTGATAATGCGGAAGAGCTTTGCAGTGAGGTTTGTTCAGCCCATTGTCCGCTGTCTTTTCATGGACATTTTGAACTAGCGTGATGGCTCAGCAATAGCATAGAAATCAAACAATACGCCGTGCTACCGTTCGTTCGTACCGCGATTTCATTTACTAGCTCGCGTTTGACTGACTAGCTTTTATGACTAGCCCCGTGCACAGGCTGCACGATCAACCAGTTGCCAGACAGCTCTGGGAGACTGGGAAACTGGAGATGTTTCTATAAATATAGCACGCTAAGCCAGTCTGGTAATGGAGAAATGATGAAGAAAAACGGCGTGAGCTCACATACCCTCAGATTTACTGTGAACTAAAAGCATCGTGTACTGAGAAAACCTCTGAGGGTTGGCCGAGCGAAAGGCTAGCTAAAACATCAGGGAATGACTCGACTTTGGGAAGCTACCCAGTTTCGTTGAAAGGACCTGAAGGAATGTGTATCGCATGTGTATATGAACTGCCTGCCCAAAAGCACCTTGGTCTAGGGAAAAAGTTGCTGGCAAGGGACATGTTGAGTGATACTTTCACTGCCCGTGCTGCAAAAGACAGCGATCTATGCCAGTCATCATTTACGTCAGCAGTCAAAGATACCGTTTCAGTCCGTTAAAAATACTCCCGACCATAGCGCTCACAAACCAAGACACGAACGTGACCATAAATGTGATTTCCGATCGGCGCACTATGCTCGCATTCGAAATGAAGCCGCACGGGGTACGAATTTTCGAGGAAAAGGAGGACACGATATTATGTTGATAGCTCCGCTGTTCCAACTCACTTCTGGCAATAGTCACTGACTTCCTGCACCGACAAAACCTGCCGGCGTATAAGGACGCTCCTGCGATGGGGAAAATTCGCCACCATTCGCCACTTTCCTTTTACACTCGACAGCGTCGGCCGGCATTTTTCCACAGCCAAACGCCATTGGAGCGGGCCGTTTTTTTTTTCTTTCTGCCGCAGCGCCTGTCGCCCTCGGGTCGAGCGGTCCAGTGTTCCACCAGTAATGGTGAGCCGCGATCGGCCGAACGGACGGTATATCGTGACGGCTGTCGGGTCGGGGCCGACAGAGGAGGTGCCGATATTGGACAACGCGGCCCGACTGACCGGAAACTGGCCACTCTATACATCGAAAAAATAAAATAAAAGGAATACTATACAATAGCTGGCTTTTCTAGCTGGGTGATTAAAAACATCACACAAGTTAGGTACAAATAAGCAACAGCGCATCATTCAAAGTTAACGGAGATTATAATTGAAGGAAAATAGATGACCCAGCTGGGATAAGGAAAAATCTAATGTCTTAGTCGGTAACGTCATTTTCAACCTGCGCGCCGACCCCCCGTACAGTTGCCAGGCGGACTGCGGAAGGGGGCGGGTGAATCTAGATGACCTGGATGGTCACAGCTGCCAACAGCCGCTGAAATGGTGCATACAGATGACCCGCACAAAACCCACGCGCATACAGTGACCTTGGCATAGGAACGGTTCGGTGAATATGTGTAAATCGGGTCCATCATAAAACAGTGTGCATATGAATTGTAAAAGAGTATTCACGAATCCTGTGTTCCTGTAAGTGTTCCTGTCGTAACATTTAGCACAGCACAAAACGTGTGGTGCATCACTTCCTCATCCGCAACTGCACCCGTAACATAATGGAAAATATTTGAATTAGTTTCAGTGAAGCCTAACCCCTGAGCCATTGCTTTTTTTTTACTGGTTGTGGGGAAGAAAAGCGGAGTGACTACCAAAGCTCTGGCGCACTTGCCACTTTTTACCGCTGGAAAGCTGCATGATTGCAAGTAGTTTACTGTTGTATTTATGTCAATTTACCGTGTTGATGCGCCTCCCGTGAAGCCCCATCGCTTGGAGGCAGGCGCAAACTGCCGCCAAACATGTGACCAGGTCATTACCCAGGCCTTAGGTCATTACCCAGACCTTAGGTCATTGCCCTTAACTTATCCACACTGACAACACTGCAGTCAAAGGAAGCGGCAAGGGCGATAGAACCGATTGACAGTGATAACAAATGCCGCTGAGAACCCGCTACCAGTAACCAGTGACCAAGAATCAGCGACCAACAGCAAGCGACCAAGAGCAAGCGACCAGCAATAGGCATTTAACAGCCAGCGACTAGCAGACAGGACCTCTCACCTTCATCCCCGCCCCGTGACTGGCACTCTGAAGTCAGGGAGGAGCTACCGAGGAAATGACTGGCATATATTCAGACCGACAACAACACAAGGGTGGTGTTGTTCGTCAGACACACTAGCGTCAATGGTGGGTGGAGGTGGACGCGTTGGTATGGATGTATGATTGTGTATGAAGCGATACGTGGTAGTGGTGGTGCAGCGGTGGTGCGTTAGTGGTGCAGTGATGGTGCATGGAGGTGGTGGAGTTGGAATGTGGCGAGCAAAGTTTCACCTCATGTTTACTTTCCTCAGCTATTTCGAGGAGCCGCTAGCATTGTGTCTGCATTGTTTTCCAATGAATCATTGAACTGATGAGTCATGCGATCAGCATGTATCTGCACAAACAATGTGTTTGTTTTGCATGCCCATTGTAAGACGCGCTTGTACCCCCATAGTAGCCAGTAGAGTCAGATGATGAGTAATCTGCCCAGTGTGTGGTTACAATGCTGATCACACTAAGCATATAGTTACAGCTTTGTTGCCAACTTTACACATCCGTGAAGTCGTGTATAATTAAATTAGCGCAAAATGGGTCTTCGTATGCGTGCTAGTTAAATGGTGTGCTGAGCCTACTGAAATCCAATTATGGCAATAGCCCAAGCCAGTTAATCCAGGCAATTATGATGTTTTATTAGGACTTAAAATTAACTTAGAGGTTAATATATCCTCAAATTTATGCACTACATGAAGAGGTAGTGAAATGACCATTCAAAATTTGATTCAGGCCGATAACGTTTACGAATCGCCTGGAGATCAAATTCAGGGTTGGTTATGTAATTATTGGAAAATTATAGAGAGCTATAAACTTATCCATTGTTGTCTGGTGCATACTGCTGACAAAAAAAGAAAAACATGTGAGTCAACCATACAACTTATTCACGCAGGGACGGTCCGAACAGCCAAAAATGGCAGACAATAGAACAGTAGAGGTATATACGACAAAACAAAGCGCCCGTTACGAACCATGTCTGCCAGACGGCCCATTTCTCACGCGATGAAGGACAATCATAGGACAACCTAGTTGGTCCCCGCCGGAAATATATGACATGACCCACCACTTTACCAAATCGAACAAACGGCCATCCGTCACTTTCACGAGGGCTGAATATTACGCTGTCGACCACTGCATAATGTTGCAGTGTTATGGTTGCCGCCTTAGTATCACTGACCAAACTGAAGGAGACATTTCCATGTCCGCCAAATTAATGCAAGCATAAGACTGTGCCGGCCGAATTACCCTACCAGCCGCCGGGCCAAATTACACTGTAGTCAGCCGGATACCCTGGCAAATTGCATCTTGGTGGACTTGGCACATGGCTGGACCTGCATGGATCGTATGTGGTTGGCGGTGGGCGGTGGACGGTGGGTGGTGGACTGTGGACAGCAGACAGTGGACGGTGGAAGATAGTCGGTGGAAGGTAGTCGGTGGACGGCGGACGAAGGATGGTAGATGGTAGACGGTAGACGGTGGACGTTGGGCGGAATCATCGGTAACTATCTGTCGGCGCGGCTCACCGAGTCACCAAACATGGTCCCACATGGCCATGTCCGGTCCAAATCTGTGCTGTGATCATCTGCTCCAGGGAGAGAGCTGACGACCGAACTTTGGAGATCGTATCACAGTTCGACCCGGGCGTTCGGCCCACGCACAGCACAAAATTACTCAGCCGGGACGTGCCGAGAAATGAAATTAAACAAACTGTCACGCAGAGAAAATTTACGAAAATTATATGAGAAAATGGGACAAGGTCTCATTGGGCTGAGTCGATGACCGTGGAAACTTTAACTAAATTTAGGCGGTAAAGCCAGGAACAGGAAAATTGCACAGAAGTAATTATCTATCACAAGACATAGCTGGAGAACGGTTGTGAGACTTGGTTATGTGAGAACGACCAGATCATTAACTCGAAGGGATGTCACAAAAGCCCCCCATCGAGAAATGACGGAACAATAGAAAGAAAGCTTGAGGAGACGTAGCAAAGTTCAGATTGGCAGAAAATTGAAAAGGACTTCCGTTGAAAAATGGGATATGATATTATTCGTCTAATTGGGATTCTGCGTCGCATTTAATCATTCGCTTTCTGGTCGGCTTGCTGAAATGGATCGTCGGATCTTTATGACGATTAATTATTTCCCGATCAAATAGAAAATGAAACTGGAACGACTGCATAATCTTTCACTACAAAACCGAATTCAAACACGGAAAATAAAAAAACAATCACGAGGCGTTTTAACGTCAGCAGCGGACCAGAAATCCTCCGAGCTGCGAGCATTTGATAATTTCCTGCGTTAGTCCGGTCTGAACTTCATCTTCAGCGGTTTGCGTGAAGTCTCCCCAGCACAGTGATGCAAATGGGGTTCACGAGTGGCCATAAATACCCAAAAGTCAAGTTTACCAAATCGAGTTAATTGCGATATGGCCGAGTAGACAAATGTTTGGGGCATCTGAAATCACATGGTGTTCATGTTTTTGTCAAAACCGGCCTCGTGTATTATCGTCAGAAGTCGTGACATTTTCTAGGTCGTAAAATGACGGTCAGACACTCGCAAGTTCAAACGCCGCTGGTTTGCGTTCATTTCGTACAAATTGAACAAAATATGCATGGGAATGATCCCCAAAGCCTTCTGCTTCTAATGCCGGGTCACAAAAAGCCGTATCTCATTCGCTTTGTCGGTAATCTGACTATTTATCATCATGTTGCAATCGCAGTTTTTTACTAAGAAAAAAATGCTTTCGTTTCACCTACAGCACTTAACACAGTGTGTGCCCGTTAGTCCACCATACCATAGCCTTCCCTAATCATTTCTGAGTCGCATCGTGAAAGAATTAAGGTGCTAGCACAGGGCTGACCGGCGCTACAGAGGTTTTTGTCCGGGCGGTCGGGCGCCGCAGTGGGCGCGCAGTGGGCGGGTGGGTGCCGTCGCGCGGCGTCCGGGCGGCGCGGCGGCGCGGCCGCCCGGGCCGCCCGCTGCGCCGCGGCACCCGACCGTGCCGGACGAAAACTTCTGTAGCGCAGGTCAGCCCTGTGCTAGCGCCTTAATTCTTTCACTATGCGACTCAGAAATGATTAGGGAATGCTATGATATGGTGCACTAACGGGCACACACTGTGTGAAGTGCTGTAGGTGAATTGAAAGCAAATATTTTTGGTAAAAAACTGCGGTTGCAACATGATTACAAATAGTTAGCTCACCGCCAAACCAAAATAGATACGGCTTTTTATGACGTGGCATTAGAAGCAGCAGGTTTCGGGGATCATTTTCATGTATAATTTTTGCAGTTTGTGTGACATGAACGCACGCTAGCGGCACTTGAATTTCAAGTACCTGACAGTCATTTTACGACATCGAAAATGTCTCGACTTCTGACAATCATACACGAGGCCGGCTTTGACAAAAACATTAAAATCATACTTTTTCAGACACCCCAAACATTTGCCTGACTGACCATATTACGATTTATTCGATTAAGTGAACTTGAATTTTGGGCCTTTTTCGTATTTATGGCCACTCGTGAACCCCATTTGCATCACTGTGCCCAGGGACACAAACAGCACATCATCGTAAACCCTGCAGCGGTCTCGCGTAGGTGATATTTGGCAAGAGATGGCAAATCCCTAAAGGGCAGATGACAGATCCCCCGGGGGCAGGTGAGAGATCCCCCGGGGGCAGGTGACAGATCCCCGGGGGCAGGTGGCGGATACCCGGGGAGCAGCTGATGGATCCCCGCGGATCCCGGACACGGCTAACACACCGGATGTCCGGGCTCAGAAAAACAAGGGGGCGGGCCGGCGCGGCGGCCGGCACAAGAATAGCCTCCGGTCCCGGGCACCGCCGCGCCGGCACGACCACCGAACTGCCAGCTGGAGCCACGGTGGATGGTGCATGTTCCGTGGATGAGAGTTGGGAGGTGGGCTGTGGTGGGTGGACATCGGACGGGTCGGCAACAAGGCAGTGGCGTGAATGAGGGAGGGATGGAAAAAAAAGATCGAAGGAGGGGGAGTCCACAATATTGGAGTGTACCAAGCTAATTCACAAGGTCACTGACCTCGGGGGTCAGTGATCTCTAAAAAATATCCTCTTCCCTCATGGACCCGTCACCCACGATTCCCTCTTTCCATCACCTACCCGTCCGAGGCTCGCCGGTGGTGGTGAATGCTGACCAGTAGGTTGGACAGCCCGTGCCATCCGTCCCTGAACAGCCTCATGGGCAGCGAGCTGCTGCTCCAGGGCGGATCCTCAGCAGGAGGCTCCTCCAGCACCAGTGCAGCAGCCTCTGTGATGTCGGTGTCTGGGGTGGAGGCATCCTCTTCATCATCGTCGTGATCCGGGTGGTCCTCCAGCGGTCCTCCCGAGAGGAATACGTCATCCTCCACGTCGAAAGTGTGGCCGTTGTCGTCAACTGAGGTTAACCGAAGTCGTGGTAGGATGCTCTTGCCGTCGGGGGTTAGTTTGGGTCGAGATAACTCGTCTGTCCTTGTAGGAAACACTGGTACGACATCAGTCTTTTCAGCAGCCTCCTCAGCGGCCGTGAGGCTCCCTGGCGCGTCAGCGGCGGGAGGATCCTCCCCACCAACGTCCTGAGGAGTGGGCGTGGGGTCGTTCGACCTCCAGCCACCACCACCCGAATCGGGTTGAGCTGACGCACTGACATCATTGTCACCAGCACCATTATCATCGACGCCACCAGCGTCACTGACGTCACCATTCTCGCCACACTGTTCGCAGTTCAGAACGTCGTTACCGTTCACGGGATCCGTCGGTAGGCTCGTCGATGTCGACAGCCCATGTTTGTTCACGGTCTCCTTCTCCGTCTCCGTCCTCTTCGGAGGCGGGGGCTCGTCGCCAAGCTCACCAAACACGTCAAAGTAAGACATGGCTCGCTGTTATGGCGTTATGCCATCGCTTAAAAACGCACTTTGTAGCCTTGATAGTTGATGTTATCGCTTATTCACCTTTCTTCAATTATGTACGCTGCAGTCGGTAACGAATGGGTTGATGTGAGCGACGGCAGTGGCCAAGATGGGTTTACTAGGCCGAGCGACGGCAGCCGAGGTATGAAGAGGCATCCTATTTGCCCATTCCCTATTACCCATCCCATTTTAATTCAGTCGTTGCCTAGCTCGATCCTTGCCTTTTTAATTAAAGGGACCCTCCCACCTTAACATTAGATTTGAGTTGAGATAGCCAAAATGGGGTCCCTGGCTCACAATTACCGGTTTCGGCACTCACAACATCGAGAAATGCCTTAAATCGGAAATATTGAATTTCAAAATTGCAGCATTTTGATTCAGAGGGGCTAATGCTTAGGAATACCCCTCTGAATGTGTGACGTCAGCGCAAATATCTAACGATTTTTAAATGTTTGACTAAAACGTTTTGTAGCACGCGGTGGTATATGCTATTTGCGCGCAACATCTGCCGCAAACGCCGCACTTCTAAAATAAAGTCGCTAGAAACAGCGGAGATCCCAAAAAAGTAAACAAAAGTAAAAGTCTAATATCTTGAAAACCGGTGAATATTTTTCGGTGAAATTTGGTAGATATTCGTTTTCGCTCTTTCTGAACCGAGCGACATCACTTTCATGCCAATTCATAAATTTTTTTGAAGGTGGGAGGGTCCCTTTAAATCATCATCTAGGAAAGTCATCAATATCACCGAGTTATGCCGCACCCGTGCGGCGTGCGTGCAGGCAGACCCAACCCGTACAACCTCTTCCCTATTCAGTATTCTCAGCCCCTCACACTTTTATCCGTTCACCATATAAGGCTATAACTACCCCTGCTCGCCACTTTACCCTTAACGCCCTGAGGTCAAACGATGGCGAGGAAGATCGCCCATAAATCGTAAGCCCACGCCGGGAGCAGCAGGCGCGCCAAGTTGTAACGACGGGCGTCGTCCTGAAGTGCCTGAGTGGTGTGTGAATAGGAGGGGCGATAGTATGCTTCCTTGCGGCAACCCACAAGGTGCGCTGACCACAGCCGATTCGGAGATCTGTCCTATGTGAGAGCGCACAACAGCCCGCGTTAACCGCACAGATCCAGATCTAATTAATGCGTGAGGTGATTGCAATGTCACCAGGTCATGCTGCCGCGTGACAGAAGGCAAGTTTAATTAAAAAAACATTGCAACCATAGCTCTGCGTTGTATTCAGCGGAGAGACACCGGCTCCAAACAATTGGCCATGGACGCCGCCGTCCATAATAATCCCGACATTGAACCTGGGCCTCGTGCGTGCCTGGCGTGCAGGGTCACATCGCTACAGACAGAACGTGCCAATGACTCCAAGGTGTGTTTGGAGGCACCCCGGCGATTGTTCGCATCTGTGAGACAGCCATGAAGGCCACCTCCACACCTCTCTCCCGAACCTCCAATCCTCTTTCTCACCGCCCACTTATGGACTGACAGCAAGGCACAGAAAGGCAACATCGGACAATTGACTGCCGTCTGCCACTGACTGCCTGACAGTATGACCTGCTGACCCTATTCAATCCTCCACCGTTGAATCAGTTCTCTGAGCGCCTCATTTGTGGAGCTGTCTCCGTAAGAACGGATCTCGTCAGAAGCGAGGACTGCCAATACGGGCCTCATTTCGCCTCGACTTGGATCATTTCACGTCCGCCAAGCTGTACCACCCAACTTCGAAACAGCTGTCCACGAAGTTTGCTCGACTCGGGCGGAGGCCAACTCTAGACCGGTGAGTTATTTGGTGATTTAATTTCGCACCGAGCTGAAGTTTTCAAAGGAGAAGACGGCTTTGGTTTGAACAGGAGTCCAGCCGAATTTCCGTTGTGATATAAGGCCGTGGTTATCGCTTGAAATTGTCATATCGCGCACCACAAATAGGTCAGCGTGGAGTACGCTGCGTTTGACTGATAAGGAGCTTGGCTCCGTGAGACGCTAAGCGACGGGTCGATACACACAGTGCCAGCAGTATCGTGGCCTGAAAATACCATTCCGCATCGCAAACATCTCCGATTATGTCACCTTTACCAGACTGGTGCGCCAAAAATAAATCCAGGTCTTATGCTCTTATCTTGGATCGAGGTTTCGTTCCCACGTGTAAGCCGTGAGGCTTCGATATAGCAGAGGCCAGTGACCGGTGACCACAACACTCCACCAAGCAGCAGCGTGGTGACTCACACCTTTCCGACCCCGCTCTCCGCCCGTTCCGTGCCGGGTTCCGCCCCGCTCTCCTCCAGGGCTCCGCCCCTCACGCCTCGTGCACTGACCTGACAGATCAGTCACGGTAGACCGCAGGGGGTGGAGGGAGATCACGCTGAGCTGGGATCTCGATCCCGGATAGCGACGGCAGAATCGAGCACGAACGACCACGACGACAAAGTCACAGTGTCCGTTCGGTCACTGGTCAATGGAAGATTCGTTCAGACCCAAACTGGCTAACTGCAGGAGTTCTGATATGCAAGCTTCGTTTGTCTCGAGCTGTATCGCTTAGCACACAATCGGCATTCACCTGACATGAACACCTTTTTAGCTTGAACGGGACAGGCCGAGATACACGCCAAAGATGCCAGGTATGGAGGCATTCGTGTGCTCAGCTCCGCCAATCCGTTGTAACCGAGGACGGAACTCTGCACCCCCAGACTGACCGGGAGCACATGACCACAACACGGATCATATGACCCGCTAAGGGATCACATCACCAAATGACCTTGTTAGACCTTTGAATCTACCGTCCGACATCAATCTGAGGCACCAACATGCTCGGCTGTTCACTCCGTTCTTCGAGAACACATCGTCCAACAACCACTTTCGCACTTCCACCACTCGCCGAATCCCTGTACCGTAAGTCCAGCTGTCACCCCCTGCCGCACAACGCTAAACTGTCGCCCTGACTGTCGCCAGACGCTAAACTGTCACCACTGTCGTCCCACGCTGAAGTCTGAACTGTCGCCTGTCGCCCACTGTCGCGGACGGTCGACTGACAGCTGCCGTCTGGGCTCATTTCAATACGGAGCAGCGGCCCGGCGACCCGGCAGGAACCACCTGGCAGCAGCCAGCACGGCAGACCCGGCCGATAGCTGGGCATCGATTCAGGCCGCGGGCAGGGCTTCAGGCTGGGTCTCACAGGGTGGATCAGAGGCTGTGTCAATAGCTGGGTCAAGGGCTGGGTCAGGGACTGGATCAGGAGGTGTGTCAGGTGATGGGTCAGGGGCTCAAAATGAGGTTAAATATTTCCAAAAGCGCCCGCGATACGCTAAAATGATCAGCATTCACAACGGACCAGAAGCTGAGCCCAGCCTGGATACAGTTCCACTCAGCTGGGTCCGGGGCTGAATTCTATGAGCCCAGACTGAGCTCTAGAGTGAAATGCGCTGGCACCTTGCCGGAATCACTTTGGGGTTAAGCTGGAAGAAGCTAATAAATCACATCACCAGACTTTAGCCATGCAGACGTCAGCCATACACCAAATGGCCCATGTAAACCTCAGCGAAGCTGACCTCCCGGAGAGCACTAACCACGCCTTCAAAATCGCGCTTGTCTGTGACCTGGCTGGCTCTGCCTGGCCCCAATGGCTCCGTCTGTGACCTGAGCACTGAGCAGTCCGCCCGTCTAGCCAGCCTGCCCGCTCGGCGGCGGCCGGCGTCATTGTTTCCAGCACCGCTCGCCCGTCACCGCCCCGCAGACCGCGGGCGGTGTGGGCGGAATTCGCCACGCCGCCGTCCGGTCCCGACCGCCGCACGCGAGCTGACTGCCCGAGAGGCAGCCGACGTGACCGACGGAACGAGAGGGAGGGGAGGGGTGGTCCAGATTCTACACCACGAGGGTATCGAGCGTGACAGAGACGCGGAAAGGGAGGGGGCGAAACGAACAGCAAAAACGCCTTACTTGCCACAAATAACGCAATCGTGCGCGACTGGGGCTAATTCGAGACCCAATCACACGCACGGTACTCAACGAAGGCTCGTTTTTGTCGTGTTTGAGCCCACTCACGGTGCTCGCTCAGTCCTTGGGGCGGGTCTAACGCCGTGTTCGGAGGGACGGGAGGAGGGTGGTGCGGGGAGCGAGGGCCGCACAGCCGTGGGCGGCACGGCTCAGGGTCAGACGGAGGGAGAGTGGCGGCGCCGTGCGAACGAGAGGTGCAGCCCACGGCGCACCCCGACCGGGCCGGGTAGGTGCGTCGAGAAGTATAAGGAGAATTTAGTCGACGCAAAACTCTTATTCATGACTCCCTCTCCTTTTTCATTCACGATAAGTCGCAGTGTCATATCTGGCGTCATTCTTACGCACATTTCTCCAGCGATATTCCTTATTACCACCACATCCAGAAGTACCACTACGCTATATCAGTCGGGGAAACTGTGGTCAAATCTTCCATTTTTAGAAAGCCTTCCATTTTTGGAAGGATTTTCTATATATGGGTACGCACCTTCCAAAACTGGGTACGCTGACGACGTCATCGTACCCAAATATAGAAAATGTTGCGCATATGTTGGAACTTACCGATTTCCGCCGAACATGAGGCAAATGCGACTATCGCCCCTGGTCGCTTTCTATTCGCCATAGTGAAGTGTCCATAATCTAGCGTGGATGCCTAAATCCTAGCGTGGATGTATTTTAGGTAATTTTTCAAAGTAATGAGTCGTGGAAAATTGACAAAAATTTACCGACAAACGATGGTTTTATAAGACTTTATCAAACATTTTGTAAGCAAAAAGCATCAAAAACGAAAAGTAAATATCCTTAAAAGTACTTTAGTGACGGGCCATGCTTGTTCGATACCGCCGACTTTATTTACAGTGCGGAATTGTCTGGACAGAGTGCGGCGGTTTCGGGAGTGTAGTGGCGAGTAAAACTTGTATTTGTTGCCGTTTTCTGCATTTATTAGCATATTGTGTGGTTGATTTCAATTTTTTAAGGCTTTTGCCAAACATTTGGGTGGAGGTCTCGTCATTTTTCAATGTTTTTTCCGGAATATGGGACGAATTAAATAGGCGTTGCTGCGCCGTTTTTCGTGTTACTTTCTATCGAAGGAGCATGAATCTTCAATTTATATGAGGAATAGTAAGTTTAATTTAAACCATTTTTTGTCAGGGCTATAGCTGTGTTCCTCCTGGTTGGTTATTGACCAGCTGTTTTCTCTTCTGAATTTCTATGCGTCCTCTAGAAGTAGAAATAGAGAGCAGTGCGCCAGGACACCATGCTATTATATCACTATGTACATTGACATAGCATGCCTGTATTACCAACACTAGCACTGCTGCTTCTCCTTATATCAATGATCATAAATGGCAAAATCAACTATTAATGTTACACATTTAAAAAGGCCGTAACTTAAATCAAAGAATGTGAATCACAGTTGGGAACACTGAGATTAGACCTTCCAATTTTGGAAGCCTTCCATTTTTGGAAAATGCATACCCATTTATGGAAGGTCCTTCCAAAAATGGAAGGCTTCCAAAAATAGAAGATTTGACCACAGTTTCCCCCACTGATATGTAGAACCCAGTCCAGCCCAGTCCAGCTCGGTCCGTCCAACCCACAGCTGTGCGGCTGCCTCCAGCCGGTGTCCGACTAGGCCCCAGACGGCACGGGCCCGGTATTGTTATTACCGCCAACAGCTGTGCCCCAGGATGAATGACACGGAGGGAGCGAGCGCTGCTCGGGTCCTGCTTATATGGAGGGATCCACGGAGCTGCTGCTGCACAGGCTGCTGCACAGGGGTAGCTGCACAGGCTGATATTGCAGAAGGTTGGCACAGCTCAGTAGATGCTCGCAATGCAGAGCAATTTATATAGCGGCTACTGCCGTATTGTCAGCGTCTGCAGAGAGCTGGTGGTGCGGAAGGCTGTCATTGCAGGGTTTTGTCAATGCTCACTGCCATTTCTGACAAGAGCAGTGGCAGCAGCTGGTGGTGACTGCCGAGCGAGGAAGGTCTGAACAGCTAACGGACCACAGCTGAGGTTTAATGGCTGATGATGGCTGACGATAATGGTAAACTGCTGAGTGAGCCAATGACAGACGAGCGACACGGCTGACAGTTAATGGTTTGCGGATGACAGCTAGCTGTCGGTGGCCACTGACAGATGACGGCTGTTTGTGCACAAACACTGACGGTTTGTTGGAGGACGATGACCTCTGCTGACAGATTCGAACACCGGCTAAACCACCCACGGCTAAACACCGGAGACCGAGCGATAACTGTTCAATTGAGACTGATCAAACCGACCACCTGACACGAACAATAGCACACAGTGCTGAATGACGATTGCAGCTTACAAATGATTGCGGACAGCCGAGGTCCGATCATTGTCAAATAAGTACCGATGACAAGACAGCCATTCAAAACGTGCTACTATCAAAACGCGCTGCTATCAAGACCAAGTAGTACCGATAACAGGTGCGCACGAAACACAGCTATGCGGAGGGGACATGGGAAGATCCTCTGATCTCCAGCTGACGACGGACGCGTGATGTGAGGATCACAGGAGCGGAACGATCAAAGAAAGAGAGAGAGGGAGAGAGGGGGAGGAGGGAAAGTGAATCATCACAAGTGGCAAAGGTCAAGAGCCGTCATAAGAAACATCCACGGCGGACGGGAGCACCGGCTAACCGTGTTACAAGTGTGTCAACTGAGGTCAACGACTGTGTGAAACGGTAGGTCAGAATCCGGGACGACTTTTCGCTTCAGACATACGTCTAGAGCTGAACGGAAATGGCTGATTACTAACTCTCCTTTCGGGCCAATCACAGGCACTCCGCCCATGGGAATGTTCCCATTGTGGTAGCCCGCTGTCACAGGTTGACTATACACCTTTCGAGACTCAGCTGTGTTTCCAGTCCATGCGAGGAGACGAGTTGAGTTTTATATTCCTGTACCTTATTCCATTTCCTACAAAGTTATAGTATTTATATACGAGTCCGTGTAGTTACCACCTGCGCATTGCTGGAGCCCCGACTTTGAGCCCCCGTGGCTCCTCACCTCCCGGCCAACCACCATGCTGATGATTTTTATGCAAAGGAGGGTCAAAGTTTCCTGACGAAGCCGACAGAATCGCGAGACGAAGCCCCAAACTTCATTGGGAAAACCCAGGTGCGGGAGCCGTTGCTTCTCTCTGCCCGTCGCTCGGAAGAGAGCCCACTCTGCCACCGCCGTCGCTCTCACTGTGACGCCCGCATACTAGCGTACCCACGCACACTCTGCACCCCCTCACTGCGCCCACACAACACTCTCACCCAATGTGCAGCACAACACTGAACTTCAGCGGCGCCGGTCTCTGGGCGGCAGCGCCGGGCGCCGACCTGCCATCTACCGGCACAGACGGTAACTACCGGCAGCCTGCGGCGAGGAAGCGACTCGGCCCATCACGCGAGCGCTTTGACAGTTGCAGGCGCATGGGGGAGGTCTGGTGCAGCGCGGAAGGCACCGTTTGACTAGACAATGAACCCGATATAGGCAGACAACTGGGAAGCGGTGTCGCTGTGCTTGATCGAAATGCGACCAGTGTGTTTGACAAAACAGGTTCGCCGATACTAGCCGATACATTGGAGCTTCGCATACCTTTGCAATGGGTCGTGATGTTATGTTGTCATTCAGGCATCCACGAGACTTTGGTTATGCATAGTATACACACAGCGTCATAGTAGAGTTAATGTGGGATGTATCACAATCACGAGAGTGATTCGGGAACTTCGATAGCATCGTTTAGTAAATACTGCATCACAGGTCATCTGTGTATCATTGAGTACGGCCAATGCAACGGTGCCATCCAGTACAGCTACAGAGTAGCGTAAACAGCTCATGAATGCTCTCGATCAACTGCTCTGACGCAATCTGACAACCAGTCAGCTCCGTCAGATCTGCTGACACTATGTGACAGGGTGTGACAGAACCATCTGTCATGATACTCAAGTCCGGTGCACCAGAAGAGGCGCTGCCCTGACGACTCCGCTGCAACTGATCTTAACGGTATCGTGCACCATAAATGCCCTCATCAGATGGCTCATGGCAGACTGAGTGACCTCATGCTCATACATCTATTTGTGTTAGACGTGGGTTACGAACACCTTGGAACTGAGACCGCCTTGAATCGTCAGCTACTGGGATAATGAGAATTTTTTATAGAAGCCCTTATATAAAAGAGACAGTTGACAGCCTTTTAAGATGCACTAACATTAAAGTACAGTCCACATGCGTTTAAACAGGCACATCAGCTTTCAAAATTGTTTTTGTTTCTTCTTGTTGTTCTCCAATTATTATTACAAGCAGGTCGAGTCTAAAAATATCAAAATATTTCTAATTCCTCGAAAACGGCATTGAGGCCGTCTCATCTGTACCTACATCATTATCGTGTTTCCCTGAATATCATCTTGAACCATGCCATTATTTAAGTCGTTGCTGGAGTTCATATGGGTTGGGCTCCACTATTTCACGGATAATACCCTTCTCCATTCCACCACGCCATTCTGCGCGCCGGCAGAATTTAATTTCGCCCGGATAACGAGCTTACGCGATTGGCGACGAATTACTCCGCCCACCCAATGACGTCATCGCCATCAGCTGGCTACGTCATCTCCCCGGGATTGAGGTGCACTGCTATGTAAATCTCATGGAGTCCTGCTGTTCGCAGGCGTATTTACAAATTGCAACCGAGCTCCGCCGTGGGGTAAGGTGGGCAGGGGTTTTCGCCAGTTTTCGCACTACGGCTGCGGTTGAACTACCGTCTGTGGTAGAAACTTCGGGATGATGGCGCGTTTCATACGAAATCTGGCGCAATGTTTGTTTGCTTCTGAACTTGTATTGTTATTGCTGTGAGCTCTTGAAGTGGGAGTGTTTCAATAACAATTTGTGGATTATTTGAGTTTCTTGCTATAAAAATCGAATAATATTATGAAACATTGTGTGGAAACTGCAAATAATGATATAATCAATTGCTTAGTTTGGGAATTGATACACATTTTGTAGAGGTTTGTCTGGCAAATGGTGTAACAAACTTCAAGCCTATCATGATCTGAAGCTGTTGTAACAAATCAAAATTGTTTTGATGTTCCATAGTACCTTGTTGGAAAGACTGGAGCATGGTTCAAGATGATGTTTAAAAATTCAAGATTTGTATAAAAGCTCATGACTGAAGAGCAAAAACAGTTATATGATGGCTCAATCAAACGTGGAAATGGATGACAAAACAAAAAGTAGAGTATCTACATTCCGGCATGTGAGAACAACTTCAGAACTTCATAGTTCTTGTAGTATTGCATTCTTCTTATGTACAGTTCTAGGTTTTGTTAGGGTATTTCAATTTTGATGTGTCAGTTGAGATATAGGTGGATTGCGGACAAAATTTAGAATCATTGCATGGTACCTAGATAGGTACTTGTTGGGTAAAAAGGTATGTGATGAATGCCACGAGAAGGTTTTTTAATGATTTAATATATGGTTATTGTTGTGCCTACAAAAATGCACGCTCCTACTAGCACCTAGTTTTTGAATCAAATCGAAAGTACCTATTTGCTATGAATGTAAATATGTACCTGCAAAGTATGTCAATAAATTTGTGTGATGTTGACCAGAGAGCCGTATCATCTGGGCATTTATGTTGCTTCTTACATTAGGTGTTAAGCATAGTAATTATGGATGAACTTTGTGCAAATATCTTCAATGCACAGTGTATGTAGCATGTCTACAACCCTCACTGATCCTGCTATAGCTATAGGCATTTGGCACCAGCAAGACCAAGGGCATGAACTTCACAGTTGCTCAACCCTTTGTCATGCACCACCAGTCACTTTTTTTCCTTACATAGCAGTGTACACAATAATGTGCGGAGGGCCTACACAAAAACAACATTATTAGTGTGCACTATGATGCACAACATTGTACCCTGATTATTTGAATATTCTGATCACTCAACAGTCAACAGTCAGGAGACCATTTTTGAATGTCACATTTATTATACATCACTCGTCAAACAAGAGCATGATGACTCACATTTTGACAAGCAATCATGGTAATATTCCAATAAGTTGGACACCTCCCTGTCCCTGGGCATCATTTTTCCAGGAAGGTACCTCTGCAGCAGGTGTTGTGATAGGTTAGGTTGAATTGGGCTAAGTTAGGTGAAGTAAGACGGTTAGGACCAGGTCAGACCGTAAGGCCTGGTCAGGCTGATTTTAATCTTTCATTCTAATTTGACATAGATACCTATTATTACCTATGTTTTTGCTCCAGAATGAACTTCATTAGGTAATGAGTTCATTTTGTTTTGTTTTTTATCTGTCTTGTTTTGTGTTTTTGTCCCTTATGTTTTGCCCCATAGGCAAGGGTGGAGCTTTTCCAGGGAAGGTGGTGGGGCAAAAAGCCGTCAAACCTGCAATGCTCGGTGCAACTCAGATTATGGTTCAGATTATGTGCAACACTGAATCAATTCTTTTAATTACAGAACATTTTGAATTATACATACATTTCAAAGCTCCTCAATGCGAACAACATGGTGGTTTACTAAGCAACGAAGTTCTACAAATAAGCAAAAGTTGGAGGGGCATAACGCTATTTTTTCTCTGACAGCTTCGTAACATGTTACGAAGGCACTAAAACTACTTCAGTACCTACAGAGTGTAACGAAATTATCCGGCCACATCTATTTTTTCGCCATATCTGTTCGCAGTTTCCTAATCCTTTCTGATGTTAGAAGTGGGAATACTGGATGAATACGTGCCTCTGCTATCGGTTTTTAACTCAGCAGTGACCTGACCTTGTCATGTGACTGTTGCTCTGACTAGGAGTCGATTCACAGACGGGTTCACATGGTAGTTTTTGTCCAAGCCAGTTGCGAGAAAGGGATACAATCTCTCCTTTCGTGGTAAAATTGCATGGCGGCACCCACGGCGTCATGAGCCAGAAGCTGGTCTGCCAGCAGCTGGACATCAGCAGCAGCCAATTGCACATCTGCCTGAGGCGTGGTAAGCTGGGACTTCGATAGCAGACTCAGCCCGGTCGTGACCACAAAAGCCGCCCTTTGTCAAGTGGTGAGGAGAGTCAAGATAGCGGCAAGGAAATGCCACCAATCAATCCGCAAATTGACTCGAATTCTTACCAAGTCAGATAATAAGAGTCCCATATCATGGTTTACCGCTACCCGCCCTTTAACTTGGTTCTAGTGCCCTTCAAACCGAAAAAGACAACGAAACTGACGGGAAAACAACCAGTTCACCACCTTTCGCCTCACGCCAGATCGCGTCCACTGGTTGAACAAAGATAATGGTGAGGTGGTCTGGTTGGATGGGTAGCCGTTCGAGCTGTATTATCCTTTGAACCGTCAAATCGGACATGTATGGGCGCCCAGCCGCTCGAACTTGCTGGCCTTTGCCGCCGTCAAACATCCGGACAATATCCAGAACTGGAGCATGTTCAGCTGCCTAGCGATGCTCCAATAGGACAGTGTCACATAATACCGCCATCAACGTCAAGCATTACGGGAGCAACATACTGGCCAATGAATGGTTGGAGCCGCTCAACCAGACGGTATAGGAGGGCTCGGTTTCTGAACGCGCACTGATGCCTGATTCAAGCCACGCTGTCTTCATGCGCGGCGTGCTACTTAAAAGTCCCTAAAAGAACGGGCAGTGATGCCGATAGAACCTTCAATTATTCTGGGCTAACGCTTATGACTTGGAAAAAGTCGCGATCCCAATTCAATCGAAAAACTGTGGGCTCTTGTTCAGCAGGTGACTGAAGAGACGCCCGCCACAAGCACCGCCCAACCGCAGGCACAGCTTTAGACGGCGTTGGTCCGCATCAAAGCCAGTGTGCTGGAGAATCCAGTGGCTGAAATGCTCCAGAACATTCGCCACTGTGTTTTTATGAAAGGTGGCTACATGCTCAGTTAAAAGAAAAAGTACCAGAATGTTTTGCTTTTTAATTACAGCGGGAAGAAAGGTGCCCGATAATTTCGTTACACCCCCTGTAATGTTCAAATGGTTGCTAAATTCGAAATCAGCTCCAAAAACTAGCCTAGAAACATGTGAAACTCGAAAAAGTGAACCGAGGTCAACAAAGGTCATTGAGCTGACCTGACCTTCAGGTGACCTTGACACCCACCCTCATGCAGAGGACCAGCATCATATCACATGTTTCAACGCTTGAAACCACGTAAAGACTGCAAACGCGCGGCTAATGCGAGCCGACATACGCCGAATCGCGATTCGGGCCAAACATGGTCTCGAGAAATAGGTCACAGGTCAAATGTCATTTGGGTCACGGTCATGAAATTTTCAGGGTAGGTGTAAAATTGATAAAATCGGGGGTATTGAAAGTTTCGTCGCGATCGGACAGTTTTTACTTGAGTTACTAACGAAAAACCGATGTGGTCCGTTCAACGCCTCCTTCTATACGGGCGAGGGAAAAGCGCAACCAAAAAGGCAAAAATATGCACATGCGATAACCTATACTGCGAAAAAAGGTGCATCATTTTTGAACGTCGCCGACAAATTGCAATTACCCCAAGCTCAGGCAGATGTATGGTAGAAAATACCCCAAGTGAAATACACTACGGCGGAAATAAAATACCCTACGGCGGAGCTCGGTTGCAATTTGTAAATACGCTGTTCGCAGGGAAATTCTCCGGCGATTGACGGGCGATATTTTCTGTCGAAGCTCGCATGCGTCCAGCTGACAGCAGAACTCCATCAAGGAAAACGCGATTGAAATCCGAGATGGGCGGGATACTGGGAGGCGAAGGATGAAGTCACCTCCCCATTTCCTCGGATGGTATTGGTGGGATGGCACGCCCTCTTGCCCATTCCAAGGTACTCCGATCCCATTCCTATCTGGCATTTCGAGCATAACTGGAACAGAACAGCGCTTAGTGTGGTCGAAATCCATCACAAAAGTGATCAGAAAGCATGACAAGCTTATCATGGACCATGGTCATGGACAAGCACTGAACAATGCGGCTTCAAAATTGATTGATCTACAGGATATCCTGAAAACATGCACCATAGCCCGACTGCACTGTGAAGATCACTGTCCTGTAATGCTACGCACTACGCAGTGCATGATTTACCGCATCCAATTTATCAACACAATGATAACTTCCGCCGGCGATTGCAAACACCAGTCACCCTCCTCTCGCTCCACATTTAACCCATCATCGTGACATCCCTCCACGTCCCATCATCTGCCCTCTACGAGGGGGTACCCAAAAGAAACGGGAATTGTTTAATATCTGTTTATTCACTGATCCCTACACATCGTCACTCATGTCATTCTTAAAGTACTCTCCCAGCGAGACAATGCACCTATGCAGACGCGTTTTCCGGCTCTCAAAGCAGCTCTGGAACTCTTGCAAGGTGATGCCTTGTAGAGCCATCGTCGTTTTTGCCTTTACCTTATCAAAGTCGTCGAAATGGTTTCCCTTTAGGTCTTTTTCATTCTGGGGACCAGGAAAAGGTCACAGGGTGCCAAATCCGGTGAATAGGGAGGGTGGATCCGTGGGGTCATGCATTTTTTGCCCAAAATTGTCTGACACTCAAGGCGGTGTGCGCTGGCACACTGTCGCGATGAAATCACCACTCCCCGCTTCGCCACCTGTCGGGGAGTTTTCGTCTCACCGTGTTTCACACACGCCGCAGAACGTCCAAGTAAAACGTCTGATTGGCAGTTTGACCAGGGAGGAACAATTTCCTTTTGCATACTTCCCTTTGCATCGAAAAAACAAATCAGCATTGTCTTGACATTTGACCTCACTTGGCAAGCTTTTTTGGGGCGCTTTTGGGATAACATTTAACCACTTTTGAAGTGCGAAAATCATTCATAAACCCGCGTCTTGCTCACGGCAGCATATTTGTATACTACTTTAAGCATTGGAACCGTTTCAGTCGTGGACTTCCCCAGCAGGAAACAAAATTTCACAGATGCGCGTTGTTGCTCAGTTCCGCTATGCATAAAAAAAAACGACGGATCGGGCGGGAGTGCTTCAATAAATACGTGCGCCACGCGGCCGTGTCTCTTTATTTCGTCACCTCACGGTGCAGACTAAGTCCCAGGGGCCAGACTGGTTTGCCCCTAGCAGGGCAATGCCGAGCTACAACTGACTTGGCCTACAGAGAACGATTCCCGTTACTTTTGGGTACCCCCTCGTAAATCGGCCTAACAGAGCACAACCCCGCCCTTCAGCGGTGGAGCAGCCCGCATAACTAAGGTGAGTTGCAACACAGGCTAGACAGCAGTCACCAAAACAGCGCCCGAAAAAAGTTGTGGTCATTCAGGAAGTGTTTTGCCTATTGATCATGATTATTCCGAAACATAATGCTTCAGAAGCATTGCAATCACGATGACAGTAGATACATACGGTGATTGCAAAGCAAATCGAAAAACCGGTTTCAGAATAAGCTAATCTAAGGGCTATTGCAAACAAATTTACCACCGTTAGATTAGCTTATTCTGAAACCGGTTTTTCGATTTTACCTAGCTAGGTAGTTTGGTGCAAGAGGCCTCAGTTAATAAATCACAAATACATTTACCTAATAGTTCGGTATGCCTTCGTCGGTAAATTAGTTCAACAGGGATGAAACGCTATAACTACACGATAGATGAAATGTCATTGCACACTGCACAGGTACCTAAACCTTCAGTTGGTTCACAACAGTCAACCCGTCAGTAGTGAAGCAGACCAATGCGTGAACACTGAACACAGAGCTGTTTGCACGACCTTCGGCCCCCCTCCATTCATTTGAATCCGTCACCAATGAGGCGGACGCCGAACCAATTGGCCTCATCGCTCCAATCTCCGCAGCCACTGCACTGCCGCGGGCGCCTTGGGCGGGGTTAGAGGTCAGACTAGAGGTCAAAGGTCGCACCGCCGCATGCCACTCGGAGGAGTAAGGGTCAGACTGGAGGTCACCGCATACGACATTGCGTAGATGACACGACATAGGGCGCAAGGCGAGAGATGCATGGAACGAGAACAGCAACAGCTACGTGAAGCTGAGATAGTGGTGTTTCGATTTCAGTAGTCAGTTCGATGCTAAACTTTTCACACAGTTCTGCTCATTCAACGCTAAATTTAACAGAAAGCAACACAAAACAGCGTTGCCTCCATTTGTGAAAGAAGAAAAAGGCCACCGACACCGTGTACAAATCGCTACACAGTCCCCATTAGAGATGTCAATCGGATACCAACTTTTTGGTATACCGATACCAAACCGATACCAACTTGGTATTTGGTATTTCAATCGTAATGTGTTGTTTTTTGTTGGTATCATGAACCCTCACTAATGTATTAGGGCCAAGAATCGG